>NC_088644.1:40653687-40812268 GCF_964019385.1 Sycon ciliatum
CTCTTGGAGCCTTGGAGCTGATGTAGTGACCACCCATTTGATGCCCGACATCTACTACGGCTGGCCTGCCAGGAATGTCGTGTCGCCAATGTTCTGGAGGTTCTGCAGGCTTGGGGATTCAATCCCAATTGCCTCGGAAACATCTGACGCAGCACGTCACCGTGTTGATGGCTTTGACTCAGGTTCCCTGTTCATCTCGGAGCTTCGCAGTCTGTCCGTATTCAACTGCCATCAACTCCTGAAGGTACGTGCTGTGTTCGACCCTGCCTCCGTAAGCAAGACATAATGTCCAGGGTTCCAGATCTAAGACCTTCCTGGTTCCCTGGTCTGCCAGGGACAAACTTCTTTGTCCACATGTCTCGTCTCGAGGAGTACATTCAGTACTCTGACGCAGCCTCGCCATGGTGTAGCAATATTGTGTTCTGTGTCCTCTGCTAGTCATTGTCACCCCTTTTCTCCCTTCATTTCTCCGACTGGAAGGGCACCTGTACATAATGGTGTTTACTAGTTACATGATTGTACTGTATGTCAGGCACTCCGCGAGATGCCAGTTCCTTCACTCCACATCCGCGATTCTCCTTCGTGCAGAACGCTTGGCTACGCCCTTGGTTGAGTTGGTGGATCACTTTCAAAGTCACACTGTCACATTCGATGCCGAAGCTCCGAAGTGTAATCGCAGATTCCACTAGGACCCGCAGGGTCCGACGTGGAATCGGGGTTACACCAGGAGTGAAGGCGAAATATGTGACAGTGTGTTCCCGCCTGTTGTGCTGGTGTCACCCACCCCTCACTATCTCTACTCTTGATTGCGCTATCTTTTTGGTATCTCAGAAAAGGTCAAAGAAAGCAGGAGGTTTGTAAGAAAGAAAAAGGACCAAGGGACTACAAGTTACGCTATAATGTCACTAACACCACCAGCTCCTACTAGTACTAGTTTTCCTGGATTGCAGTAATGTTGCGTTTTCTATTGTTTCCCTTTTTTATACTTCCATTTATTTTTATTTTTTGTTGTTCTCGGCGTGCCAAAGTCTCAGCGTGAATCATTTATGCATACGTTGCATCTTTCAAAGCATTCATCTAGGGATTGAGTTGAATCTTTTACACAACCTTCAGCTGTTACATTTGCCTTGAGTTTCTTTAGATTAGACTTTTTCAAATTTTCATTTTGATTTCATCGTCGAGTTTCATCCCTTGAATCTTTGTTCAGGTTTTTACCGTACCGTTTCTATGGTTGTAGCCAATGAGCGACGTTCCCGCGGTGGCCTTGATGAGCCGATAAAGCCCGTGGTCAATGGATACGGAAAAATACGGTAGCAATAAAGCCCGTCGTCAATGGCACCCCGTACTCTGTCAGCCTAGCTCTGCAGGGGTCTGTGGCAGTTTTTCGTTGTCAGCTCAGTTCGCACCTCACATTCGACTGTGAACATGCTCTGGTACCTGGAAACAGCCTGTCCGAAAACGGCAACATGAAAAGTGTCTACACATCGTGGTCAGTTTTCAACTCAAGTTCTTGTTGTCGTGAGTGGAGCTGAAATTTTACGATAGTTGTGAATAAGCGAAAGAGCATGCACCCATCTATCTGCTAAGAACCAAGCTGAAATAAGTGGCAAACATCGCGATCAGTTTTCCACTTTCTGTTCTACATGTACTGGTACCAAAAAAGGAGTTGACGAGTTGCCGAACTTTTCTGATAATTTTGAGGAAGCGAAAGATCATGGACCCGATCATTTTTTTTTTTTTTTATTTACTTGAAAAAGCACATAACCACCAGGAAAGCTGACAAAGAAAAAAGAGTAAGAAAAGACAGATAAAAAGAGATCATCCCATCCATGAGAAGCAGACGGACCTGAAACTCACAAGCTGAAGGAGCTGAAACTCACAAGCTGAATCCACCACGTCCCCGACCACCACCCCTATACGTGTCTTGCTTTTATACCAGAAAAGCGAAAGACAAAACCTGAAACACCATCATAGAGCCTGGCAGGACTTTTCGCCTTCATCAAGGCCTCGTGCGTACGGCCGCGGGCGCAGGCCTCGGCGCTACGCGCCTTGGCCTGCGCCCTTGGCCGTACGCACTCGGCCTTGATTCAGCCGTAAAGTCCTGCCAGACCTCTATAGTCCTAGGGCCCATTTGAAATTTCTCACTTTTACTTGACACATGTTTGCTAACATGGATTTTATGATCATTCCTGGATGGTTTTTGCCTCCTGAACACGATGGCATAGGTTTCGATTGCCGAATTGTGTCCGAACATGGTGAAAAACGCCAAAATAGAAAAGGCCGTTATTACCATGGCAACCTAACTAGAATTGCTCCTATATCCATTTTCACTGGCACGTATACGGCCAAGTAGCACCTCATTTTGCTCAGAATAAGCAGTAGATACAGTACGGCAACAAGTACTGTACTTTTACAGTGTCAAAACAAATTTCCAAAGTGCAGTGAAACTTGGCTATTGGACATGTACAATCATGTACATTACATGTCGCGTCGAATGTTAGCATTGAGGTACGTGTACATGTATATGCAGCTAGCAGGTACTAGTACATGAGACTATTTACAGGCATGCATTACTATAATTATCAGACTGCAAACACGTGAGAAGTGTCAAACGGTTCGGCGTTAAACTTCAACTGAGAGAATAGGTATTGTAACCCAAGTACTGACAGGAGAAGGAAAAGGTGGTAGGAAACTCTCGGAGTCTAAGGAACGAAGTGCTATAGCCTATAGGACAGTTGCAACCTGAACTAATTTACTCGAAGTACATGTAGATAATACGATAGATCTCGCAGCAATGTAAGAAGGACAACACTACTTATATGCGATGGCAGTGCTGTAAAGAAAAAATGATGAAAATGAAAATACCAAAATCCTTTGCATACTAGTAGATAAACAGTCCAAACATTGGCTAGCTTGTCACTATACATAAATGCTTTGAAAATACCTCACGGCTGCAGTTGGACAACACTCACATGTGAATAGCTGCAGTTTAAAAAGCTGATCGATCTCAACATTGTGATGCAAATACTTTCGCTTCCATGTGTTTCACTTTAAGTTTAACTGAAGTTGTTCTTCCGTCTGAGCTTTGGAAACTCTACGCCGTACAGCTGAGCCCATCTCTACTCCGCCACCTACACCATCACTGTTTGCTCTGCAGTCAGGGACAATTCTTTAGCCACTAATACATGAGGTATTATAAACATGTTTTCCCTCTTCACCGCCGCTCGTGAATCGCATCAACTACGTGCCGTGACCAGTTCAGGAGAGACAAGCCATGACATTGGACATCGGACTCTTTCTTGCAGTTAGTGTTTTATAAGTATAACTGCAGTTTCACACTGCCTAGGCCCAGCCATCAAATTCTGTGACAAGGAAATGATTCTTCTACTGCTGGTGTTGCATATTGTGATAGGTTACCTCCAGGTCCTCGGATTTCATTTTGTAACACTCCGGATCCACACCACATAGCTACTCCCTCTCACTGCAGCATGCCACTCCTAAGCCAAGGCAGTTGTCCTGGAGCTGTTGAACTGGTAAATCGGCTTTGTGCAAATGGTAGCTGATCACCACGGTCGGTGTGTTCAAATCTTGGTACTAACACTAGCCGCTCTTGTAGATTCGAGTCAAATGCTCGTCCACTGTAACACCTCCTGTGCAGCAGTACTCACAAAGTAAATGCCTTCATTCCACCCAGATGAAGTTAGCCAGGTCTGAAACTTTCCACGGTTGTAGATTAGTCCTATGAATAGTTACAACTGGCTTGGCAAGCTATGATGACTTTCCCCTGCTTTCCACACATAATTGTTGTGCTGCTCCTTGTTGGAATCATGCCTACTTTTCCGGGGAGCCAAGATGACATTGTAATGAAGGTTCTGCTGAATTCAGCATCGATCAATTCGTGGACATTCCGACAGCAAAAGCGCGAGCGAGTCAATGCAAAACTTTGAAGAAAGTGTCCAAACGAGTAGGTAACACATTTCTGGTATGTCACAACTACACTACTTGATGCTCAATCTTTCCAACTCTCGCACAAAATCAGTGTACGCGTCGGTTCGCATCCTGTGTATGTACGGTGTTACTATAGCTCCTGGCACATAAAAGGGTAAAAACTCCCAGGTCCAGTCAATATAGTACCGAGAAAGTCTTGAAAATGCTTGAATACAGCCGATGAGAACTTAGTTTTTTCGGCAATTTTGTATTCCTATCGAGGGTGATTTCGGGACCTTTGGACGCGATTGGACACACCATACTGGGCCAAGATGCTCTTGAAGACATTATCTATCAAATAACACCGAAAAATCCTTGTTAGCCAACATGTGTCAAGGCATGTATTTTAGAGGTCGATTTTTTGAATTGGCCCCAGTACTACTATGATTGTCTACGTTTTCTTCCTTCTTTCCATGTCGTATTGTTTGAATAAACCCGTTTGGTAGTATTGGATTATCTAATACCACACTACTAGTACATGCACTAGGTAGGGGCAAGAGTCCATGGTTTTCATGTACTCTTGGTAGGGGTATGCGGATTATGCCGGTGTACTATAGTAGAATGACCCCCCAGCAGATGGACCCCCCGGGCATTGTACTATATAGTAGAGTGACCCCGGGGTCACTCTACTATTATAGTACAATGCCCGGGGGTCGTTCTACTATATTAGATTGCCCCCTGTCATTCTACTACAGAGTCCACCAGACTTGTCGTTTCGCACGTGCAGGTAGAAAGGGATGGAGTTTACACCACAGATTCCACGTGGACATTATGGATTGTGGCAAGAGTCCGGGGTTATGTACTCTTGATTGTGGGAATATGTGGTGAAAAGTCCACAACATTGGTACATAGGTCGCGCACTTTTCCTCTTTAGGAGACATGAACATCCCACCTTGTGTTGGATTGTTTTTGTTTTGGAGTTGGAAGAAAGTTTGCAAGTTCAGTGTTCCTTTGCGTTTTCTGTGTGCTCCTTGCTCCTTTTGGATTATTGTGTGTGTGATAGGTGCATTGATATTAAAACAGAGAGGTTCCAGGCTGTCCAAGAGAGTGCTCAATACCGAGTGGTAGAGCAACAAAAGCAAAAGGTGCAACCTGTGCCTGGCAGAGAAATTGGCAATCGCGCAAGCACCCAAGCACCTCTCTCTCAACAAAAGGAGTGAGCTTGTGTCGAAGTGTCGCCATGAGAATAGGTACTACCTTCGGAACTTTAAACCAGCTACAGGAGTTCACGGACCTCTACTAAAATAGCGGCCGAGGGGGGTCGTTGTACTATATAGTAGAGTGACCCCGGGGGCAATCTACTATATAGTACAACATATAGGCCAGGAGTTGCCCCGCACCTCGAACAGCTGGAGTCCACCATCTCCGAGTCGTTTATTCCCGCTCTTCTTGGTCGTCCCCAGCCCGGAGAGACGGAACGCCAAGTTCTCGCGCTCCCAAGCCGCTACGTCTACGGAGGCATGGGGATTGTCTCCCCAGTATCTCTTGTGAACCAATTTCCTTCCTCACTTACGATCACCGAGAGCTTAGTTCAGCGCATTTTGAACCAGGATACACCGCCACAGGAGGAGGCGGACAACACCAGGGCAGCCAAAGCTAAAGCCAGGGCAGACGCCAGAAAGAAGGAGCAGCGTCATGCCAAGGAGGTGTACGATGGCGTGGATGGAGACCTGCAGAGGTCCATGGATCTTGCGGCCGAAAAGGGTGCGTCGAACTGGCTCACCTGTCGACCACTCAAGCAGCATGGGTTCTCGCTACACAAGGGCGCGTTTCGAGATGCTGTCTGCCTCCGCTACGGGTGGACTCCGCCCCATCTCCCCCAGAGCTGTGCCTGTGGAGCTGCCTTCACTGTCCCGCACGCCTTGTCTTGCCCAGTAGGTGGCTATCCGTCTCTGCGGCACAACGAGCTGCGGGACTTGACCGCTACCATGCTCACATCAGCAGCTCATGATATCAGCATTGAGCCACGCCTTCAGCCGTTATCTGGTGAGAATTTTCATCACCGGACGGCTATCCGTGAGGATGGTGCCAGGCTGGATGTTGCTGCCAGCGGGGTATGGGGTGGCCGGTTTGAGCGAGCTTTCTTTGATATTCGGGTGTTCAACCCTCATGCTCGTTCGAACTCGGTCCACTCCATCCCCGCCGCATACGCAAAGCATGAGCGTGAGAAGCGTCGGCATTATGAGGAGCGTGTTCGTGAGGTGGAGCATGCCACCTTCGTTCCCCTCGTATTCAGTGCCACCGGAGGCCAAGGCAAGGCGGCAACTGCCCTTTACAAGCGGCTCGGACTGATCATCAGCGACAAGAAGAATGAGCCTTACTCCATCACAATGGCATGGATCAGATGCAGGTTGGGGTTCGCCCTTCTTCGCTCGGCCATTATGGCCCTCCGAGGACACCGGTCCCGGAGCAGAGTTGCAGTAGCTCAACCATCATCGACCGAACTGGTGGCTGCTGAGTGCAATTTGCATTTCTGAACTGTGGCATGTGCGTAGCACTCAAACCGGTGAACATGTGCGCACTGCACTGACTGTCTTTAATGCTCCTCATTGTTTTTGTTTTTATTTATTTATTTTTTACCAGGCGTGGGCCATCCCCTGATGTCATAGGTGCCAACTGTACTACTACTGTAGTACTTGACAAAAACTTGATCAGGTGAAAAAAAAACTATATAGTACAATGACCGGGGGGCCTTCCACTACGGGGGTCATTCTACTATATGACACATAATATTTGGCATAATCAGGTCCTTTTTGAGAAGGAGCATAAAATGGCATCCGAAAAACAAGGGCAGATGCCCAATGAGCCCGTTATACACACCTGCTATTGATATTAACAAGAGTCCATAACCCAAGAGTATGCAACTGTGATCTCTTTTCTATGGGCCAACCGCGCGGCGCGCTGCCTTCATTACATCATTCAGCTGCAGTCCGCGCACTGCGGAAAATCAAACACCGCACTTTCCCTCTAGTTTGAAATGAACTTTCGTACGGAACTGGAGTTCACGCGCCAGAATTCAGAGATTGTGTAGGTACTGGAACGAATCGAGCAAAAACGGATGGGCTCGTGCGAGAAATTGAGAGTTTGAATGCATGCTTTCAGAGCGTGATGAAGGCAAGTTACGTAATGAAGGCAGCGCGCCACGCATGCACCCATCATCACAGTTGCATACTCTTGGGTTATGGACTCTTGATATTAATTGAAGGCATAATTTGTGGCATAATCAGGTACTTTTTGAGAAGGAGCATAAAATGGCATCCGAAAAACAAGGGCAGATGCCCAATGAGCCCGTTATACACACCTGCTATTGATATTAATTGAAGGCACAATTGAAGGCATAATTTGTGGCATAATCAGGTACTTTTTGAGAAGGAGCGTAAATTTTAATGGCATCCGAAAACAAGGGCAGATGCCAAAGAGGCTGTTATATACCCACCTGCTATTGAAGGACTATACATAGCGCTTCTTGTCGATTTGGAATAATATTTTAGCAGCCACTATAGGACATATCCCAAAAGTTCAGCGCTTGCTTATGAATTTGGTATCCCTATTGCATATTCTTATTTTGTACTTCGACAAAGCTCCCAGTCCACATCATCACAATTGTCTGAGTCCTTTTTTCATGACGATTATCTGTTCTTTTGGTCCTTTTGGTGAAGCATATAAAAGCATAACTGGCTGTTTTCTCGAGCATGCTGCGAGCATCCGCTAGAGCATAATCTGGTCATTTTCCGAGCATAATCCGCTTACCCCTAGTACTACTAGGTAGATCTGTACTTTTTATTATTTTTTTAGATCAATCATGCACGCAACACAAGTAAAAGAAGGAGAAAAATGGTCTGTGGATCTCCTCGGCTCGATCTACGACAGTTCTGGCCTAACACTGACAGTCTGTGTAGCAGTGTGTTTGGTTGCTTCCAGGGAGTCGTATAAACCGAGCTCATACACCTCTCTCTCTAGCTCTGGTGATATTATTACTAGTAGTAGTACTTGAGACTGACGAGACAGATTCATGATTCAGCCACCTACAAATACCTAGTTGTCTCGGCCTGGTTGAGGATACTGACCAGAAAAATTAATAATACGTACTAGTATCTTATATTGACTGAGTACGAGGTCAATATAGGAAATAAAAGCCGTTTCCTGACCAAGTACGAAGTCAATATTAGATTTATCACGACAAACAGTCCGTATTTCAAATTGCAGAACGATAACCTCATGAATCCCGGTTTTTATGATTGCACAACCGTTGCACCACCACGTACTCATGCAGTGACAATGCTGCACTAGGCACCGTCCAACCCGCGATATTCATGTTAAAACAAAATGGCGTCACGATTTATTGAAAGTGGTATAGTTGGTGGAACGAGTGTTCAAACCCATTTGAACTTCATACTGTTCGTCTTCTTTTTGACATGCTCCCTTTCCATCGTCCTTAGCTTTTATTTGTTGAGAGCTGTTTTGGCTTTCTCCTATACCTCTGGGGGATGCCAAGTGATGGTTTTGAGAGGCTGGTGATGGCTGTGAGCGAGAGTTTGCCGATCGGCGTCGTCCTCGCTATAGCGATGAAAATACTAGTTACTGCGCACCTGGCAGATATCACAACACGTCGGAGCGTCCAGGAGCAAAGGAATCTTGGGTTTTCACTGGAATCTAGTTCCTCCAGCATCGTGTAGCCCACCGTCGGTGAATGGCGGTCCAGAAAGGTCGAACCTGGTCTTCTGCAGCATCTCGCAGTCCTGCGAGGCACACTGAATACGCCTGTCATGTATTCTACAAATAAAAATCACGAAGTTGTGGACTTTACAGTGATGAGTCTATCCTGTATGCTGCAAAAGACGCAGGAAATGTGACTGGTGTCTGTACACTCAGTGACTGGACGCCAACACCCCAGTCTTCTCCTGCAGGATCTGTTTGACATTGACATTATGCAGTAGGTCGGCATTGACCTGGTTTGGCAGCTATCGTTATAGTATCTGCCTGGTTGGATGTAGCAGGTTGGTGTTTGCTCGTCGTCCAGTCCGGAATTTTCTTGTAACTCACGGTGGAGTACGCGCAGGGTTTGTGATCATCCCTGTTCACTTCAATATTATCAAACACAACGTTCCCTTTGTCACTCATCTTATCCTGAGTACTGAATTTGCTGACAATATTGCACCATACTTGTCACAACCTACCGCCACTGCTGGCGGTGGCGACTGGTTCGTCAATGGCGGTGACCAGGCTGACTGACTAGCTTCGAGACAGCGGCCTCGTTGTCAATCCCGCGGCAGCCTAAAGGTTGATTTTATTCATCCAGCCTTAGCGCCATGTTGACGATGCCCTAGTGACTGTGTGTCATGGATTGCCTTGCCATCAGCGGTCATTGCCGTCCACCTTGATGCAGCCCTCAACAACTGGCTCAGCCCATGGGAGTCTCAAGTGGACAAAATTGTTGCCAAAGTAGCTCAGAAGATTGGTGCATCGTGGTGTAGGTGAGCACATAACTAGGACTTCCCAGCGTCTATTTGTCCAGGCTGCGATACTATGTGACATGCTGTACTGCACATTCTTTTCAGCACTGCAAGGCCGGCAGCTGGACCGACTGCAGGGGCCGCGCACATGCAGGCCGCCTGTTGCCAGTGCAGCATTCTGGAACGTTCCTTCCTTCTGAGATCCGTGGAATAATAACTTTCTTTGCTTCAAAGCAAGTTGCTTACCTTTCTGTTGTGCTCCCAGTGTCCTTACAACAATAACCTATAGCAATGTTTTATTTTCCTTTCCATTCCCCAACCAATGAATACTACGATGTCGATTCTATTTCTTCATACTTTGGTGTGTGCCCGCGCACGCACGTGTGTGTGTATACCTCACTCGCCACTCGAAGTTCTGTTCCCCATCACTGGAACACTGCCTGTTCTTTCAGGACCTGCCATCATCTGCGGATGGGCATTCAATAATTGTAT
The DNA here is from genome assembly GCF_964019385.1 of Sycon ciliatum. Taxonomy (NCBI): domain Eukaryota; kingdom Metazoa; phylum Porifera; class Calcarea; order Leucosolenida; family Sycettidae; genus Sycon; species Sycon ciliatum. Next base: position 40,663,620 of record NC_088644.1, read on the forward strand.
TGTGTGTGTGTTTCATTCAGAATCAGATCCGCTATCATTGCTATTAGAGAAAATCTGTGGGTTCACATCCAGTGCATTTTTAGATCTGCGTGCTTTTCTCGCCACGGGCGCATACATGGGACATTGTGTGTGTGTGCGTCTGTGTGTATGGGGATATTGTCTGTATCGGCTTTTGGTACTAATGTTCAGGTCTGTGCTTGCATGTGTGAACATGAAATTGTTCGGTTCTGTGCATGCTATTGCTATGTTGTATATTATTGTATGTATGTGTGCATTTCCACGAACAGTGTAGACGAGCGTGGAGAGTACATTCATCCCTCATCAACCACTTCCCCTTGGGCTTACGAGAGTTTTTTCTGCGTACCTCTCTGATACTGTATTGATGCCGGCACCTGTACCTCGATGTGTTCCTCTATCTGCAGTCGCCTTTAACCTTCGGTCAAGTTAACGTTTATTGTGCTCTATTTATCGTGCGAATCAAAATAAACAATAATAACACAAGTCGTGCTAGAGTGACGACATGTGCGTGTAGTAGGGTTGATGCGATGGGACGTTATAATTAGGTGGAACAGAACACACATTGGGCAGATTGATTGGGCATCATTGATTGTGCTCAGTCTAAACAGTGAACATAATAATTATCTCCAGTGACAGACTGTAGCGGCTAGCCTCCAATAGGTAGCTGGCACTAGTCGCTACTGCTTGTTTGACAGGTGCCGCCAGAACCCCTGTTGTGTCATGCTATAGATGCACATGCCCTGTTCTGGGGCATACTGAGGTACTTTGATTTTGTTGACTGCATGTAGACAGCATCCAATAGTAGTACTCGTAGACCTTGGCTCTTTGTAGGTCAACCACCATCGCATGGATCGATCGGTGACTATGCACTTGGAGGTTGGAATAGCCCGCGCTGAACAGATCTTGCCATGGCCCAGGGAGTGAACTCGCTTACTCGACTATCCCGGTTTTAGTTAACCAGCATGAGTGGTGCAATTTGTCCATACCATGTTGCGAGCTCACAGTTGTTTGGGCAGGTTTTGAGCTGCACCACGAAACAAAGCGAAATAACGGCGTGACTGTAGAGCAAGGAAGCGGCGAGACGGCACTTCCAGGACGAGACAGGCAGTAGAGATGTGTTCACAGCACGAGCAACCTCTCAGACCCTGCCGGTACTCCACAGTTACAAGAAAATGTCGGACTGGACGACGCGCCAATGCAAACCTGCTACATCCACCCAGGCAGATAGCTGCCAAACCAGGCCAATGTCGACCCACTGCATACCGGTATGTCAATGTCAAACAGATCCTGCAGGAGAAGACTGGGATGATATTGGCGTCCAGTGTACGGACACCAGTCACATTTCCTGCGTCTTTTGCAGCATACAGGATAGACTCATCACTGTAAAGTCCACTACTTCGTGATTTTTATTTGTAGAATACATGACAGGCGTATTCAGTGTGCCTCGCAGGACTGCGAGATGCTGCAGAAGACCAGTTTCGACCTTTCTGGACCGCCATTCACCGACGGTGGGCTACACGATGCTGGTGGAACTAGATTCCAGTGAAAACCCAAGATTCCTTTGCTCCTGGACGCTCCGACGTGTTGTGATATCTGCCAGGTGCGCAGTAACTAGTATTTTCATCGCTATAGCGAGGACGACGCCGATCGGCAAACTCTCGCTCACAGCCATCACCAGCCTCTCAAAACCATCACTTGGCATCCCCCAGAGGTATAGGAGAAAGCCAAAACAGCTCTCAACAAACAAAAGCTAAGGACGATGGAAAGAGAGCATGTCAAAAAGAAGACGAACAGTATGAAGTTCAAATGGGTTTGAACACTCGTTCCACCAACTATACCACTTTCAATAAATCGTGACGCCATTTTGTTTTAACACGCATACGGTCCACTGCGCAACCCCTAAGCAGTCAAAGTATAAGCAGTCAATATTATAAGGGGCCGTCAAGACGATATTAAGGGGGGACGGGAGGTTCGCTGGCCATATTGCAGTGCCCGTTATAAATTCGCTTGAATCTCAGCACTCAAACATCAGAATTCCTTCAAATTTTCAGTATATGTTCCTTGACATCCACTGACGACATTGCAACCAAGAACTGTGGAAAGTATACTGGTATCATGGAGAAATGCAGGAAAGCAATTTTGGAAAAAATGCGATAGCCGGGCATGATTTCTGCGCAGTTTTTCTCAAACACGGTCACTTGAAGATAAACACATAACACTGCAAAATGATCAGGTACCAAGGGGCTAGGGCTGTTGCCTAAGCACAATGCGATTACAGTTCCCATGGTGTGCCACTGCAGCCTTGAAATAACAATGCACGTGCGCAAGATAACTTGACTGAAGTTCAAGGTCCATTATTTTGTTTCTAACAGAAGATCTTGTGTCCTAAGAAGGCAACGGATCTAGAATGGACCGTACAGAACCAGAAAATATATACTTTTACATACAAGATATGTACAGCATTTCTAAAAAACTGCGCGGAGTGCCCATAATACCCCTAAAATCAGTGAAAAATGCACCTAAAAATTACATAAAAAGGACTGATAGTGGAGTGCTACTGAAATATTTTCACATATCTGACCTGAAGTTGCCATTCAGAAACCACCTTTGTCATATGTAGTGCCCTCTTTCTCAATAGTGGTCTCCTCCCAGCCTTTCCTCTGCCTCCTTCTCCTTTTCCTGCTCTCCTTTTCCAGTGCTGATGACTTGCGGAGGGACTTCTTCACACGCCATTGGTCTTCTAGCTCAAGCGCTGCCTTCGTGTGATTGCCATCAATGCATCCACACTCTTTCAGCACACTGAGCAAGGTGATAGCGCCGTTGTTGAAGTTGAGCACTGCCAAACTACTTGCCAGCTGAACGGTGTCGACGGAGCAGAAGCCTTCCTTCGGACGCATTCTCCAAATGACGTTGTTGAACGACTCGTTCGCATTCTGCGTTGCACCCATCTGGCAGCGCTCCAGCAGACTTCGTTCGGACAGCTGCATGTAGATGGGCTTCACGACTTCGAACACAGCCTTTGGGAGAGGGTTCTTATGAGGCCTCCGCGTGTGCCCACAGACCGCTGCCAAATATCGCACGCAGCTTCACTCTCCATACCGGGTGCAGATGCCGCTGTGTTTATGCTGCACTTGTGATTATCCAGCCAGGTTGAAAAGGCTTCCTCCGTGATTGCACCACTTCGCTTCTTCTCAGTCCAGATCTTACATTCGTGACAGTATCGACCCTTCACTGTGATGTCCAGTACACGGCCGCTCTGGAAGGAGATGCACGCGAACACACCATACAGCGACGAATATCCCCTGCGCATCCAAGTGCCGTCGAACGTCACTGCGACGTGGGTGGAATCTGTCATGGCACGCAACTCAGCTGCGGATTGAACCATGTCAGTTTCAGCTAGCTTTACGGCTGCAGCAAGGACAACTTCCTGGTGGCTGCGGTACGCTTTCTCCGTTACAGGAGCAGGAAAATTCATTACGCCGCAAAACTTTCGGAGTCCACCATGGCCACGTCCAATGCATCGCATCGCCAGTACAGATCGTCAATTCAGATCATAGCTCCTGCAAATTTTCTTGCTCAGAGACGTACTTCCACTGTGTCCACACAAAGCGCATTGAAGTCGCAGGGTCGATCCAAGTCCAGTGTCATGACAGTTACTGACGATCATGTCTCCCTTCGTGCACTTCCTACAGACAGTAAATTGATCCATCAGTTCCTGGAGACACTGTAAATCCACGATCTTGTAGCCAGAGACAGACTCCTCAACATCAGGATAGAATGCATCATCATCATACTCCTGGCAGCTATCACTGGACGACTCGTCTGAATCACTGTCACTCGAGCACACAAGCTCAGATTCAAATTCCATGACCATAATTATCACTAAGCCATTTTGGCCTCGACGAAATCTTCCGAGAGGAAGCGCTCTGCGCCGCTTCAACGGTGCCTTCTTCCACAACTGGTACAGAGCTTGACTGCTTTGGGGCGTAGTATCTCCCTTTCTTCCTCCTATGGCCACTTCCAGAGCTGCTGGTGCTTCTCTTTCGGTTCCCCATGTAAAATAATTTAATTGTTCACTTTCACGATCACAAACAAAAAAACAAAGATTTTTTCCTTCGCGTGGGCGTCGTGGCGCTGCAGAACGTCATACGCGATCAAGGAAGCACGTGGCAGCTCTCCATGACTACAAAAACAGAAGCCAGGGTCGCTTACCTGGCGAAGTTGAATCAAAAACGCTTGATTTTGGACTAAACCAAAGTCACAAAATTAGGCAATTGTAAACATTTGAGTATTTACATTTGAAATTTATCTCGACATACTTTAGCTCATAACTCCACTTCTACTAAACCGATTACGCTCAAATTTGAAATTCTGGCGCTTCAAATATCCTAAGACAAGATTCCATAGCAAAAAGTTCAAAACTCAGAAATTCATTTTTTGACCCTCTGAACCTCCCGTCCCCCCTTAAAGGGGAAGTATACCCTAAAATCAAATTTTCACCAGTTGTAGTCTTCTGGGTGCTGAGTCGAATGGTCTTGGTCCGAGAAAGCTGCGACGCTCCCTTCCTACTTGAATCCCAATCGAACTCGCGCACTTCCACCGAAACTGGGTGACTGCGCCCTACTAGATGGGGATTTGTATGCAAAATGTCACTAAAAGCGCCATTTCGTTCTTATAAAAGCACGGATGACCGCGATTGGCCCATATGTTGTAGTCTTTTGGACGCTGAGTCGACTGGTTTTGGTCCGAAAAGGCTGCGATGCAGCGTTCCTCCTTTATTCCCAATCGAACATGGTTGAACAAGCGGTCACGTGCTCCTGGGTGCCCAAATCACCTGGTCACCGCGCCAGCAGGCGAGAACTTTCACACCAAGGTTCAACTCGAGTTCAACTCGAGTGACAGGACTGCACCCAAAAAAGGTCAAACAGGCTAGTAAGTTGTACCCTGCAGGCACGGTGACCAGCTGACTGGTGTACGCAGGAGCACGTGACCGCTTGTTCAACCATGTTCGATTGGGAATAAAGGAGGAACGCTGCATCGCAGCCTTTTCGAACCAAAACCAGTCGACTCAGCGTCCAAAAGACTACAACATATGGGCCAATCGCGGTCATCCGTGCTTTTATAAGAACGAAATGGCGCTTTTAGTGACATTTTGCATACAAATCCCCATCTAGTAGGGCGCAGTCACCCAGTTTCGGTGGAAGTGCGCGAGTTCGATTGGGATTCAAGTAGGAAGGGAGCGTCTCAGCTTCCTCGGACCAAGACCATTCGACTCAGCACCCCGAAGACTACAACTGGTGAAAATTTGATTTTAGGGTATACTTCCCCTTTAATTATTTTATTTTGTTCATGTCTCCCCGGACCCCCGTACATTATTGTCACAGTCTCTCAACCTTCCCCTGGCTGTATTCTTGGGTTGACTTTCACTTTGTGTAGGTCATCAACTACATGATCATGTCATGCCCATGTTTGCACAGTGCCCGCCCAAATAATTTAATTTAGAGATCGATATTTTTTTGAAAAGGACGAGACGAACAGGGACCAACCCCCCCCCCCCCCCCAACCGGCCCTCCAAACGAACGAATATCTTCTCTAAAAAAATATGGATATTTGTGGACGACGGAGTGAAAATGCAGGAATATTTGACTGCTTAGGTATAGCGAAAATCTAGTCAAGCAGAATACTTCGGCCGTAAAGACTAAGCTAAGAGAGTGATAAACATGCTTAGCATTCTACCGTTCACGCTATTTTCGACGGTCGGACAGTACCGTTTTTTTTAATGAGTACCGGTATTACTATTAAGTATTAGTATTAGTAAACGACACCGTTTACTTTTCTTCTTTGTACTAACGGTACCCATTCAGCCATTGACACAGAGTATCCCGCGGCCCGAAGTATTCTGCTTGCACAACCGGTGTACATGTACATAATTATGTCTTGTAACTAGGGAGTGGTAAAGTTCCTGCTTGTAAAGACAAGTACTACTGAAGTAGCGTTGTAACCCCGGAGGTCATTTCGCGATTAGAGTGTGGGAGCGTGTGGTTCAACCGCCGTTGACGGAAAAGGACGGAGCAGCCGGCGACATGCTGTCGCCGCGAGTTCGGGTCAAATCGGAGCGAGACTCTCAGCTACAACAGGAGAAAGAGAATGGAAGTCGCTGGACATGCGCTCTCTGTTCGGGTGAGCTGAGAGGTGCAAAGCTATTGCCTTGCTTGCATCCTATTTGCTCGACATGCAGGATATCCGCAAAGTGCCAAGACGGATCACTGCGATGTGACCGTTGCTCGTACATCGCCTCGCCACGTCAAGTCGACCGATTGTGCACGGACTACTTGGCGTGCGACAAAGTGGCGCTGCGGACGTTGCACGACCCGCAAAAGGCCATTGTCTGTGATGAGTGCGTGGCAGAGGAGATAGCCACCCATCGCTGTGTCAACTGCTACCTATTCTTGTGCGGTGTTCACCTTGCCTCACACCGACTGAGCAAGAGCACAAAATCACACAATCCAATATCACTGAACAGAGCTTCGTTTGCATCTCTTGCAGCAGGGAGCAAATCAGAGCAAATGGACATGTCGTCGTCGCTGCTGCCTTCGGCGCAGAGTGGCATACAGTGTCCCCGGCATGCACAGAACGAAGCCGAGTTGTTCTGCGAGAGCTGCAGCGAAAGTGTGTGCCGGGACTGCATAGTGGTGGATCATAAGTGTCACAAGTGGTACTTCATGGAAGATGCCGTGCAGCGGGCAAACTTCTCACAGCTTGTGCCCAGCGCTGAGAAAGCGCTGCACAAAGCCCGTGCCGCCTTGGATGCGGTGAGAGTATCGAGAGAAGCACTGGCCACAAACTTGTGTTCTGCGCGTGATGATGTTGAGAAGGTGCAGCATGAAATTCAACAGCTGCTTGATCAGCGCTCAAGCGAGCTGCGCACTCAGGTCCACGCCATGCAGATGAGAAAATCCACACTCCTCGACAATCAGCGAATGCAGTTGAGCTCTCTGGAAGGAAAGCTAGCGCATGCATGTATGTTTGCCAATACGCTACTGGAGTATGGGAGCGAACGGCAATGTCTAGCTCTCAAGGGTGTAGTGGATGCTCGCCTGAAAAGTCTTCTTGCTGATGCCTGCGAGAAGCCATTTCTGCCGCACGATGATGGCTCTTTGGACGTGAAATTTGACTTGTCTAGCTTTCAGGAGACTTTATCACAGCTGGGTCAAGTGACGTCGGCAGCTCTGACAAAGCACAATTGGCTGATGGTGCCTGACAGTTGCTACACACAGGACAGTGTGCTGATCCGTGTGGACATGCGAGATGATGCGGCCCAGGTAGCCGGTAGGACACTGGGCACTGCAGCCATAGGCTGCAAAGTCACCGGACCTGCTGGCCAAGCTCAAGACGTGGATGATGCATGCACAAACGATGGCCAGAAAACGTTCAAGTTCACTCCGAACTGCGGCACAGGATGTTACACGGTTAACCCTACTGTCGGTGGACTTCCTGTCTTGGGTTCCGTGGCAACCATCTCTGTCACTGAGCCACCATGGCGCTTCCAGTATAGTTCCAAGTCTTCCATACTCAAACAGCATGGACGGAAGCACCCAGCGTACATCTCACCATCCGGTCTTCTTGCCACCTTTCAGAATGAAATGCCCAGGGGCAAGATTCAGCAGCAGCAAATCAACAAGTGCAAGTTTTTTGGCTCCTGGGGCTTATCAAAGCCGTATCGACTCATTGCTGGAAGCAGGGAGCTAAGCAAAGACGATAAGAACGGTACATGCATTTGGCGTGTCCGCATAGTTCGGCAGCAAGAGAGCTCTTCAATAAAAAGCAGTGGTTCCCAAGACCTGGATCAGCCCGACTTTGGGGTCGGAGTGCTGGTCAACTTGTCGGCGGAGAGCATTGAAGCGCGCATCCAGGCACGTGGCTACAGCCATGACTTTGTTCAATCATGCCACACCAGTGCCGTGGTATGCTTTAGCACCGGCACAGTGTTTTGTGGAGAAATGCGCTGCGAGCACCCTCATTTAACAACGCGCAGCGAAGACAAGTCGAGCAAGCTGCACTTCCAGAACGGGGAAGAACTCACTCTAGAGTACGAAGCCAGCAATGCGTGCTTGATGATTTCCCAAGCAACCCTGGACTTGAAGTGTATTGTACACATCCCAACTGGATCCATGCGAATCGTCCCATTGGATGCCGACAGCGAAACTGTGTTTCAAAACATTGTCTTTCAGAATATTGTGCGTCACACGCAAGTAACAGTGGAGGAGCCGCAGGACAACTTTGGCAGTGTTTCCTGCATAGTACCAGTGGTGTGGGTTTCAGCTGACTGCTCTTGTCAGGTTTCTCTTGCCTTTCCGGTCACAGTGCAGCATTGATGAAAACAGTACCTGGCGTGGTCCACTGTTCAGGCAGCAGATTGCTGGATTGGGCACTGTTATCATTCTGAATTGAATTCAGTATGGTGTGCACATCGCACACGTTCATGTCCCACATTTGGATTGGGCAGCCTCCAGCCAAATCTTTGGGTCAGACATTTTTGAGATAGAATTCAAAGCTTGATTTGGTGCAAAGTTTGCATTGAGGATGGTTGGCCAGACTGATTTTGATCTTAGTTGCGCAACATGTATGTCATCACTGATCACTACTGCAGATGATGATTGTTCATAATGCCAACCTTACTGAGCTGGACACGTGCCTCTTTGCATTGGGGTTTTGCTGTGCTCTTGCAAGAGATGTGCATGTGTTTGTGTGTGTGTGTGTGTGTTTGTATGTGTTGCTGTGTGTGTATTTGTGTGCTTGTGGTTGCACCCTCACCGTGTTTGTATTCTGTTGAAAATTGTAGACTTTAATCATTGCTGTTGGTCATTGGTTCCTGTTATATGGTCGTACACGCAGTAATAGTTGTAAATCTCAGTTTTTTATTTCCTCATCCCATCTGCTTTATCATAACTGCTCGTTCACATACTTCTAGATTACTGTTTCCCAATGGTTTGTGACACAACAGAATTATGCCAATGGGCAACATCTTTTTCATACTTGTTTTCCACTGATGAAGTCAACGCTCCTTATATCGGCTTATGTTCTACTTCAATTCGCTGTTTAGTCTTTTAGAACCATTTACTCTGACCAAATATCTCCCAAACTGGCATTGCTGGATGGGGGTTAATGATTCTTCGAAGTGTACGTATTCATAAAGCCTTTCCGAATACTCGATGTTTAAAATAAAACTTTTATAAGTGATGTCCATTCTCTTCTTGAATAACAAATACTTCGAGGTATGCTGGTCGGCCTGGAGGTCATTCCTCCACTGTCTGGGGCTCAGTATCTGACCTACGTCCAAAATAATTATGAAGTAAAAACAGAGGGAAGAAATACTTCATGGGCACAGATGTGATGAGTCAAATCAGTTATGAATGTCCACAAGTTACTATAGTTGAAGTAGTTGATAGGTCCCACGCATACCAGTACCGCTAGAAAACCCACGTGCAGACAGGAATTGAACCAGGTAACTCTCTCCGTGATCTCAGTCATGGTCTTGGACCGACCCAATGGGCTATTCTTGATGTAAGCAGGCGCAGTGAGTTTCCTCGGAATTGGGGGAACAGAGGCATGGAAATATACTCTTTCTTGTTAGCAATGAATACAACTAATTGTGCACTCATAACCATGACTGTATGGACTCGGATTGAGAGCCAAGGATACATTTAGCCAAGGATAAATTTATAGAAAAGAAAAAAGTATCAAGGAACTACTTGTTGTTGGACATTGTAGCGTAAGTTGTATTTCCTTGGTCCTTTTTCCTTTCTATAAATTCATAACCATAACATTATATACCCCCTATTTCCTTACCTGGTTGAGCACTCTCATACCGCCGTCCCATACCTTGGATGATGGAGCAGCCAAGACTGATCAACTTCAACTATTCGTTGAAGAACATTCCTCTGCCTACAGCTGACTCTTACCGGAAGCGCCATATAGGGAATGTCGAGAAAGTCCTGAAAAGAATGTGCTGGATGGCTTTCTTCTTCAAGAACGGTGGAAATGAGCCAGAACAGGACAGGGACGAGAGTGACAATTTCGGATTCAAGTCACGCAAGTGCCCGCCCGCGCTACCCGAATTTACTGCGTTCGAAGATGAAATGCTGAGACCCGTTGAGGGTATCTCGTTCCGGAAGGTTTCGGACCAGTTCCAGAATGAGCTCAGACAAGACGTGGACATGATCAAGAAGTCAACGGATGTCTTCGTCCCCGCTGACAAGACCCGGAATATGTACGTACTCGGCCAAGAGAGCCACCAGCAGCTTTTGAGAAACAACATCACCAAGCATTACAAAGGCTGCCCCTCTTGATGCATATCATTGAAGAGATTAACACCGAGGTTAAACAAATAGCTGTAAACCTTGGCATTGCGGACCGAGTTGATGTCATGCCGACTCATGGCGAAGAAACCATCAAGGATCATAAAGAGAATTTCAGGCAAAGCCTTCCATGCAGATCAATCAACCCTGCGAAAAGTGAGCTCGGAGCAGTCAATAAACGCATCCTCGATGCTATCCCCGGTAAGCTAACACCGCAAGTCACTCCCAACCTATGGAAAAAGTCCATGTCTGTGATTGAATGGTTCAAGGGCCTGCAGGACAAGAACAGCCTCTCCTTCATAACGTTCGACATCGTGGAGTGTTATCCCTCGATCACGGAGCAGCTCCTGAGTCTCGCCCTTCAGTTTGCCAGGGAGCGTGTCTGATCGAGATATCGATATTGGATATCATCCTCCATGCACGGAAGTCCTTGCTGTTCGGAGATGGCGGGAGCTGGGCAAAGAAGGGCGATACCGGCACCTTTGATGTGACGATGGGCTGCTTTAACGGAGTAGACGTTTGCCATCTGGTCTGGGCTTTTGTCCTCCACAAGCTCGCGAGCCTGTGTAACAAGCGTATGATCGGGCTGTATAGAGACGATGGACTTACACGTTTGGGTGGTTTTCCTTGGCAGCATAGTGGCACATCCATCGGTAGGTGTGGGTCCATAACCGGGAGGGTCTAGTCCAATCACTACCGGTGGGTGTGTCACTATGCTGCGAAGGAAAACCACCCAAACGTGTATGGACCCATACAAAAACTGGACTAGTGGATCCAAAGGTCATTATTATTTTGTCCGTTTATAGATTTTGACTTCTGACGTCATCACCTTCAAGCCCATATCGGACGCCGTTCGTCCTCGTTCACAACCTCTTTTAGTACACTCATTAGTTGGTCAGTGTCGAATGCTTTTGATAGGTCAATTCTGAGGATGTGAATATCCCAGTGAAAAGCGTTGGGATTTGGCAGCCAGCCATGTGTGCGCCCATACAACATCTGACGTTGACCGTCCACTCCGAGTTCACTAGTGGCCATTATGGGTCTCAGCCAGAAACTCCTCCACTTTCGGTCTGATCCTTGCGCGGGTTATGAGCGATAGTGCTTTCCCGAGTGTTGTAAGTAGCACTATGGCGGTATGGGCCGGAGATTGGACGGTGGTCCGGGAGGTTTATCCGGCTTTTGAAGTGGTACATGTATGAGGATCACTCCGCCTACTTCCACTGACTGATGATGGTTAATACACCATTGATAACTGAGGAAAGGGTAGAAGCCATGGCGTCTCCTGACTCTCCTCCATACTTGAGCAATTCAGCTGGGGTATCGTCTTCTCCAGATACCTTCTTTTTCTCAGTTGTCCCCACCATGGCTGGTTAAAATCGCCCGCATCACATGCTTATTGGCACTATGTCATCGTGATTGTGGAATAATAATAATAATAACAATAATAATACTCGTCCGTTGTTGAGTTTCATCAGGGTTTTAGCAACTAATGCAAGTGTGACAGTGACCGCGGAGGTGGAACTGTCTGTGCAGGGGCAGGGACAGGGTTCTACCCTTACCCATTCTTATTTTTAGCGAACACAGCAGTTTCGTCCTTATCCGTTGGTACAGTCTTACATGTATTTTGAAGTACAGTTACGCTGCGTTATACAAGTACAGCTATGCTGCGTTATACATCTGCGTGTACACTACAGTGTAGATTACGGTTTCCGTTCTTATCTGCAAAAATCCAGCCAACACCGTTCTAAAAAATTGGTGAAACTCTACCCTGGCCTACACCGTTCTTAAAACTGGCCGTTCTTCGGCGCCCGACAGTACATGTACTGTAGCCCAGACATTGGCTTCTACAGGAATAAGCCTGCTGATCATGCTTAGATGGACATCAATCGCACTAAAAATCAAATAGAAGACAGCAACCCTTATGTAGCCAGGGTCCTAATTTCCACATGATCGCTAAAAGGCATAATGGTCCGGATCCAATGGGAAAGCGAAATGTTAGGCTGCTAAGTTCAAATAACACAGCACTGCTATGCGAATCAAGAGTGCGTACACCAGCAGACAACAACTATAAAAACAAACATCTGTAGCAAAAGAAGGCCCACACAGAGCACGGCTGCTATAAGACAGAGTACTACGCAGCCACACGGCACAGGGTAGCGTAGTCAGCCGCTCGGTTTCGTTCCCGAAACGGACACGAACAAGCGGCGATCAAAGTAAGAAGCAATGCCTATAGCAGCACACTGTGACAGAACTAAAATTGAATAAAAATATATATATGTTTCATGTGTTGCGTGCCACTAGACGGTTTCATGAATCAGAAGGTACAGCCGTACATATAAGCAGTACGCACTACAGACTAGAGAAGAAGTCTACAGCAGGCATGTTAGCGTACACTCCAGTATCAGCAGAAAAAAGAAAGAAAGAAAGAGGTTCACTCATTTCACGGCGCGGAGAACGGACAAGAGCTTAATTAAACGTCACCAGCGAGAGCAATTGTCAACGTTTCTAAAGCAGACCCACCGCTATGGCAGGGTAAAGTCCTGCCCGGGATAGGCAAAGGTACTGGACTACAGTTGCAAGCCAAGCCAAGCACCAAGTATAATGGTCACTGCCAGCTCCCAGCATGGGTAGATTGTAGCAGAAGGCAGCAGTAACAGCAGCTGTAGCTTGCTCGCAGCTATAGCGCATCAACCAGAATCCTCTCCGGTAGACGAAGACTGTGACTGGAGCACTGCCCTCATGGCAGCGAGGGAACGGCGGAGCTACACCCTCATGGCAGCGAGGGAACGGCGGAGCTACACCCTCATGGCAGCAGGGGAGCAGCGGAGTTACACCATCGCACATGCGTCTAGATGTACAAGCCTTGGATCACCATGGAGTACAAGCCAGTATTCACATCAGTTCAAACTCACCTAGCACGCACACAAGAACGGACCAGATTGCGTTGCGTCACCATCATGATTGCTTTTGCTGCAGCACAACAACATCAGGCATGACAAAAAATAGTATGAAATACGGGAATCTGTGAGCAAGTGAAGCCAGCGATGTATGGAGGGGAAGGGGGTGTCACTCGTGCCAAACCGCAAATATAGTATGCTAGGCCATGCGAAAATGGCCGGACATCGGACATTTCCCGACCGTTTTCGGTCGTTGTCTGGGCGAAATATCCGTGCGTCGGACAAAGTGTCCGATCGATCCGAGAAAATACTCCTTGGGCATTCATATGCACGTGGGCGCAGTCAAACGTTCGTTACTCGGCCAAATCTTGATCAAATTTAACAATCGAAGCGCTAGATCACTGGTGGTAGAGAAAACTCTCCGTTATCGCCTCGAACAGGTCCGAAGTCTCGTCGAAGAAGTTGGAGTGAGCGGTGATCGATCGAACTTTTCGAATTTTTGCGCTGCGTGCTGCGAGTCAGCAGTGCATGAAAAAGGGATTTTCCCAGCTTGAGGACAGGCAGCACGTGCCAGAACCGGCACGGGGCGAAGCCACGGACAACACGGTAAGCTCACACTCACAAAAAATGAGCAGTTCCAGGCTAACGTTATATCAGGGTAGATTCAGTGAAATGGCTGAAGGAGACTGATTTCGCCTGAGATCTGGAACTGGACTCGCGTTTGGAGCGCGTTGTGGCGGTCAATGAGTAGTGCTCTTGGCGAGTTTGGGCTCATTGTATTTCTCTCATTAAGAGCTTTCCAAGGAGCCCAAGATTTTCAAAACAGTAAAGTAGAACCAAAGCCAGATATAGCAAATAAAGCCAGTTATTTAAAGAGTCGGCGTGGCGAAAGCAATTTTATTAGTGCAATTAAGAGTATAATCGATGCAGACATGGCCAGACAACAACGAGTTCATGGAAATTTTTAAGGATTTTTATGTTATTCAAAATCGATTTTCGTGTTCCGCTCATCAGTGAATAGTATCGGAACTGAGGGTACTGTGTACAAAAAATAGAACATTTTATAACAGCATAATTAAAAGTGTGAACAAAAAAAAAGGAAGTGCAACAGCATTACATAATAGGTGTTAAACATAGTGCTAACATATTTCCATGAACTCGTTGTTGTCTGGCCATGTCTGCATCGATTATACTCTTAATTGCACTAATAAAAGCCAGTTATGTTGGAAATTGAATGTGCATTTTCAGGCAAGAAGCTCATGCTGTGCGAGTGGCCACTTGTGACAAGTGGACTGCTGAGCGCGCGGGTCAAGGACCTTTCGACACCCATTTTGATTGGAGTATGAGAGATGCGAAGACGATCGTGCAGGGGTGGTGCTTAGATGCAAGGTTTGTGTGCGGTTCGCATTTTTGGACGAAAATGCCTCGGAGACCTTCATTGTTGGGTGAGAAATTTGAAAACGTCGGCTTTCAAGAACATGTGTGGCAAAAGGGTATGCCCGGGCATGTCCGATCGAGAAGTGTCAGGACATTATGTCAGAACGACCATGATTTGCGATTGCATGCCCTGATATGCCATACCGCCCTAATGAAAAGCGTGATCATCTTTGGGTACGGAGTCATGGGTTTTCGTGTGCGTATGATACGAAGCCTACCAGTCATCATCATCATCATGGCACGTAAGTGACGTAACGCTGCGTTATTGGTGCCATATACTGCAAGGCCATGACACTACAAACAAAGAACTGTGCACTCAAATGTGGCATTTCTATCCGGGGGGTACCATCGATATGTACGCCCTGTGCCCAAAACGAGTACAGCTGTGGGAATCCATAGCAGACACAAAAGATCGCACACTTACGGACTCTCCAGGAGACTAATAGGCACAATACAGACTGACCTACGCAGACCAGAAGGGTCCCTCACCAATGAAACCTATCCACCACTGTGAGTATCACGACCTCAATCAATCACCAGGCAACATAATCAACTGACAGAAAGATGTGTGCGTGTGTGTGTGCCGTGATACTGGTCTCACCTTTGAAGGCTTTACATGCTTGACTTGGAAGTTATTTCCGAGAAGGCAATAGCGCTCGGCGGGCAATCTCTGGCCGTTCTTTTCGACAATGGCCGGCAGTGGCTTTTCATTCTTCTCCTTAGCTAGCTCCAACATAAACTATGTAGAAAGGGGAAACATAGAGGTATGCACAGAGAGAAACACGCACACGCACACACACACACACACACACACACACACGCACACACACCACATACGCATACACACGCACACACACACACACACATGTACTCGCAAACACCAAACAAACAAGGAGGATAAGGATTACATGATGGGCGCCGGTTGAGGCAGATGAAATTCACGGTGCGGGTAGTTGATACGTACCACACCCGTAAGATCCGCTAGGGCACATCGCAGAGCCCAGGACTTTACCCGTTACAATTTTGAAATGTGGTTCAACCCTGGGAGGCCGAAATCTACACGTGCCGAAAATGTGTAGACTTAGCTGTGTTCACAACTGGCGCGTGGACGCGGTACGCTTGCGGTTCATGCGTGCCCAAACGCGCGCTCAGGCTTTCACAAAAAACAGCAATTCGACTCGTACTCAGGGCGTGCGAAGCCCGGGGTACTAATTTTTTGACCCCGCCAGTCAAGGTGATTGGTTTGTACACTGGTACGCACCTGACACGCGCTGAAAATTCCAACAGGTTGGAATTTCCATTTCGGCGCGTTTCCATACGCATGGCGCCCCATAAGCCAGCAAAATAATTATGCACAAACGCGTGGTTTCACGCGTACACGCGCCAGTTGTGAACACAGCTTTACAGTATGTCAACTCTATGCGTGTACTGTGCATACAATTCTAAACTCACCTCACGTGGCGGTGGTCCCACAAAAGAATGTTCAGCAACTATATTGACCGCCACTTTCGCATCCTGTGCATCAATTGCCGCCTTGCCGGCATGGTCTGAAAGCACTCGAGCTTCTTCCAAAACTGTTGTTACGTGTCCTGCAGCGAAGCACGCACACGCACGCACACGCACACACACACACACACACGTACATGCAAGTGCATACCTCGTCACACTTTCAACCGACCCATTGCTGAATGCAATGACAGTGAACTAAGCTAGGCATGGCTATTGCAGCTGGAGTTGCACCATTCACCAGCTTCCAAAGCTGAAAATTGATCACTCCTAAGCTGGTCTTACACCACACAGTTTGCAGAAGATGCTTTCCGACAAGTGAATTTCTACAGTTGGCTCTCTTGCAATCTGTGCCCCTCTCAACAAACACACAGGCAATCCTACTCATACAGTACTCACTCGACTAGAGCCCTCTCTTGAATAGTGCCCCCCCCCCCCCCCAGCGTGTCATCAAGCACATGTGACATTTTGGTGTTGCTTCGCTAATGTTCTTGTCCATGTCAATCTTTCTTCTTCGTCTTCTGGGTTTTGTGCTGGATGACGTCAATGTACCAGCATGGAAGAAATAGTACCTTCTCTTCAAAAGTGCCCCAGACACTGGGCACTACACCAATCGTGCGCGAGTACAGCATATGCCGCACACACATTTCTCATTGCGGGGTGAATGTGGCAAAGACAGCTCTAATTGCAAAACAATGTTACATTTTCACCAGCATGTAGAAATTTGTCGTACAGCCAAACCTCATTAGGACGAACACTGATAAGGCGAACTTTCCTTTAGTACGAACTAGGACCAATCATATGGTTGGCCTGGCATCATATCAAGTCAAAATTATTCGTTTACGACAAACTCCTGTACGGCGAACGTTCGTGAAGACGAACTAATTCAAGCGAGATTTGAACAAAATCAACGTGTAGTTCGGTCCCTGTGGGTGCGCTGGTCGTAGTTTTTTCCGATATTTGAGGCATCTTGTACTGGCGAAACATGTTACAAGGCGGAGGACATGCTGTCATAAATTCATTGCACATTGTACTTACCTTCCTGCTGGGTTATGTTATGAAAAAATGTTATACATTTGCCACAGCATGCACCTTCACTTAAATACAATCCGTATGACATGCATATCAATTTTTTGTTAGGTCTGGATAAGAAGAACTCCGGATAAGACAAACAAACTTGCTCGGTCCCTTGAAGTTCGTCCTAACGAGGTTTGACTGTACATGTAAGGGCTCGTCCCTAAATATCGAACTTTTTCATTTTTTTGAAATTTTTCACAAAACGATATATTTTCGTTATGGGCTGGTAGGGAGTTGACCAATTTCGTTTCAGAAAACTTCGATACATGTATTGTACATGGTCCGTACGAGCAGTGTCACATTTGCGACTTTTGTTGTATATGCATGTTAGACTCCGGCGGATTATGCTCGCAAAAATCATGGAATTATGCTTTCATGGATGCTCGCATTTATGCTCGCAAAACCCTCACATTATGCTTTGGTATGTGGGGATACTTATTGAAGTTATTCACTGTGTTGTACTTAAGCGGGGTTCATAGAAGCTTTTTGCGATGCGACACGCGATGCGACTGCCGCGAAACCGGGAAAGCCATACCAAGGACTTAGGTGGCCATGCATGCTAGAGGTCAACATAGAAAAGAGAAAAATTAATACCGTATTACATTTCTATTCATTTGAAACTCGGGTATTGAGCCAATAATAAATGTAGAAAGGAAAAAAGGACATATGGAAACGAGTTAAGACTGTAGCTTGTGCTCATTTTAGTTGTGCTTACCTTCCCCTCCATCCATTAGATCAAATCATTCAAATGCATACACCAGCATCGATATTTGCAATGGGAGTTGGCCATAAGATTATAGCCTGCACAGTCATGGCTGCTAACATCCAAAGGTCATGACTTCGCATCATGCATAATGTACATGAACACGTACATGTAGAGTTTTGCGGACTACCCGTCGCTATCTCGCCCCGAGATACCAGATAAAGGCTGATTCACTCGCATCTTCTGCTAATGTACTGTGTCGGTGTGAGAAAGAACTTTGAAGAAGACGACTTCGAGCATACAACAATGTATTGCCATTATTTCTACCCTGCTTTCCACTCACGGAATCACTGTCTGTATGACCTAACCCTTTACCACGCAGACCACCAGCACAGATCGGGTATATGTACATTGTATTGTACACAATTGTGTAGCCTACATACTAGAACTGGGGCAAGGTACTGAGCAAGTGTACATGCTGTAGTGGACTGCTGAGAATATCTGCCCTGTGTGAATGTATTTCTCAGCTTGCTACATTCTGAAGAGCTCTCAGCACCCAGTCATGTGCGTACCGACGGCACCACTGTTGACCATCGTGTAAAATATCCCCTACTTTAGAATTTCATGCCAGTTGGAGAAAGTGCCCCGTTGTCGGATGACTACCAGCTGACACGCAACACTGTACGTCCTTCCTTGTAAGTTGTAACACACGGGAAATGTAATTAGTCTATTTTGAGAATGTCAATTGATGTCACATCCGTGTAGCACACTCAGCTACATGTATACGTAGACCTATGCCGTCTTTTTCGGTTGTAATCAAGTACTCAAGATTGGAAGATTGCTAACAATACTTACTGTATGTAAACTCCAGCATTTGGCGAACAACCTGTGGCTCGTATTCCAGAACACCCATCTCTTTGAGAATTGCTGACATAACAAGGGCATCTTTGGGACAGCCGGCGTTTGCCTGACCATGTGCTCCACTACTGCCATCGTTCACAATGCCTGCACTCGTGGAGTTGCCACCCGTCGACGCCATTGAAAACGCATAGGTCAGGCGATGGACGCCTCGAGGCTCAACACCTATCTCTCTATCATCGCACAAATCGTCCTCAAACACATTTTGTCTGAACCACTTCTCACATTCAGCTTATTTCGCGATTATCATGGTACTTTGCACAAAAATCCTTAGCGTAAAAATCAAGAGAAAACATACGAAAAAATGACGAAAATTGTATGAGAGTCATAACAATACGACTTCTTGACAAAATGATAGCGATTTCGTATATCTGTGCGCATGCTCTCTCTGGACGTTCCTTCTTCAACCATCAAAAATGGCGGAGCAGGTTGGTAGTTTTTCGTCTTGTTCAAGTACCTGAAGACTTTGAAATAAGGAAGAAATGGCTTATTGTTTGTGCCGTGCAGACCGAGAAAGCTTTCCAGAAGCAGCCTACGGTCTTCTTGAACCGCAAGGCGGTTCCAGGCCAAAAGAAGACTTCTCGCTTCGTGCGTAATGTTGGGCTAGGCTTCAAGACCCCTCGCGAGGTAATTGCAGAGTTGTGATGGAGAAACTTGGGAATGGAGGACGTTACTGATACCATGTTGTGTAATTGTATTGCCTTGCATAGGCCGAGGAGGGCACATACATCGACAAGAAGTGTCCATTCACTGGAAATGTGAGCATTCGTGGTCGCATTTTGACTGGTGTCGTTGCTTCAATGAAGATGAAGCGCACCATTGTCATCCGCCGTGACTACTTGCACTACATTCGCAAGTACAACCGTTATGAGAAGCGCCATAAGAACATCAGCGCTCACTTGTCGCCCTGCTTCCAGTGAGTATAGCTTGCTTCTAATTTTGTTTAAAATTTATTTTAGAAAATTTTGTGAAGACTTGCAAATATTGACAATTGTTACTGACATCGCAAATCATTCACCGATTTAATAATGGTGTAGTACAAGTCATGCTTCCATTGTAGTTGCATGTTACATAATGTAGTGCTCATCGTCATGCACTGTTCTTGAGCCACGTGTCAAGATCATTGTATGCTAGTATTTGTTTCAACAAGTGGGGTAATAATGTTTTTTTGATATTACAAATGTGCATGGTCAAGATCAAGTGTTCAGTGTCGTGCATATCGTATACCCGAGCATTTTCTGTTGCACGGAGTCGTCTATCTGTTTTCTGAACACCCTAGTACAACCATATGCTTTTATTAGTTTGTGTAACCCTGGTTTATTATTCAGTAAACTTGCCCTAGCCAATGTGCAACCTCCTTTATGCCGGATAGTACTGTTAGTCAGTATTAGGATAACCACATGGCTGTTATTGTAGTCAGTTTGCGGCCAAGAGTGTATTTCCGCATCCATGGAGCATAAGTACTGACCACAGTCAAGTTTGTTGTTTGAGTTATAAATGAGGATCCCGGTTACACCCTATCGTGTTTATTGTTACGCTCGGGATGGGAAGTTTCTGTGTGCATCAGTCGCCTTTCGTGTGCCAAACTATGCATGACAATCCCTTGGGTAGAGGGTAGATTGGTTATGTAGTCCACTTGGGATTCTGTATTAGCACAGTATGTGTACTTGTCATTCTCTGTGTATTCTTGCTTTTGGGAGTTGCATCTAGGTGTACTCCTTTCCTTTCACATTGCCCATCATGCTGCACTTGATGGCTTTGATTTAGCTCTCGCAATTGCCCAATAGCGAGGGGTTCTATGTCTGTGCTCTTGCCTGAAGTTTGCACTGGCATTCTTTCTACTGAAGATGCAGTATTGTACTGTGTTTGTTGCTTGTCTGTGTGCATGCGTATCGACTTAATGCAGTTTCGGTTTGTGGTGCCGGTGCTGCATGTCATTAGTGTGTGTGCTTGTGCCTTGTGTTATTTCTGTGTGGGAGTCATTATGTTCTGGCTGTGTGTGAGCTGGCAATATGACTTCCTCTGTATCATATCAACCTTGTGTGAACCTGTGTGTTAACCGTGCTTGTGGTTCATTCGTGTTTTCCTTTGTTACAGGGATGTACAACTCGGTGACATTATCGTCGTCGGACAATGCCGACCTCTCAGCAAAACAGTCCGCTTCAATGTGCTGAAGGTCCAGCGATCTGCCGCAGGCAAGAAGTCTTTCAAGAAGTTCTAAGCTCCCTTTCTAATAAAAAAGGCAAAAGAACTCCACAGTTTGTTGTTTTGTTCGTTCATGTGGAGTGTGTTCCCTTATTCATTGCGCTGAGTTTGCATGGTCCCAAGAGTGCAACTCCAGCTATGGGGTCTGCGACGGCAGAAGTTCACATCACGTGATGAACCCGTGCGCATTATTTGCACTCTGTCCGTGATAGATACAGGGCTCCACGCAACCCAGCTTGGTGCTCAACTCTCTTGTGGCCACAGTTTGCCAGCGTAACCTTTTGAACCAAGACGCGTGCTGTGAAGTTCTGCCGTCGCCGCACAGCATGGAGGTTGTGCAGGCAGTTGCACACTCTTGGGTATTATGTACTCTAGATGGTTCCAAGAGTACATAGTCCCCCAGGAGTGTGCGACTAGACTATGGGTACTGTCCCGACAGAATTTCATGTTGACGGCTTCTTTATAATTAATGCAATGTGTACTGCACCCGTGTTATCAGACTTTAGTATCCTGAACCTGTGGTTCAGAGAGCCCCGTTTGATTCTCTACCAACTGGTGCAAAGAAAAGTGTGCGCTGGCATCCCGTTCGTGTGTCGTACATCACTGGTGCAATGTTGTTTTGCGTTGCGCAAACGTGCCACGCCCCCACAGGGGATTATTCCCACTAGATGACTTAAGGTGACCTTGCGCAAGCACGCACTCGCGTACGACATCCTGGCGAGCCACCCTTCGCCTGGCGGATGCATCCGTAGATGGCTCATCTACTGCTGGCTGATGTAATTTTTGCCAGTTGTCTGTTTTGCTGTGAGAGCTCGCCACGCAATTTTGTTTCCCACCCTCCCACACCTACCGGACGGAGGGGAGGCACGGGCTCGGCAGTTGCCATAGCAATGTACTGGTACGCCCAGCCTTTATGATTGTTCCATGAGTCTTTCATAGCCGATAGCAAGAGTACATGAAAACCAGAGTGTGCAGCTGGGATGGGTTGCTGTCACGGCGCGGCAAAATTCTGTGATTACATCATTTTACAAGTGATGTAGTGCATTCAAGCGGGTCTCTTCTGTCTTTCTGCACAACTGCAGCTCAGTTGTACGCACTGCGCCATTTCCCGCCTCAGATCTGCGCCAAATAATATTATGATGTCATCATGGAATTCCGCCGTGACAGACACCCATAGCAGAAAAGGCCCCAAGCTGCACACTCTGGTTTTCATGTACTCTAAGGGCCGGGTTCCACTGCGGCTCCGCGGCACTTGGCTGCATGCAGCGGAGCAGCGCGGTTCCACTGACACTCGCCATTCGCAACAGGGCCATCGCAGAAGTTGAGCTTGGCTCAACTTTTGCGATGCGATGCGACAAACGATTTGGCGTACGATCTTGACCTTTTCTACAGCAAAGTTGTACAAAGGTTCAAGAGTTGCCTATAAATTTGTACAAGTTGTATCAAACCGCGCGAATATCATGGTGACGTAGCCAAATCAGCAAGACTTTGTCGCAAAGCTGACTTCTTCTGTGAATGGTATTTCGCGAGTTCGCATCGCACCCATCCATCGCAGATCGCGTCGCATCGCAAAAAAGCTTCTGTGAATCCCGCTTTAGGCTGTGTTTACATGAAGCGTTTCAACCCGCCATGTGCACAAAATGAATGGCGCGTTTACATGACGCATTGCGCTTGACCTGGGTTCAAATTTCGCCCCGGGTTGATTTCAACCCTCCCCCCAAGGGGAGGGTTGAAATCAACCCGGGTCAAGAAAATCGTAAAAACGTACTTCTGTGCGTATCTCGCGCCAGGTTTGAACGGCACTGCAGATGCAAATTTCGCGCGAACGGATTCACGTGACCATACAGGACTGTAGAAGTGGACTTTTGGCGGCATATCAGTATTTGACCCGGGTCAACTGTCTTGATGTAAACGCTCACCTCTTTTGTCTATCGTACAGACTTTCAACCCGGGTTGAAATTTCTCATGTAAACACAGCCTTAAAGGGGAAGTATACCCTAAAATCAAATTTTCACCAGTTGTAGTCTTCGGGGTGCTGAGTCGAATGGTCTTGGTCCGAGGAAGCTGAGACGCTCCCTTCCCCCTTTATTCCCAATCGAACTCGCGCACTTCCACCGAAACTGGGTGACTGCGCCCTACAAGATGGGGATTTGTATGCAAAATGTCACTAAAAGCGCCATTTCGTTCTTATAAAAGCCCGGATGACCGCGATTGGCCCATATGTTGTAGTCTTTTGGACGCTGAGTCGACTGGTTTTGGTCCGAAAAGGCTGCGATGCAGCGTTCCTCCTTTATTCCCAATCGAACATGGTTGAACAAGTGGTCACGTGCTCCTGCGTACACCAGTCACCTGGTCACCGTGCCTGCTGGGTACAACTTACTAGCCTGTTTGACCTTTTTTGGGTGCAGTCCTGTCACTCGAGTTGAACTCGAGTTGAACCTTGGTGTGAAAGTTGTCACCTGCTGGCGCGGTGACCAGGTGATTTGGGCACCCAGGAGCACGTGACCGCTTGTTCAACCATGTTCGATTGGGAATAAAGGAGGAACGCTGCATCGCAGCCTTTTCGGATCAAAACCAGTCGACTCGGCGTCCAAAAGACTACAACATATGGGCCAATCGCGGTCATCCGTGCTTTTATAAGAACGAAATGGCGCTTTTAGTGACATTTTGCATACAAATCCCCATCTAGTAGGGCGCAGTCACCCAGTTTCGGTGGAAGTGCGCGAGTTCGATTGGGATTCAAGTAGGAAGGGAGCGTCGCAGCTTCCTCGGACCAAGACCATTCGACTCAGCACCCAGAAGACTACAACTGGTGAAAATTTGATTTTAGGGTATACTTCCCCTTTAATGATCTTGCCGATAGATGGCGTTATTTGTTCCTATCATACTATCTTTCAGATGGACGGCCCAGTCCGATCATTTCACGCGAACTAGGGGCCGTCCAAGGTTACCAATAATATTTTCAAAACGAAAAGTTTTCGTTTGGGGGTGGGTGGGTTTGAGGGAGTTCGTTTTGAAAATAATTATTGATTGCAGATGGAGAATGCCCAGCTAGTTACTTCTGGGTGTCAAAAAGTCACATCAATATTTTATTGGGATTCGTTGTACCTGCAGAAAAGGTGTGGGTGTGGGTTGAAAAATACTAAAACTTTTCGTTTTGTAAAAACAATCGGTAACCCCGGACGGCCCCTTATACGTCATCATGATCACAATAATCATGTCGTGCTCACGTTCAATATAAGCTTGCGACGCCCCACTGGCCTGGCTCATCTCTTCTGTGGTGTGAGGGTTAAGGAGCATTGCATCGTATATTTTCTGTCCCTCTTGAATTCCGCGGATTGCGACCTTTCCGCAGAATCCAGTACGTCCACAGAATTCAGAAAATCCCGTGGAATATTACAGAAAAGGGAGAAAACTGCTTTTTCTGGAGACTTTTTGTGTATGTATTTCACAGCCAAACCAACCTCCTTGTGACTTTCAAAATCAACTTGCATGGTATATTTTGGACCAGGATTTATAGGGACAACAAACTTTGGTGTGGTTGTGGAAATTCTGTTTTTACGCTCATTTCCCTTGCAGAATTGCGAAGGATTTGCAAAATTTACTGTTTTCAGCCGCAGAATTCTGCACGGAATTTCTGATATTCTGCCGAGGTAATTCACGGGGACAGCATAATAAATAATGCCCTCGACTTAGTTCTGTCGGGACAGAAGGGTGTGCGGGAGTTGCACCCTCTTGGAGGGTTGTGTATGCTTGATGATGCTGTCCCTTACTGGCCTTTAAAACGCGGACAAGAATTCTAAATACCGCGGAGAAAGGGGGTTTATTCTGCGGCACCTTCCGCAGTACAGTGGTCCCTCTATAATCCGGCACCATTTGTGCCGCGGAAAATCTGCTGGATTAGGGAGGGTGCTGGATTAACAAATCTGATTTTCTGCTAGAACATGCATGAAGAGGACATTTTGGCTAATGAAAATTGTGCTGGTTTATCGAGGGTGCTGGATTAGAGAGGGACGACTGTAATATCTAATTTCTGCAAGTTTTTCACCCTCCTTGTTGAGGATACAGTAGAGTCACGCGTCCAAGAATGTTGTTTCCAAGGAGTTAGCCTGTCACCAGAATTTCTGCAGAATTCAGAAAATCCTGCGGAAGGTTGCAGGGAAGAGAGAGAACTGCTTTTCTGGATGTATTTCACAGTCAAACCAGCGTGTGACTTCTAAAATCATCTTGCAGTATATTGGAGCTTTTGGACCAGGATTCCGCTGCAGCTGTCATTTCGTAGGGCACGTTCAGACTACCGATAAAAGTGGCAGAATGGGGAAGTTTCCAAGGTGATTTAATCACGTGACTTTACTGGCACTTGCCGGCGGAATAGTTTTATTGCTGCGGCGCAAACAGCATTCCGGCAGTAAAAAGGTGCTCAGGCTGTGAGTAAGAGAAATTCCCTTCTCAGAGCTGCGGTGAGAGCTGCTCAAGTAATGTTAGTTTACCGGTAGTGCAAATGTCCTTCACGGTTTATCGGCATTCACGGTTTGACGGGTTTCTTGGTAGTCTCAGGCCCGATTCACAAAATTATTCATGTTTGTTGCGACATCTAGATATCCTCATGCGCAAGTAGTACTATGCACGTGCACTGCATACATGTACTCCATTTGTGTATGTCGCGTGTCGCATGTCGCAAAAGTTGAACTTTCTTCAACTTCTGCGACAGGTGCCTTGCAACAGCTTGCGACAACTCGCGACTGTCGCAAATCGCGTGTCGCATCGCAGAAAGTTGTATTGTGAATCGCCCTTAAGGGCGCGTTCAGACTACCGTGAATCCCGGCAAACCGTGAATGGCGATAAACCGTGAAGGACATTCGCACTACCGATAGACTAGCGTTACTGTTTATTATAATACGTAAGTTTTGCAGCTCCCACCGCGGCTTGCCTGGGTTGCAGTACCGGGCAAAGTAACAGAAGGACATGTGTACTTGATGGACATGCATGCAATAGTGCATAGCTTCGAGTATTTTCCGAAACGAACTCGTTCTTTTCAAATTTTCGAGCGAGTGCTCGAGTATTCAATATGCTCGTTTCACCCCTATGATGATGTCAACCTGGGTCAAGCACAATGCGTTATGTAAGCGCTCCAGTCAATCTTGCGGGTGAAAACTCCACATTGGTCAACAGCTCTCATGTAAACACAACCCAACTTGGCTTTTAGGGCGCGTTCAGACTACCGATAAAAAGTGACCGATTGGGAAAGTTTCCAAGGTGATTTGATCACGAGACGTTATTGGCACGTTACCGGCGGAAAGGTCTTACTGCCGCGGCAGCTGCCGCAGTAAAACTTTTCCGGCAGTACAAAATTTTTAAAAAAGTGCCCATGCTGGGGAAAAAGAGAAAAACCTTTTCAGCACACCTACTGCGGCCTAGCACCTCCGGATCTGAAGCTTGTGAAGTCCAGTGCTTCCACGAGTTATAATAATACTTTAATATTATTATTAGTGTTGTCGTTGAAGAATGACGTCTCTCCGGCAGTCTTCGTCCATTCCAGGACCACCGACAACATGTGTCGGTGAAATAGATGAAGACTGTCGATATAACTCACGCTTTTAAAAGTATTATTGCTTGTCTTTACTTAGCCTTTAATACCAGCAAAAGACCGTACATGGGCTAGGACATTAGAGAGGTTCCGGGGTACGATTTTCCGTGCCAAAATCCGTATGGGCGCTACGGATTTTTTCCAGGCGTGCTCCATACGATTTTTCGGCACGGAGAATCCGTGTGGACTGGCTTTCATACGAACCATGTTTCGTATGGAGATTTTGCGTCATCGGGTGCAGAAAGATTTTTCGCGGGAAGTTTTGATTTCGGTACAAATTTTCAAAATAAAAAGACATAGCGCGGGAATGTGACGTGTTTGCGATCGTAACCTAGGCAATGACGGCAAACACATAAGTTCCGTACCCCGGAACTTTTCACTGCTCGAAAACGACGTATAAAAAATCCGTAGAGCCTCCACGGATTTTGGCACGAAAAATCGTACTCCGGAACCTCCCTAATGTGTAGAAAAAGGATTGATGGCATCAGGGTGTCCCAGGATCCAACTGCATTTACACCTGCCCCCCCCCCCCCCTCAGTGAAGGTAATCTGTCCCCGGGGAAAATTGCGGAAAAAAATCGCAAAAAACGCGGCAAAAAACGCGGCATAATATGGCATAATTTGCGGTGAATTTGCGGTAAATATGCGGTAAATATGCGGTGAATATTATTGATATCATCTCGCGGCGGCAAGTTTTCAGTTGATATGAGGCAATTTTCAGTGAATATGTAGTGAAATCAATCAGTTACGAGTCTCTGGTGTAAGCGCTGTCCATATTTGAGTACAAACCCGCCACGTTGCTGACCGAACAGTGCACTGTGTGTACGTGTAGTGCAACAGAAAAGTTCAAAAAACGCGGGAAAATCGCGGAAAACGCGGTCTTTTAAAAAATCGCAAAAAACGCGGAAAAAAACGCGGCCGCGGAATCGCAATTTTCCCCGGGGACAGGGTAATACAGTAGATATTGGTTATAACTTGCCCTTCTGATTTTTCACATTTTATCACTATTACCGGTATATCACTACAGGCGATTTTCAACTGCGCTCGTCTTACATACACATTATACACGTGAGGGTACTCAATCGCGCTAATGTAGCGTACTGATACATGATGCATGCTGCTGCACCTTCCCCAGTCTAGAGTGAAGAACTAATTTACTTCTTGGCCCCAGGGCATCATCCAGGAAGCATCAGACCAGAATACACTATGAAAACACACAAGTACATGTGGCTCCAAGTCGAGACATCAATGCCTCACACTCGTGTGTTGCTATCACTATAGACGATCATTTTTCTGCACACAGAGGTGTTTTGAATGGTGATTCTGTATCCTTATATATATAAGTTATAGCCGATTTATCGCTATATCCGATACAGTAGGTATCGGTTATAGCGTGGGTGTTTGAAAAACGACATTATTTTGATTCTTATTGCCGATATTTCTTACACACGATAAATCACGTGTGACATATCATAATTATGCGCGCACGTTTGGCATGTGGACACGTACGTAACGTCGTTTGCAGTGCATGAACTCATGGCCAGTCGTCCCCGTACGCAAAATGCGTACGCATTTGTATTTACCGTACATTTCCTCGTGTTTTGGGCGAATCTGAGCGGTACGACGCTGTCGAATTGGGCCTGAATTTGTCCTGAACCAGCCGCTATTGAAGTAAAATTAGGTGTTTTGATGGCCACACGGGAACACTGCGGCCATGTCTTCTTTCCTGCGTCGTTTGTTTGAAAATCGGCGTGTTTTTGAGCTCGTAGTTTCGTCTTCGTTGTGGAATGGCCGTGCGTACATTCTCCTTGGAATTACCAAAGTCACACCCCCGTTTATTACATTACTAAGAGTTTTGCCGGCAGCCACGATAGTTTTTATCCCTGCTTCCATACGTCCTTTCATTGAACAGCCAAACGAAACTTTGTGGCGCGCCTTAGTTTTTTGTGGCGCGGGGGTCTCAAGTTTGTCACTTCGAGTTGTACACAACAATCACATCAACACCTCAAAGGACCAAAAAACCAAGTGAGCAAGTATTTCAACCTTGCGATTCTGCCAGGCCTACTCTGAAGATGGAGACTTCTACTCGGTAGCACATACTCGTATCAATAAGCTGGGAGGGAGAGCGTGGCGAGTAAAATGTTGGGATGAAAGGAGCCACATTCTCTCTTGGAAAAGGTCGTCGTTCCTGCACTGGCTACACACTTGCTCTACCCAGCTCTGCAGAAGGCTAGATTTTGCATGCACGTGCGAGATTCGCATCCGCCGCGCACATAGGCAGAGTCGAAATTTTTGTACTCTCGGATTTGCCGCCATCTTGACGAGTGGCCACTGCGAAACACCCGTGGTACGTACACACGGATCAATCAGACTCGCGGTCGTGCTACGCGACTGCGGAGCAGCGGATACGAGAGAAGTCGAAAGAAAGAGTCCGACTGGACAGAAAAAGTGATTCTCCAATACTCCCTTGGACATACATGTAACTCTCTTTTTGTGTTGAATTATTGTATTGAGTATGCACAGGGCACAGATGTTATTACTACAGGCGATACACTTTGCGCTAATCTGGCATATTTTGCTACACAAAATCCATTCTTAGGGCCGATATATTCTACTATGCGATAATACTGCTTGTAAGAATAAATATACACATAAAATATGTGTTATGATTATGAAAAAATGAGTGTTCATTCTTGTAAGCAGTATATTCTTGTATACGACCACACTATAACCGATACGCACTGTATATTGGTTATAATGATAATTTGACTGGCTTTTTCTGGTTTTGCTTTTGATATTTTCATTTTGTATCAATATAGCCGGTTTATCACTATGTCCGATGACTTTATAACCGATATCCACTGTACTTGATACAACACGTGTGATGTGCTAAATCAAAGTGCCCCCCCCCCCCCCCCCCCACACACACACACAGAATACAAGAAGCCACTTGAGACAAGTTGTTACTCAGGCAGTTGCAGGGTCAGCACATGCAATCTTCCGGTACACGGAATCCTGAGCAGCAAGTCTTGGGGAGTGCACACACCAACTTGCAAAACAATACCCAGGATACTGCTGGCGCTTATGAAAGGTTGTGTGCCATGGCATTGGTCCGCGGGATATGCATTATGTTGTAGATACACATTCTTGGAGCATCAAGTGTGCCGCAGTAGTAGCTGCATTGGTCCTCTGCTAAGTCCACAACAGGAACACATGGCTCTGTATTTAATAATATGTATGAAAACAAATGGTTCTAAGTAATTCTTAAAAAGCAAGCGTCCAGCACAATAATAGATCACAGATCTG
Organism: Sycon ciliatum; assembly: GCF_964019385.1. NCBI lineage: Eukaryota > Metazoa > Porifera > Calcarea > Leucosolenida > Sycettidae > Sycon > Sycon ciliatum. Next base: position 40,693,631 of record NC_088644.1, read on the forward strand.
TAGCGGGTGCTCAAATAATGACAGAATACCAAAACCCATATCCATAATGCACAGTTTCCTCGTGCTGCACATTTCGAAAAAGAGAGAAAAGAAGCAATGCCATGCTGCTGTCTTGTACACAGCACTAGGAATTGGAAAGTTGCTGCTAGATAGGTTGCTGGAGAGCGGCAAGGAGGTAATACCTACTATTATCTAGTACTGCGGTGCTATAAGGTGTACACACATGCCACGCACACACCGACACGAAGCTATGAAGCCATGGTGAGGAGAAATGGGCACGTGTACTGCATTGCAGTATTGTTACTCGACACAAAGTTGTTACTACTATTCAGTGCGGCTAGCCGTGTATTGTCAGTGTATTGTCAGTGTATTGTCACGGCACACACTCTACATGCACAACAATGCTGCACGGGTGCGAAAAGATAAGCACACTGTCTTCAGATCGACCTCAAGCTGTCCCAGGCAGGTGCCAAGTGGACAAAATATCTTGTAAAGTATGTAAAATAGAATCAGTCCTGGAACAAAAGTCTACAAGGCAGAAAGGACCCATTCAATCTTGTATCTTTGGGTCTCGGCTCATCAAGATCAAGGGGAAGGGGAGTACTCGAGTCTTGAGTCTCCCCAATTCCCAACATCACCATGGCAGCACCCTCAGCCCAGATAGCCATAGCAACCAGGAAAGGGGAAGGGGAGTCTTGAGTCCCCCTCCCCCCACACACACTCCCAACATCACCATGGCAGCACGCTCAGCCCAGGTAGCCATAGCGACCGGGAAATCAGCCCAGCCAATCGCTGTAACTATGATCATCACCAGTGGTGTTGTTCTACCTAGGACTGCGATGTGTCAGCTAACTGTCTCTTTAGCTCACGTCTGAAGTAGTCAATAGTTTGTTGAATACCGGACTGAAAGGAGACCTGGGTCCGGAAAACACACAAGATGAAAAGACAACGAAATCAAACTATCATCATCGATCGGAAGCATGAGCTGTGGAGACACGGAAAGGAGCGTAGAGCACAACTGCAAGCTAGGTACATCCCACCCACAGTGACGCTTACTGCAGTACACATACAGGTATGTCAGGAGCCAGCTTAGGAAATCATAAATAATCATAATTCCTGAAGTGAAAATATGTAAAAACGCCACCGGGAGAAGCGAATCTCAAAACTAGCCGGTGCTCAAACATGACCCACGTAAAAATGGGAGTCACCATCTAGAAGGGATGGAACCATAATGGAACAGTGCTGCAAAACAAAAGAGCAGTCTTGAATTCCCGGTGTGTCTCAACTTATAGACTTATTTCGAGTGAATGATACACGTTGATGAGTATTTGGGCCAGTAATGTTCTGCTATGGAACTGTCCCCGTCCCCCTCCCATGTGGAATTCAAAACAAACAAAGGCATCTTGTATTGCTACAATACAGAGACTGGATTCCCATTAGCACCCAAATCACTGCTTCTGCTGCTGTAAATGTATTTACTGTCTTATGGATTAGAACTGACCTTTGGTTTCCAGCCGAGCACACGTCCAGCAAGAGAAATGTCGGGCTTCCTGCGCCTGGGGTCATCCTCTGCAGCTGGCTTTAGTACAATTGGCGGCGGACTGCTCCCTCCTACGAGTGAGTGAGTGCAACATAATAGTTATAGAAAAACAGAATTGATACAGAAGAACATGTGATGCAAAGCACATGGTACATATACGTTGATTACCGCGTGAAGAAGACATGGACAGAATTCATGCTTATCAAGTGTCGCCCCTTCGAGTAGTTCAGCTACCGTAAAAGTCCGTAAATAAGTACCTGCCCGAAAGAAATACCCCCTTCATTCTTTTGGCTCTGTCTGTTGAAGTCAAGTCAAGCCCGATAAACATACTGCCCGAAATAAGTACCGGTACGATGCGCACATGCAGCACGTAGCATGTACAACGACATGAAAATGACTTCTCCACTACACACAAGTCAGGTCTGAAAGTTAGTTCGTGCCCGAAAGTCAGTACCCGCCCGAAAGTTAGTACGGGTGTGGTCACTAAATTCGAAAGTAAATACGTACTTATTTACGGACTTTTACGGTATCGCCTTACAATCTTGAATCGGGTTTTTGCTGAGGTACCGTGCATATCAGAAATAGTATATTGAAAGGGCCTCGAGCCGAGGTCCAAGCTTCCAAGTGCGTTTTTGTCGCAGACTTCGGAAGGTTTCGTGTGTGATGCATTGCATACAGTTACTGCCTTTGAGCCTACTACAGAGTACTAGTATAAGTGAAACGTTTGTGACTAAACCACAGCAGACTTCAAGTCCAGTCAGTCCGAGCATCATTTCAATACGTAATGAAGGCAGTGAGCCACGTGCCGCACCCATAGCTCGGAGAAAAGAGTCGCATAATCTTATGGACTCTTCAAAATACTTTATATCCCATTATTATACCGTATTTCCCACGATCACAAGTCGCACCCCTATTCTCAGGTTTGAGCCATATTTTTTCGATCTTTCCACTTCAGTAGTACTGGAGTAAGCCATGCTCGACTGTATGTCTTTTTGCCCTTGAATTTTAGTGTAAAAAGGTGCGACTTATATTTGGGGAAACACGGTAACCAGAGTCTACACTGATGTTTCAATGCACAAGCGAGAATCTCACCGGCCAGATGCTGGATCTCCTTAGCAAAGTCTAGGATCGTTCGCTCCTCTGGGTTTCCCTGTCAAACGAGAGCAGAGAAACAGAAAAGCAACAACATGAGCACAACCATGTGGGCGCAGGGCATAATTAGCACAGACCTGTCAGAGCAGATTCGGGTACTACAGGCTGGGTCCCTATGAATCAAAGTTAGGATGTAGTCGTCGTACTGAATAACTAACAATTCGCAAGGCCATACCGCATGTGATCTGCACAGTCCACAGTGGACAATGCACACTACTACATCATAGCTCAAAGAAGCATTGCATACGTTCTACATGTAGCGCTATGCAAGTTGACAACGGCACGAAACTCAATTCAGTTGCTACCCTGAGTTTTGTGGCATTTAGCCAATCCTCAGACAACACCGGATTGGCAGAGTGACATGACAGTCTGAGCAACAAGCAAATTGAAAGTTCCCTGCTACTGTCAACTTGTGTTGTAAGCTCTGCTTCGTGTAAATGAGCACTTTAGTTTTCTCAGTCCAAACACCTAGAGCACTTTCGCAAGACAAGGGCATCTTAACGTTGTGCATTTAGTACTATACATAGGAGCTCACCACGTTGACGGGGCCAGAGTAATTGCCGTTCATCAGGCGAATAAGTCCATCCACAAGATCACTGTCCACGCAGAAAATGAGTGAGCGTAAGTGAGCACGCGCGTCACACACATACATACAGAGGAATGCAATAGTTGCAGCAGATCAACGCTAAAAGCCACGGGTCTATGCCTGACATGCAGCCAGGATGCTTCTACTGTTAACAGGCATAGCACACTCCGGCAAAGCACACGTGCTGTACGTCACAAGAGAAACCGTGCCCAGCATAAAGAGGCTTGCACCTATGCACACCACACTCGATGTGTACTTGAAGTGCTGGTGCAGTTGTGTGACGTTGGGCAGTTGAAGCGGAAGGCAAGCACTCAGGTCAGGATTAGTACAGTTATAGCAAGTGAAGTTCCATTCTGGCTCTCTGGCGGATTCAGCACCATGATCCAGGGCTCAGTGACACCATCACATCTCAATTACAAATCACCATACAATACAACAACGGCCTCAGAGTGGCTGGTAGAACACAAGGTCAGGTCTTACAACACCAAGACAAGCTAGGTATGTCTACTTCAAAGTAGCTTGTACTGACCTCACGTATTGGAAGGAGCGTGTTTGCTGGCCCTTGCCATAGATCTACACACCAAATCACACAAGAATAAACCGTTCTCTCTCTTTAACTCGGATACTGAGCCAGTAATAAAAGTAAAATAAAAGAAAGCACAAGGGAACGAGCCATTGGTTTGCGCACTGGAGATGTGTTAGAGCTAGGTCTCAGGTCGTTGAATGTCACAGTAGCTTGTCAGTTTTGTGCCCTGTTACCGTGCTTATAGACTGCTTATTACCTTGTTACAGTCGTGGATAGTTGCTTCATAGCTCGTTCCCTTGTGTTCTCTCTTTCAAAATCAAACCCAACCACAAGGGAATTACTCACACACAAACAGGGGCAAAGTTTCCACGCGGGCAATTTCAACACAGATTGTGTGCCCCGTGTACCAGCAGAGCTTCACAAACACAAAGTCAACTAGTGATTCGAAGTCGTCCACAGGAAAGGAGACAAGGGACTGCCGTACAGGTTAATATCTACACTCATATATCTTTCGTTGACCAGATCTCAAAGTTACGGGTAAATCAGTCTACCGGCACCCTGTGCGTGAGCTTAAGTGGAAATATTACTACCGTCAGACCTCGCTTAGCCGCACACATCCGTTTCCCACAAAAATATCCGGATAGGCAAGGGAACCGGATAATCAAACACACACACTGTACGTATGCATGATTTATGCTGTAAATCGGTACCCAACAATTTTCTTCAGGGTGGCGAGGGATCCTGATAAGCGAGGTCTGACTGTACACGACACACTCCTTTGACATTTTTGTGGAAATGGTGACGCCATATGCCAGATCTCTGGCCCTTCCCAATCAAATGACGCGATTCAGAGTTACGGACATTTCAAAGTTAGGGCCAGTGGCTGGTCCCGGGCCTCCCGGATAAGAGAGATATGAGTGTAGACGTAGATGCAACTGCCTAAAAGAGACGTAAGCAGTGCACAAGCGAACGATTGCACCAGCACATAATTATACAACGATTGCACCAGCACACCCACAACGATTGCTCCAGCACACACACACACACACACACACACACACACACACACACACACACACACACACACACACACACACATACGAACACACACACACACACACAACGATTGCACCAGCACACACACAACGATTGCACCAGCACACACACAAGACCATAGAGTGGATACGTACCGTGAGAGGATCGCCCGTCAGCGCCTGCATTATGAAATTGCTCACCACTCGACCTGCACATAACACATAGTCACACATACATGTAGGTGGGATACAATGAACAAAGAACGTGCATGCCAAACTACACGCATGTACCTTTTTCAGGCTGCGCTCGTACACCATTTTTTCAAAAATCCAGCCAACAAAAGCTCTAAACATATTTCATCTTTATAATTTCAACACTACACTAGGAGTGTGTGTGTGTGGGGGGGGGGGGGGGGGGGGACAAGGCAACATTCACGACTAAAACTCTGACGTGCATGCTTACGTTGCATCAATCGCCAGCGATAGGTAAATGCCAGTGATGGGTAAATGAAAGAGACGAAGCTGGACATCAGTAGAAAATGTAGTGAAGGGAGTTCCCTCATTACCAGCACAATCAGCAACAGGTGGGGTTTGTGCAGACAATTGTCCACAAGGAAGACAGGATGGACATCACTATAATTCTGAGTACTAACCATCGTTCATATGCATTCTAGGACCATATGTGTTGAAGATGCGAGCAACGCGTACTTCCACCTTAGCCTGTGTAACAACACCATACAAACACCATAGTGCAAATCAGCCAACAGAAGCACAGTTCATAGCACACCATGAACTGTGCAAGGCATACAGCAGAGGGAGATAGATAGATAGAGAGGGATAGATAGACAGGGAGGGAGGGAGGGAGGGAGGGAGAGAGAGAGAGAGAGAGAGAGAGAGAGAGAGAGAGATAGAGAGAGAGAGAGAGAGAGATAGATAGAGAGACGGAGAAAGATGAACAAGCACGCACATACTGTACAAACACCAAGTACAGTGTACCGTGCACTTGGCCGCCAGCACCCCTACACCCACGCAAGTAAGCTTAGGGGTCATTTAGACTTCATGCAAGACAACATACTCACTCACCTGCTTCTGGTATGCGTAACACATCGTCTCCGCCACACGCTTGCCTTCATCGTAACAAGCCCTGGGACCGATGGGATTAACATTGCCCCAATACGATTCCACTTGAGGATGTACCTGTGTTAACAGATCACCACAATCATCACGGAGAAGAAGGGAAAGAGTTTCTTTCATACACTAGTGCATGTAAAATAGCAGACAGATAGTGCCGAAAGCTTTCTTTGGGCCAGAAAATGGCAAAATAGAAAAAAAGTAACCTTCCCACACCGGGAATCGAACCCGGGCCGCGGCGGTGAGAGCGCCGAATCCTAACCACTAGACCATATGGGAGAGACAATAGAGAGGTTCCGCATAACGTAATTACGTTAGTAAAAAACCTACGGAGAGTCTTAAGTAAACTGCATGCACATCTGGGTTCCGCCATACGGAGCTTTCAAATCACGTAGCTGCCCTTGGCAACTCCGAACACGGCAGTGTACGACCAGATCGACCCGAGGAGAGAGTCATAAATTTGTACCCCACTCCACTTACGGACCAGCTACGTTATCAGAGCCCTATCTACGTACTCTCCGTAGACAACTTTCCGTAAGTGGAGTGCAAACTCGCGAATTCACGGGGTTTTCCCGCCCACTAACAGAGAGGTTCCGCACTACGTAAAGTTGAGCAACTTTACGTTAGTGGGCGGGAAAAACCCGTGATTTCCCGAGTTTGCACTCCACTAACGGAAAGTTGTCTATGGAGAGAACGTAGATAGGGCTCTGATAACGTAGCTGGTCTGGAAGTGGATTGGGGTACACATTTATGACTCTCTCCCCAGGTGGATCTGGTCGTACACTGTCGCGTTCGGAGTTGCCAAGGGCAGCTCCGTGATTTGAAAACTCCGTATGGCGGAACCAAGATACGCATGCAGTTTACGTAAGACTTTCCGTAGATCGATTACGTTTTTTACTAACGTACCGTAAAGTACCGTTGATCCGCCCCCTCTCTAATTCCCGCCCCCTGTCGATTTTCTCCTTGTGAAGCGACTTCGGCGTACACAACGAAATACGATGTTGAACCGACGCATGCACTGCTGTACACAATACTTGCCAATCCAGGATCAACATGTGCACAATCCAGCACATTGAGTCTGATCCTCTACGTTGTTGTACATCGTACTGCACTTGACAGCCTTGATCTAATTCCCGCCCCCTGCCGAAAACCCAGCTGGGAAGCGACATGGCGTTGGGGCGGATCAACGGTACTTTACGGTAATTACAATATGCGGAACCTCTCTACTTGTACATGTAAAGTAGCTAGTAATAGTACCAAAAGCATTCTTCTTTGGGCCAGAAAATGGCAAAATAGAAGAAAAAAAGTAACCTTCCCACACCGGGAATCGAACCCGGGCCGCGGCGGTGAGAGCGCCGAATCCTAACCACTAGACCATATGGGAGAGACAATAGCCAAGACCCAAGTACTCCACACAACCTGTTGGTGGTGGTAGTACAGTACAAAGCAGGTCCTGTTGTGGACATTGAAGCAAGATCAGTAAATTAGCGTAGTGTATTGCATCCGTCTTCTTTCTTTCTTTCTTTCTTTTGTAGAGGCCAATTTGGCAAGGTACAGTAACCTCGGTGTCACAGCCAGTACCAACGTTGTGCTGGACTGGAGATGCGGTCACAGCCAGTACCAACGTTGTGCTGGACTGGAGATGCCAGTACCAACGTTGTGCTGGACTGGAGATGCGGTTTGCAGCTTCAACGAAAACCATGGCCTCAACTATCCACATATGTAGGAATGTCACCAAACTAACACGATGAATTCAGGTTTTCCAATTCCAACACTATGTAACAGAATGGTCCTAACTGCAACGTAGTGCTTCAGCCCTATACATAGGTGGTCAGAGAGGACCCACTGCTTATGACTTACATCCGGGTCTAGCGTCAAGCAGTCCATGACGATCATCCACACGCCAACACAATCAGACGAACCGGGAGGTTCAGAGCGAAAACAAACAAAATTCAGAAAGTTAGACGAAACCCTTGAAGACGTTTTCAGAGACTCAAGGTGTGTAGCATTCAGAGACACAAAGTTTTCTGAAACACAGTGCTAAAAAGTCAATATAATGATGTACCACAAAATTGTCTAGAATACAGTACTCTCTGCTGTGTATTGGCCAACGGAACGGACTCAACGACCTACCTCCATAGACTTCAGATGTTGATGCCATTAGGAAACGTGCACGCACTCGCTTGGCCAGACCTGCAGGCAGTGAACACCGGTACAACGCAGAACAGAATGCTGAACGTTACACCAAAGAAACTCCTTCGCTTGGTTCGACATGGATTTAATTGCTATGTAGCCCCTCTACAGTCAACATCAACGTGAGAAAGAACAGAGAACATCACCAGGGTGAAGTAATGGTCTCACCTAAGAGGTTGAGCGTTCCTTGAGTGTTAGTCTTGATCGTCTGCAATTCATATATACAAAAAAGAGGCAAAATATTCACTGGTTTGAGGGACAGATGCAAACGGGAAAAGTCTAAAGAAAAATTTGACTGTCACCACCAGGACTCGACCCAGTGACATTCGCTTGAGGCCAGTGATGCTCTAACCACTGAGCTATGGTGTAGCTGTCATCCAAGCAGAGACCGTTCAACACTGAGGCAAAATAGTTGTTACTTTGCGCTTCAATTTGCTTTTCCTACCCCTCCTGATTTTTCTCTCAAAGCCTAATGCTAGTTACATCACATGGCTACTTCAAAGGAAGAAGTTCATTGTTGAACGTCAAGGCATGAGCATCAGAAACTCTCTCCACTGCCTTCCTCTTGCGCGGTCTGCCTCTACGCAAACACAACCTCTGTTCCTTGCTTACCGTCACTGGTCTCTCCTAACACATCTAGAATCCTGCCAATATTATAAGACGTTCATGCAGCTGCAGAATGGAACACGCTAATTGATACCCTGCTCTGCTTTGGCTCCCCCCCCCCTCCCCTTGCTTCTCATACATTTCTGTTCCCACTTTCATTTTTCCTTGTATTGTGGCCATGGCTGGCTATCGCCTACATCACCTCTTCATCAGCTAGTGCCACGTGTTAATAAAGAACACTAAGACAAACCACACAAACCTTGATTGGGTTGTACATGTAGTGAGGCGGCGAGGCTGGTGATGCAAGGTGATAAATCTGATCAACTACAACACAGAGAGAGAGAGAGAGAGAGAGAGAGAGAGAGAGAGAGAGAGAGAGAGAAGAGAGAGAGAGTTACAATACTCTAAAGCATTTCAAGAAGGCTCCAATCTAATCGGCACAGGAAGGCAACACTGTTCATCTACTTCAAATAAAACAGACAACAGACAACAGACAGCACCACCGCCATCACCACCACCGCCACCGCCATCACCACCACCACCACCGCCATCACCACCACCAGCAATGGCAACAACAACTAACAGAAACAGCTACATTCCTAGCACCAAACCATGAACAGAATGCTGGTTCAACAGCGTACCTTCAATGCGCAACGGGTCGACCACGTCGTGGTTTATCATTTCAAAGTTCTCATGGCCAACCCTGCAGGCAAAACAGAACAATATACTTGTTTTCTTCGTGAAGTACGCAACGCCTTGCACGCAGCAGTGGTCCGTCTACCAAGACTAGCAGTTGTCTAAGTCCTACATACAAGCATTGACAAGCCTCTGGTGCAACCATGTGAACCAAAGCCACTGCATGTACACGTACTCAGCAAGGCAAAGTGGAACAAGAAGCAAACTAAAGATATGCGTCTGGTTTACAGCATTACATAATCATCAGATCTTCACTGCACAATAAGGCGTATCAAGGTATACTAGTTAGGGTGCGTTCAGACTAACTATAAAAAGTGACGGCATGGGAATGTTTCCGGTTTATCGCCGTTCACAGTTTGACGGGGTTCTCGGTAGTCTGAACTAAGCAACGGTTAGATCTTCGTGTACACTGTGGCATGCATGTAAGCCACTTAGTACATGTATCTGGGCTACCAGTGGAGATGTGGTGACTGAGTGCTTACTACCAGTGGAGATATGGTGACTGAGTGCTTACTACCAGTGCAGATATGGTGACTGAGTGCTTACTACCAGTGGAGATCGGGTGAGTGCTTACCAGTGCTCCACATTGCTCTTGCGCCCTGTGAAGAAGTTATCTGCCACAGTCACCTGCAGTGAGGGAAGAACACAGACACACACACACACGCACACAGACACACACACAGACACACACACAGACACAGGCACACAGACACAGGCACACACACAGACACACACACACAGATACACGCACACAGATACACGCACACACATACACAATCAATCAATACGAGTGCACTGCATGCAAAAGAAGTGGCTAGGAAAGCCGAACACCCCGCCTCATGCCCCCACACGCAGATAAATATCTACATTTGCGCATGTAGCACTTGCGCATGTAGCACAGACGCCCCTGGAAAATCTGGTAAGGTCTCTCCCACCATCACTCTTCCTAATTGGTATAATGCGGATATGAGCAGAGGCCTGTAAATCATAATATCCATCTAGCTCTCGCATGGGTCAGAGCAGCGACAGATTGGCACCTTAGAAGGGGTGAGTAATGCCAGCTAGACAGTAGATAGTGAAACCAGAAATACACAGAATATCATCACACAACAATGGGGACTACAGTATTACAATGCCATAACAGAAATAAGAATCGTACGTATTTCTTCTGCACACACAGACTGTCAGCTCAGGTTTCAGCTTGGCAATATACTTTGAATATTACATGTAGTACACTGCCAGCAGCACAGCCAGGTGAGATTTGTTGCGTGCTCCCACTGGAATTTTAACCCTTTATTGGCCGATTAAAATATAAACAAGCCCACGCAATCGCCAAACCCGTACCTAAATTGGACGTAACTTTAGTTTGCACTGGACAAATTCCATGATCTTGGGCATTCTGGAAAGGCCTTGGCGAGAGGAGCACAATGAGCGTACACCCGACTCCATGGGATGCACTGGCCCAGCGCTGCAAGCCGGGGAAGGCCCACCAGCGCTGGGCTCACGCTCGAGATCTATCTCTATCCACCATTTCACTCCTGTTGCTCGTATCAAACTAAATTTTTTTGTATAGACTCCCGGGAACCTGCTTTTGAAGTTGAATCGGTGTAGCATTGTCAACAGGTGACGTAAGCAGGGAAAATCCCGGTCATTGACCCACGCATCACGCTCTGAGCGCAAATTTCCCGGGACCAACATTACGAGTGATATAACTCAAGAACCGCTCTTTGTATCGCTTTGAAAATTGTTCGAGGTGGCAGCTGAGAGTTTTCTCTTTGACCTACATATTTCGATCTCTCCGAAAGACCGAGATTTGACCGAGTTACGATAATTTCAAAATGCCTACCCCATCGAACATCGGTGTTCGATCAATGTATGGGCCAGCCAATAAAGGGTTAAGTGGGAATGGATGTTGTGTTTGTATTTCTAGTTACACAATGTAGCTGGTGCCACGCAGGCTCTTTCAGGTGTCGATCTGTCACTCCTTTGACTACCAAAAAGCTAGATAAACAGGATTGGCTTGCTTCTCCTCATATCACCATTGTGCCAATTACAAAGAGTAATGGTGTGAACGCCTTAATGGATTTTCCAGTGCCTGTAGTCCTATGTGCGCTGATTGTCTTCATGCAACAGAATACTTGCACATCGCCCATGCTAGATTCTACAACGAAGAACATTTCAAATACACATACACGAGCGAGCAGGGAGTATGCACACAGACAGACAGACAGACACACACATCCACACCGGCAGCCACTGAGGGCGCTTACTTCATGTCCTTGAAGCATCAGGGCGTCAACAAGGTGCGAGCCAACAAAGCCAGCGCCACCTGTCACCTACGAGAGAACATTGAGCACACCCGAGAATATCAACAACATAACTAATTAATTGTGAAAAGAAGAAGGACAAACCATCCGAGTTACATAACTAATTGTGTACATATAGCAAAGACACACATAGATACTGAATCAGCTGTGATGTCTACTACTGTAGAATGGCTAATTTTAGCGGGCAATTTCTTTGCATTTTCGGAATCTGGACCAATTTGCATCTGAGTTTCAGACTTCAAAAAGAAGGATGACTGTACTGTACATGCTAAATTTCGATTGGCGCGGCAAAATTTTAGCGAAAACACTCCTTTCGTTAAAATCGCTAAAATATCACCGTGGCTAAAATTAGCCGTTTTACAGTACAGGCTAAAGCTACATGACAAGCTCCTACAGACAGAATACTAAGTGCACTGTTTAAGAGGTAATTTGACGGAGTTGGCGCTATCCAAGGCCAGGTAAACAGGCATTATTTCACTAGTGATGTGGCTGCAGTCGGTTTATGTCCCAGAATGTCATTGCAATCGCCCTGAAATATAGTGCGTGTCTGTGTGTGTGCGCGCGTGCGCGTGTGTGTGTGCACGTGTGTTTCCTGCATGCACCGGTCGAAAACAGCATTCCGTGAGTACATGTAGCATGTGCAAGTTTGACAGGCAGGTTACACGCAGTATTCTGAAATCACACAGCTGACTCGATGTTCTGCTGCACCAAACCATCTCCAATGATCAGCTTACCAAGATTCGCTTTCTGTCTTTGATGGAGAGAAATTTCGTCTTCATGTACGTTTTTACTCCACTATAGAGAGGACAGTCACCACAACAAACGGAGAAAAAAAAACAGAAAAAAGATTTGACTCCTGAGTCCTTATGAAAATACAACATGTATTCAAGGCTGAGAGCTGGCTAATCTCACGGCATGTTTTTCATGTTGATTACGTCACACAGGACAACACAACAGTGCGTAGGAATAACATGATTAACACGTTGAGTTTGCATGCCTTTTTCAGGTAATCGTGACGTCACACTGAGAATACCGATGGTCGGCGGCTCTTCAAGAACACATAAATAAATAAATAAATAAATTCGACGGGGTTCGCGTACCGGGCTGCCGACAGGTCAAGAACAAGGAGTCGTACAACTCCCTGGTCAAGAACCACCTTTTTTTTCAAGAACACATAGCACTGCATATCAGGTGGTGGTGTTTCGGGAACAATACGGGCAAATAATACTGTTCTTCGCATAGCACCGGCGTTATGAAATTGTTCTTTTTTCACCATGGCTAATTACGAATCATAGGTACAGTACAAGGTCAGTGTAATAAAGAGCGCCTTACGTTTGAGCTGTTTGCTTTTCCAACTGGCTGATGCGCTCCTCTAGATTGTGCAACTGCTGCTGTATGGTGTGCACGTCCTGTCGTTCACTCCTGTGCAAGGACAACAGACAAACAACAGAGCACTGATTGGAAGGGCAAGCACTGAAACTTGAAGCGTGTAGCAGCACGCACTCAACACTGGCTGCACATCATTGTATGGACCATCGCTGTTTCATTGGACATTTGTGTCTCCTTGTCCACCGTCAGGATGAATGCTGATTCAACATGACATCCTGTACATGGGACGCTCACATCATGCATGCAATGCATTTTCTTTACTTTGTGACAGTCAGGAGTATTGCCGTAGTCGGCGCTACTGTTGCGGTTACGATTGCGGGTGGCACTGGTCGCAAGGTAAGCTCTTGCTGGCTGTGCCAAGCCGTAACGTACGATGTCATGCTGTTAGAGAACGGCTAAGCTGCATCCCAACCCAGTGTGCTATCCTTGTTGATACATGTACAGTGTATTTGCGATACTTGACGTACATTATCCGTACCAGAGCCCTAGCTAGAGCTGCATTGGGGCAGCAGGCAACGAGCTGCTGCTCACACTTGTGCTTATACACGTATATGCAACTACAGTCGACCTACCCTTATAACGATAACCTCTATAACGATATTACCCTTATAACGATATTTTTCTGCCAAACCAAATCACTCCATTGACTTTTGTATACAATGCCCTACCCTTATAACAATATTGCTATAACGATATTACCCCTATAACGATATAAAATGGGCTGACCAATCAACATTTTCCATTTTATAACAATATCTAGCAGGGAAGATGTAGAGCCCACTATCCAGGTAGGGCAAGCTTCACTTGATAAGTCGCTGGGACATGACGACATGCAATGGGGGCACCAGTGGGCACCTTGCTGTGTACATAATGTGCATGTATGTCAGTTTTTTATGCTATGAAGAGTGTAAAAATTGAACAAAATCCATGCATTATGACGTATGTGTATGAAATGAACCAGTTACCCCTATAACAATATTACCCTTATAACAATATTTCTTGGTCTGACGCAAATATCGTTATAAGGGTAGGTCGACTGTAATTGGAGATAGTTTTTTCCACACGTGTACTTACACTCCTCGCGGCAAGGATACCAGTAGTGCTGCATAGAAGTGGACAGCACAGCAAAAAGGGGACAGAACAGGGAAATAAAGAGTACTCGTTTAAACCATTACATCATGAACATTCAAGTGTTAGTGTTGTTTGTTTGTTTATTTAGAGTCGAAGAACAAACAGGCAAATTTGCCTAATTACAGGATATCGACTAAAAGTTGATCTGCCTTTCCTACAGCATACTCATCTGTACAGCAGAAAGAAATCTGTATGCAGTACTGAAAGACATGTATATATAACGAGGAAGTAAATCTAACGTTTTAACGGATGACATTTCTTCGTTATAATAAGATCTGTTGAGGCCATACTGCTTCATATATGTTGTATGAATTTTGGACAATTGTTAAATTTGCGACTCGTTGTAATAACATGTCTTACAGTAGTCACAATGTCCCACTGCCAGTGTATCTACAGCCACAGACCATGAGCACCACCAAGCTAAATACTTAGTACATCATGGATACTACTGTGGTGGACAGGACATGGAAATCCGGTCGAAGGCCAAGCGGCCCCAGGGCGCTGGCCATGCAGCCGTGAGCACGCATACGATCAACACGTGCACTGCATGCAACGTTCTGTATGCACTGAGGGCGCCGGCCCAGGTCATTAGACTGGATTTCCATGTCCACGACAGCAGTACAGCACTGATATCATGGTCGCCGTGGTGATGACTGGAAATGGGCCAGGCCCTTTTCAAAGCGTGTTCATAACAACAACCAGACCATCGACACACGATGACAGCACAGTAGGAGTCTCTGAAATTACGCTCACCATGCCTTTATTAGGTTCCAGAATAGGTCACACTTTACGCAAAGCACTGTTTATTTTATACACTAAAAATTAAACACTTTTGAACAAAATCCGGCAGTCTTTGCTGTATAAAACGCGCAGGTTGGTCTCCTGAGCACCTGCTGGACATATGGCAGAGTGCTGGTGTTACAACAATACATAATAATTATTATACACTACATACAGGGCAACCAATGTGTTCCGGTCACTTCAGATACATGTCCTCCGCAATGTGCTAGTAGGGAGGTTTAGTCCCACGTAGTCCGTGGGTACTTTACGTGTGTGTACCACGTGATACTCAGTGACCCACGTACAGACGTTTTCTGGTTCACGACATACCGTGCATGGCGGCTCACCCACGTTCCGCCAGAACGTGGGTGAAAATCAGAATGGAGCGTATTGTGCAAGCTGTGAGGGTGCTCAGCTGAAGAAGTTTCCGAAGCACGAAATCAAAATATTGGATGAGCTTCTTAGGCCCGGGTAGCTTCGTCTTTGACCAGGTTTGGGCCTTTCGCTTCATGCTTTTGTTTGTTCCGTGTGACTAAACACAACATTGCAACGTAGGTGCCCTTCATCCACTTTACGTGGATCACCCACGTACGCGTTTCCGTTACGTGGGAACTAAACCTCCCTAGTGATTGTATCGCCATTTTGATGCAACCAGCCATATTTATGGCACGCGTAGATATCACCCTACTACGTGCTGGAGTGTGCTTCAGTACTTGGTGCACGCTTTTGCTAAGCCGCGCTGCCTTACTTGCACCCTCAATGTCTGTCTTTTTGCTCTTTACTTACTTGCAATTTTTGTAAACCCAACAAGTCATGTCTTGTGTGCGTCTCTAGAGTGCGTTTCAAAAGTATAGACCTCTAGACTCTAGACTTTTACTCATAATTCAAATTCGGTTTGAGCTTTTTCGAGAAATTTCTTCGGGAGATTGCTCGGGCAGCTTCCGCAATTTTTTCTCATATACATTTCTAAGCAATTGGATAACAAAAACCCAATTTTGGAAATTTTATGCACAAAGTGATCACAGAATTTTTGTAAACCCAACAAGTCATGTCTTGTGTGCGTCTCTAGAGTGCGTTTCAAAAGTATAGACCTCTAGACTCTAGACTTTTACTCATAATTCAAATTCGGTTTGAGCTTTTTCGAGAAATTTCTTCGGGAGATTGCTCGGGCAGCTTCCGCAATTTTTTCTCATACATTTCTAAGCAATTGGATAACAAAAGCCCAATTTTGGAAATTTTATGCACAAAGTGATCACAGATTTTATGTGGTATAGAATGATAGATGCTGGCCTACTACTAGTAACATTTGTTTTTGAAACCAGATGTCTGCAGATCTGGACTTATGAAACGCACTATAATCACTACGGGTACTACTGGTATTGTAAGCTGTGCATTACTGTATCCATCATAGCTATACTGTATCCATCATAGCAAGAGTGCATATGGACCTTGATCATAGCTATACTGTAGCAACATTGATCAATACTCATTACGCGGAATCAATGGGAAATTATTGTAATAATTGATGAACTTCTTCACTACGAACTCAGCAAAGCACACAAGCTCACCGAAAGCAACAAAGACTAAAGACGTCCATAGCGCGAACTTCACGCCTGTCCTGACCGAAGCCGACGAAATCATTGTAGATGGCAGCAGAGCAATTCTTTGGATATAATGCTTGATTACTCTCACTTGACTTGGAGGACGCAGAGGATTCATTCCTCACAAGGTCTCTCAAGAACAAACGCTACGTTGATAGCAGCTTGTCTGAAGCACATGTCGTGTGCATAGGCATTGAAGGCCACACACGGCCGCCTAGTACCACTAAAACTGACAACCAGAAGTCAAACTGCAGCCACGTAACTAGTACTAGATCTAGACCACATATCTTCGTCTTGATCGTGAGATAAAAATTACAAAGAGCAACAGCATTGTTTTGCCGTGGATCATGGAAAAAAAGAGTTGCGCGTAGACCTACGCACGAGTCGCGCGTGGCGCGGCCTGCATGACTGCATTCGTCAAAAGGGCCCGCGCCCGGTGCTCTCCCCGCCCCTCCCTGTCCCCCGGGCCACCTACCAGCTACCCCTAGGCCCTCGGCCCTCGATATTTTGCACCCTATTTTGCACATATATCTACCAGCATGCAGCAAGAGTTCATGAACTCTTGCTACCAGGCATAAACGATGATAAAGACGTACACGACAGTATTGTACAATACATATACTATCAATCAAGAGTGCATTATTTTATGGATTCTTGGTATTAGAATAGCAAGAGTATAATTACCGGTATACTCTTGATAATACCAACATAATACATGTAGCCCCCCCGGGGGTTATACTACCATGTACAATGTACATGTACATGAGTGCACAAACATCATCGCCAGTGATATCTGGTGATCACTGATGTGTTGATGATCTAGACAACAGAAAGTACACTAAGTATTAGTGATTCAAGTAGGCCTGTCCACACATTGATTGCTTTATTTTTATGGATTGCATGGATGAAAATGCAATGCTTTCAGCAGTAACTTTTAATGGATGTTGATATCTGGCTAAAAAATATATGCTGTCAACCAACCTAACGACACAGTCATATTGCCTGGAGTATTACGACCAAATATTTAGGTCATGACTACTGCCCTAACATCAAGGCGATGAACCGAATTAGAAAACAATGCTGTATACATCATCAAAAGTCTTGACACCATGCATACGAGTCGGTATGAGTGATATCAGGTAACTGTAACGACTCATGACGTCACAGGGCCGGTTGCATCTGCAATCATAAGTTACTGGAACATGACTTGAATAAGTAGGAAAAGGGGGTTTGTCAACTGGCAAACGCCCTTTTCTTTCATAATGCAGTTGCGTGATGTCCACACATTCTTAGTGTAGAATAAGAAGACGCACATATCCTACCAGGAACGAAGTACACGCCATTAGTGGCAGTGGAGTGCCAGTGTGATCAGTGCAACTACATGTACAGAGAGTCCTGCGTGTGCTCAGTGACTGCTCATCTTGCAAACGGACTAATATCAAACGCACAACTACACCCGGCTACCTGGCATAGTGGTTTTTTTTTGAATTTTACCTGCTGTCTGGTCTGATCTGAATGTAGCAGGGTGTCTCGGCTTGCAGTTACATGTACACCTACATTATTAATTTTACACGTACATTTCGAGAATCCATGCTCAGCTGATAAGCAATTAAAAATGTGATATTTCCAAAAAGAATGAGAAAAGTAAAGCAACTTTGGTGCATTGTCGTTGCACATGAGTTCAGATAATCGCATCTTGTTTGTCACGTCAATAAATCAACTAGTCCCTGAGAATCCTCTCAATGTGACTGGAATCTGATACCAAGCTACAGCCTTGTCACAGATTGCAGCAGCAGCATCAGCAGCAGCGCATGCTGTTGCTGTTGAGTCTGCACTACCAGAGCCTGTTTCCTCACTGGACACACTGAAAGTTTCCATGCGACTGGCCAGGTCATCAGCGTCGCTTGCAGTTACACCATCGAGAACTTCATGGGTAGCATCTACAGGAAAGCCAGGCATTGCTGCAGCTGCAGGTGAGACGGTTTCAGCATTGCTCTCTCTGGCAAGTGTCTGATCCCGACTGGCTCCCGGTCCACGGGCAACAAAGCGAACGTGGACCGCGGTTCTTGGTATCCTAAATGCTCTTACCGGCTTCAGGCCCAGGTGCTCGGGAGGCGGATAAGGGATGTTTAGCAAAACAGATGCTCGCATTATTGTCTTAGCTGGCTTTAGTCTCTTAGTCCAATCAACATGGCTTGCTAGCATTCCCAGCAGACTAAAACGGCAGAGCTTATCGTTGTTCGTCGCTTGGCCGGCATCTGGGCACCGAGTAAGTTGGCTAATGTCAACCTCGTACACCTCCTTAGCACTGATCGTTGTCGCACCGAACATCAGCATGACACTCTTCACATCGACATTCGCCACGGCTGCCTTCATTGCGTCCGACACGAGCTGCAGCTCAGCCAGGAACTTGCTCCTGTCCTGCCGCTGTGGGCCACGCCGTCGCACTGGCGCTCCATCAGCAGCCCCCTCTTCCTGACTTTCCACTCGCCGTAGGATCTTGACTACACACGGGATCTGGCTGCGCTCGAAGAGAACCGCTTCCAGGACGGCAATGACCAGGCAAGCTAGAGAGTCAGCAGTCAGGTCATCTCGCTCCACGGGAAGACACGTCTCCGTGCAAGCAGATTGCTTTGGCTTTCTCACTGGCCGTCCAGACATCCACTGGCAATAGAGATACAGCAACAAATCAGCCCAGACCAGCGTATAACGGGTGAATGTGATGAGCCAGTGTGTTGCTTGGTGCAGTGACCACGATTCGCTGAATCTAGAGAATTTGGAATGGAAAGAAATTTCTAAGTTTCCTGTTGCTGTACCAAATTTCCAAATGCCACTGGAACTAAGTCGAGAGGAAATACCTGTAAGTGCTGACTCCTCACAGGTCACACATGTAGATAAGTGTGAATATTTGTTCACTGACACATGGATTTGTCCAATTGGTTCTCACCTTCACTCGATGCGCGGTATGGACCTACTCAATGACATACCGTAGATGTGCGAAAGACCAAACGAAAGAAACAAAGACCCTTGCTATGGGATCCTGCTTCAAGTTATCATGGGAAGACACACGTAGTGACATATGCACCCCAGATACTACTATTACTAACAGTAAAGCAGACAAGCCATCGCTGCACTGACAGTCTCTAGACTACTAGTATTCTAGTCTGTCTCTGTGTTGTTTTGATTTGTGCTTCTCTTGACTCAGGACTTTTTACTCTGTACATGTGCATTTTTTCTTTGTCTTCTTTGATTTTTGAATCTGCCGCTTCCTCGGATGACGTAAACACTTGCACACCCATGATGTCATCTGCTAGTTGTCATGGAAACGAGTGGTGTAGGACGAAAAAGACGACGTTCAGATTGCATTGATGTTTTGTTCAAGACAAGAGGCTGTTTTTTGTTGTTGTTCGTCCATGGTGACTTGTAATGTTTGTTGTGGGAACAGTCAAGTTATCTGGTCTCGACCCCTCTCATACTGGATTCGTAAATACTGGTAAAGGATATAATCTCTGAATCGTTTCTAAAATAATGGACAATCCACCGGTGAGCATTTCATCGGGCAGAAACTTGGGAGAAAAACTTTTCTCCTACATCGATAACAACGTCGTTGGCAAGGATGCAGTCTTTCAGAGCAAATACGGAAAACGTCGAGGTGAGTGTTTGTGTAAACTTGAGTTCTTCTCTGTACAGGAGAAGTTCCGACACGACACGATTTGTGATGATGATCTGCTATGCACAGAACCAAGAGTCCATTTTTATGTACTCTTGACAGAACCCATACAGTAGGTGTGCGACGATTTGCTGGGTGTTCAGTAGCGCTGCAGTCATGGGTGGGTTGTTATGTATCGTGTCGCGCTATTTCCTTGCTGTTTGAGCTGATCAGGGCCCTCAGCTCCTGCGTTTCTGGTGTGCTCCGCATGTGATTGTACACGGACTGGAGATCAGATGTACAAATACATTATAGCTACAGGCACTGCATTTCTTTCATCACATGTGACCATCGCAGTGTCTGCTCTAGGATTTCAAACCAACCGGGTACACGTGTGCCTGGCACAACCCTTGCAACCGGGTCAGTCCCGGGTACATTCATGGGCGGCTACTGTACATCGCGATATCGAGGAGTCTTAGGACTCCCTGATTGAGTCCCAACCGGGTCGCAAGTGACCCGGTGTTCTTTTTCCAAGCGGGTCCACGTACCCCCCCCCCCCCCCCCAACTGGGTCGCTGACCCGGCTCTGGAGCAGACACTGCATCGGGCTTATGTTACAAGGTTTTTCTTTACCACATGGTATTATTTGATGACTTTTCTTCCAGCAAGACCTTGATTTGTTGATGCAGTTCTATTAATATTGTGCCCCTAGAACTGCGTGTGCGTGTGCGTTTGCGTGTGTTTAGATGTGTCTGCATATCTTTCTACTGCCTGTGCATTGGTCTGGTTGTGTATGGACTATGAAGTATGAATACATGAATCTTCGTTGTTGTCTCTGCCGTGTGTGTGCTTGTGTGTGTGTGTGTATGTGTGTGTGTGTGTGTGTGTGTGTGTGTGTGTGTGTGCGAGTGTGTGTGCGTGTGTGGGCGCGTGTGTGTGCGAGTGTGTGCGCGTGTGTGTGTGTGTGTTGTCATGCATGTTTGTTCCTGCATGTGCGCATGTGTATGTGTGTCTGCATCTGCGTGTGTATGCGTGTGCATTTGTGCATGTGTGTGGGTGCTGTGCAATGCCTTGTCTGATTGGATTGGACTGACTACTTGCAGTTGTCTACTGTGACTACACGGCATCCGGCAGGTTAGCCCCATGTCCTTATGCCGCTGTCTCGATGTAGTTGAATACTCCTCTTGTCCGGACACCCCTAATGTGGGCACGTCTGTCTACCGGGCACCTTTCCAGTGCCGCCAACCTTCTGTATTTTTCCGTATTTGTACGGAAAGTCACTCCATCATCCGCAGTACGGAATTTGAGCAAGATGATCATGCATGCACTACTTTCCGCATGTGACTTTGCTGTCTGTAGCTGGCTAGTTGTGGTTTGTTTGTCTGTTGTTTGTTTGTTTGTTTGTTTGTTTGTTTGTTTTGCCTCGCCAGGTGATTACCAATGGACTCTTGCTCTTTCTCTTTTTCTCTCTGTGTGACTGCATCTATTTGTCTCTCTCTCTGCCTCTCCTGTACCTCTGTCTATTGTAGATCACTATCATTCATCGAGGATTTCTTACGTAAGAATGTGATGCCGTACTATGCCAACACGCATACGACCACCGGAATTACATCTCGTCAGTCAACATACTACCTACAGGAAGCGAGGTGTGTGGGTATGGGTATGGGTATGAGTGTGGGTATGAGTGTGGGTATGGGTATGAGTGTGGGTATGGGTATGAGTGTGAGTATGAGTGTGGGTATGGGTATGAGTGTGGGTATGAGTGTGGGTATGAGTGTGGGTATGAGTGTGGGTGTGGGTATGAGTGTGGGTATGAGTGTGGGTATGGGTGTGGGTGTGAGTGTGGGTGTGAGTGTGGGGGTTTGTGTACACTCATATGCGTGCATGTGTTAGTGTTATTGCTGATCCTGGCTGTTGCAGCTGACCAATTTTTAGAAAGAATTTCTGGAAGGTGTGGTCACTTTCCCTTCTTTCACAGTTATAATTGTTACCACGCTCAGCCTGTCTGTGTCGTGCCGATGACTCTGCAATGGTGCACAACTGTGCTGTTTGCGGATGGAGTTTTAAATGTGTGTGTGTGTGTGTGTGTGCGCGTGCGCATGTTCGTGGTCTTGGCCACCTTCTCTGATCCCACAGGGATATCATTCGCAACGCTGTCAATGCAAGCAGCAAGGACAGTGTTCTCTTCACGGGAAATGGATGTACGGGAGCCATTCACAAACTGGTGTCATGCCTCTGTGAAACCTGGAGCAGTGACAAACAACAACCGGTGAGTACCAATATTGCACAACACGGCCTTTCTTTACTTTTTCCCCGACAACTTAGCCACCAGAAGATCTTCCCAGTATACCTCATGGACTGGTCCAATGCACATGCAGTGTACAATGTATGTGTGGTCCTACAGGTTTGTGTAACAATGGCATTGTCTCTGTTGGTAGCACTGTAGTTGCTACATATACTTTGCAGTGTTTAGTACTCTCTTCATGTATTACCAGTAGACCTTTTCTTACCAGGCGTGGGCCATCCCCTGATTTCATAGGTGCCAAACATTTTTACATTTTTACGTTTTTCAAAAAATAAATAAATCACCGGCCCCACCACCTGGGGTGCCGTGGGTGGCTGGGGCTGGGGTGGGTTTGCCATCAGTGACCTGGCCACCACTTCTCGACCCACTGCGAACGGCAGCGGAGCCTACTCTAGCACAACATCATCGTCCTGGAATGGAGGAGGGGCCACCGAGAGACACTGAACCCTCACCTCGTCAGTTGCCCTTGCCTCCGCCTGAGCCACCCCCTTTACCTTTGTTGACTACCGAGACGGTGGTCCCCCCGGTGCTGGGATCCACGGTGCCAACTGTGTCTGGACAGAGAGGGAGATCATCGACAAACAAAAATGATACCAATATCCTTACCCATAGACCCAGAAGAAGCACAGCAAACTATTCACTTGAAATTTATGCACGGAATGGACTTGCCCCACGCAAAATGGACAGTGGAAATGGGTGTGCAGTAGCAGAGAACCCAGCAACGGTGACGCGGAGCAGCGGTCAAACGACTTGTGATGCTGGTGGAGATGATGGAGCCATGTTGGAGGCTGATAAGGAGTGCAGTGAGACTGAGCATCAAACGGATGATGAGGAAGTGACTGATGATGATGATGGTGGTGATGAGGACGATGATGATGAAGATGAGACGGAGAACGAGGATAAGGCGGAGGAGGTTGAAGGAAGGGAGCGGGATGAGACGGAAGAGAGCGACGTGAGCAAAAAGTCAGCTGTATTTTGTCACTTGTTATCACGTCCAGATTGTCTTAGTGTGTACGATGATTCTCACTTTTCTGTTTTGTGCCGTGCAAGTTATGTTAAGCAGTTGAAGGTTCTGGAAGCTGTATGTATTCGTGTGCATAATCCTGTTCTTTGTAAACAAAAGAAGCATGTAGTCGCGCTAAAGTTGTTCTCGTAGCTGGTTATCAGATGTAAATGTTGTGTCATGTTGCACTGTATCACCTCATGCTTTGTGCCTGCACTCAGTTTTATATGTTAGCACTATGTTTGACACCTATTATGTAATGCTGTAGCACTTCCTTTTTTGTTCACACTTTTAATTATGCTGTTATAAAATGTTCTATTTTTGTACACAGTACCCTCAGTTCCGATACTATTCACTGATGAGCGGAACACGAAAATCGATTTTGAATAACATAAAAATCCTTAAAAATTCCATGAACTGGTTGTTGTCTGGCCATGTCTGCATCTATTATACTCCTAATTGCACTAATAAAATTGCTTTCTCCACGCCGACTCTTTAAAAAATAAATAAATAAAAATAAATAAATGTAAAAAAAATTACCAGTAGACCTGGGTGTGTGAATAACATGGAGAACAAATTATAAGTGTGTGTGTGTGTGTGTGTGCGTGCGCGTGTGTGCGCGTGCGTATGTGTGTGTGCGTGCGTGCGTGCGTGCGTGTGTGCGTGCGTGTGTGCGTGCGTGTGTGTGTGTGTGTGTGTGTGTGTGTGTGTGTGTGTGTGCACGCGCGCGCGCGTGTGTGGTGTGTGTGTGTGTGTGCGTGTGTGTGTGCCATCTCCATGAAGGTGGTGTTTACAGGACCATATGAGCACCACTCAGTCATCTTACCATTCAGAGAAGCTGGATTCGAAGTAAGATTCAACATCATCTACTTTTTGCAAATTCCAAGTGAATGTTGTGTTGTTGAATTCCGGCTTTGGTGGACATTTTTGCTATGTGTCTGCTCCTGCTCCTCTTCCTCGTCCCCACCCCCTTCTCCTCCTTACAGTCTACTTCCTTCTCCAGCATTTTAATCTGCTTCGAGTATGAACAGTTCAGTACTCTCCTTTGTGTCTGGTGTTGATTTGTTAGGTGATCCGAGTTGGCCAATCCCCAGATGGCGGAGTTGACATGGAAGAGCTGGAGAGTAAACTCAAGGTACTTGTCGGCTTTCTGTTGTATTGCCCTAAGATAACCGTAATCTGTATTTCAGGATTTCCCAAAGGCTATAGCCTATCGTGGGATCTCCTACCGGTATATGCGACACAAACAGGGCGTGTATGCTGCGTGGTAACCACCAGAGGGCATGTGATACTGATGGGTAAAGGAGGAAAGGGAAAGTCAGTGAGGCATCAAGGTTAGAAATAAGGCAAAAGAGGGAAAAGGCAATCCATGTAGAATCAACAATAAAAGCCAGAGTTATGCCAGTGCAATCCACTTTTTCACAGGGGGCACTCAATGAGAGTAGGAGGGTGCTGCTCTGACCACTGAGCTATGGTGTAGTCGTCATCCCAGCGGCAACCGTTCAACATTTTCTTCAGACTACAACCTGAACGTCCTCCACTGAGCCTGCTATGTTTTCTTCAGACTTCGTAACTCACAAAAAAAAAACTTTCTTTGTGTATTTCTCCGACGCCCTGCAAACACAGTGATGTGAGCCCATTCGTTTTCAAGGAACAAAAATATTGGAGACGTATCCGATTCCGAAAGAAGTGTCAGCACCGACGCAATCCCCGCAGTCAAGTCAAGCCAATCTAGTAACCGAATGTTTTCGTTCTCTTCTCATCAATCGTTTTGTGTAACATGTATTATTATTATTATTATTATGTGCTTGTTCGCGTAGACATCAGCATGGCCTGCAGCTGCATTAATGGGCATGCAAATCATGCAAACCAGCCAAAAGTGTTCGCATAAGCCACTTCGAATAGATACAAAAGACCACAACAGTTTCAGAAAAAAGAAGAAATATGCGAAAAGAAGACAAAAACTAGGGTGCCGACACTACTCGGGCACAGATGCCCACCCAACCGCTTCGGTCAGCAGCAAGGGCACTGAACGCCTCCAGATCGACTTTGCTTGACAAGGAAAGTCCAATCCGCTTGGCATCATCTTGTAGTAGCGTTGGTAGTGTGTGTCTTGGTCGTCCCCTCCAGCCCGCTGGACGAGGCTCTGCGAAATACGCTCCCATGGCCAGTGATGGTGGGGAGTCAGCCGGGAGCCGGAGGACGTGCCCAAAGAGCCTCCACCTAGCTCTCAAGATGATAATGCTGAGAGGAACCGCGCCGGTACGCTCATAGAGCCTCTCGTTCCTAATCCGATTCATTTATCTAATGTAAAGTTAGTTGTGCAGCAAGGCAGTGAGGCACGTAACGTAACGGTATCTATGTTTGTACTCTTGTTGGTCAGGATCAGCCGGACGGTCGCCATGTTGTTGGTTGCTTTTCTGCTGCGTCGAATGTCACCGGACAGCTGGTGGACACGACTGCGTTGTCCATCTGCCTGCATCGACATGGAGCACTGGCATTCTTTGACTATGCTACCGCAGGTATGCTATACTTACAATCTGTTGCCCGTAATACCAAGAGTATGTATATACAATGTAATGTACTCGATCTGCGGACGTATGTAAGTTTTGCCGTCAGAGACCCCATATGCAGAGTTGCACACTCTTGGGAGCTTATTCACTCTTGGTCATACTTCGCACAATACTGGATTTTAGCTTGTATGTGTTTGATTTCCGGGTGGGAGTCACAGGCGCGTGTGCCGGTGCCCTTCAAGGGGGGGGGGGGGGTTCCGGGGGCCTCCCCCGGGAAAAATTTCAAAAAATGAAGCAAAATCCTGCATTTTGAGCGAAAAAAGGGGGGGGTTCCGGGCACCCAGGAACCCATACGGGGCACGCGCCTGGGAGAATGAGGAGAGCACGGTGAATGTCTGATGTTGCATTATGTTGCTTGTTAGCATTCTATATCGACATTTAGTAGCGACAGGCTGCTTTCAGCTGCCTGTTGCTGACCAGTGACAGGCACGGCCCAGTCACCTGCCACCAAGAGTACATAACCCCCCAGAGTGTGCAACGCCGATTCAGCTCTGCATAGGGTCTTGGTCGAGCGGAATCGGATCTTCTGATGTCATGCGTACACTCCACACCAGCGCAAGGCCGGTCTCGAGGCAGGGCACCATTGTTTTTGATCCGAGAGTACCCGCGACTTCCCGGGTTCCCCTCAGATGTGTACGGTATTATGACGCAAAGATCCGATTCCGCTCGACCAACACCCTATGCACAGCTGGATCAGGCGTTGCACACTCTGGGGGGGGGGGGGGGGGGGGGGGGGGGTTATGTACTCTTGCTGCCACCAATGTGGTGCAAGGTGCCGGGGTCCTTCTATCCATGGTGTACATGTCATCATCGGATGGTTTGGTTTAATGCTTTTGTTGTTGACTGGACTTGCTTGCGATCGGTTCAGCCAGTCACTCACTCTGAGCTCAGGCAATGTGACCCCTGACTAGGTTGAAACAGCTGCACGCAGCTACACGTAGCTGTCTGCGGATCGTGTATAAACAGAACATGTATACATGTACTCGTATTCCATACCTGGGGTGGATTTCTGGGCCAGTTTTCAGGAATGCATGCACAGCTTTAAACCCTTGACAATACAGTGCTACCTTGTGGCCGATGTCCCTGATTGTGTTGCTGTTGTTGCTGTCTTTGTCGTTTGTCGCTGCTGCCGCCATCACCGCTTCTGCTCTTCTCTCCAGCACCGTATGTACAGATGGACATGAATCCGGTGACGCAGGAGAAGTAAGCTACGTGTAGCTGCTGGATACATGTGCTGATTGGTAGTGTTGTAGGCACACTGATAATGCTGTTATTGGCACTGATGAGCACTGGCTTCTAGTGATATTGTGTTATACACAGAAGCAGTGCACGGCCTTAAAGGGAAACTGAACGCCAAAAATAAGTATGGCTTATCCGAAGGGGAATTGGGCACTGATTCCGATGAGCTATGTCTCGAGCCGATCAGAGATGAGGAACCGTGTCAAATTTCATAAATAACACCTTCCATATTTGGAAATTGGGCTTGATGACGTGCGTACTGCTTAGCTGTCACCATGCTGTGCATGCTCAGCAGTGTAATTGAATGGAAGAAAACAATTACTTTGGTGTTTTGCAGCTCTATTTCGTTCCCTGACGGTAACCAAATCTAGATGTAGGTATCTGTTGAGCAGGAGAGTGACACATGTCTTCCCGAAGGCTGTCCAGGCTGCAGTGGTCATGAAGAAGACACGATCATCACCCCGAGATCGATTGTAGCGAATTGGAAAACTCATGGTGAATTTGCTTCCACTCCAAGGCAATGTCGAGGTATGAAGGGTGCTTGTACTGCCTTCCAAAGTGAAGAGGAGATGAACATGGCTGTGCATAGCTGTTGTTCTACGCCAACTTACCTACTCTTGCTGATACCGTAGTGGCATATTGCAAATTTCGTGGACGAACAACTCTCTAGTCACTAGTGGCTAATGAGCAACACTAACAGGTGAGATTTTTCAATTTGACAAAAATTGTTTTTGTTTGAGAACTGACAGTGGCAGTCATTTGACTCAGTAGGTGTCTTTGCTGCTTCTTTCCCTTCATTCGTAGGGTTGTGCTTGAATAGTACAAGTGCTTGAAGTAAAATAAAATAAATAGAACATGTGGAACATAAATCTAATCAAGCATGAGTACATGTATTGCGAATTTCAACTTCAAAGTACATGAAATCACAATGATCACAAAGTTTATGGAATCAAGAGGACACCATGTGTTCAACGAACACATACACACATGCTGTATCAGTGCGCGCACACATGTGCGTGCACCCCCACCCCATCCCACAGACATGCGCGTGCAGCGCGCACATCCATACACATGTGCATGTACCCCCCCCCCCCCCCCCCCTCCCCCGACACACACACTCATACCCATACACATGTGCGTAGGACCCACGCACACACACACACACACACGTGTGCACAGACGAATACACAAACACACACGCCCGAACACACAGAAGATACGTGTAAGTGTACATGGTCTTCCTGGTGCAGATGCGAGGCCAGCACAATGGAAAATACCTCCATCAAGATGCTTGATCAAGTGTTGTGATAATGGCACTGTTTGTTTGTTTTTACAAAGAAGTGTGGGAAGGATTACTATGCGTTATAATTCATAATTGTTCTTTGCCTTGTACTGTGCAGACCAGAATGCTTCGCTATCAACTCCTGGCTTTCCATCGGCATGGTGTTCAGCTGCAGCGGCATCTGGTCCGGGGAGTTGAAGTTGCTGGATGGCTGCACTGACACAGGATGGGTTTGCGTTGGCAATGCGATACGGCAGTCATTCCACATCATGAGCTACATGTTTATGTAATTTATATTGTCGCTCGTCCAGCAACGTCAAGGCTCCGCATGTAAACACAGGAGAACACCATAATAAAAAATACTACTCATACTCAGGGGATAATATATTTGGATTAGCAATTTCGTGCCATTTATGGGTTCCTGTCTAAACCATGCTGTGATATTGATTTCTATCTGCTCACAAAGTACCTTGTATTGTAACAATGCTCTGCCTAATCACTACCCTCCGCCAATTATTAGATTCACACAATATTCACAACACAATGCTGTCTATTTACACTACTTCGAACTGAAATGCTCACTACTCTTCTCCCGTTTTCAGCTCCCTCTACCTTATGAATACTCTACATTACTGGTTTCGTTTCTACCCTTTCCATTGCTGCCAGCTCCCAGTCTTTTTCAATGCACAGCACCACCTTGAAATTTTTGTGATTTGATGTACACATACTTTGAAGTTGAAATTCGAACTACATGATCAGATTTTTGTTCCACATTTTCTATTTATTTTTACTTCAAGCACAACCCTACCGATGAAGGGAAAGAAGCAGCAGAGAGACACCTACTGAGTCTAATGACTACCACTGTCAGTTCTCAAACAAAAACAATTTTTGTCAAATTGAAAAATCTCACCTGTTAGTGTTGCTCACTAGCCACTAGTGACTAGAGTTGTTCGTCCACGAAATTCGCAATATAGCACTACGTCTACGGTACCAGCAAGAGTAGGTAAGTAAGTTGGCATAGAACAACAGCTATGCACAGCCATGTTCATCTCCTCTTCACTTTGGAAGGCAGTACAAGCACCCTTCATACCTCGACATTGCCTTGGAGTGGAAGCAAATTCACCATGAGTTTTCCAATTCGCTACAATCGATCTCGGGGTGATGATCGTGTCTTCTTCATCACCACTGCAGCCTGGACAGCCTTCGGGAAGACATGTGTCACTCTCCTGCTCAACAGATACCTACATCTAGATTTGGTTACCGTCAGGGAACGAAATAGAGCTGCAAAACACCAAAGTAATTGTTTTCTTCCATTCAATTACACTGCTGAGCATGCACAGCATGGTGACAGCTAAGCAGTACGCACGTCATCAAGCCCAATTTCCAAATATGGAAGGTGTTATTTATGAAATTTGACACGGTTCCTCTTCTCTGATTGGCTCGAGACATAGCTCATCGGAATCAGTGCCCAATTCCCCTTCGGATAAGCCATACTAATTTTTGGCGTTCAGTTTCCCTTTAACTTTCCGGAGTACTCAATGCCTGTGATAGGCAGAGTACAGTACACACGGGGTGCACAAAGGAAAGGAAGGGCTTGTTTGTTGTGACTCAGAGAGTTTCATAGTTTAACAACCACTCATCAGACAACAGTGAAAGACATATTGTTTTATAAAATGATTTTACTTGCTTGAGCGTGCTGTAGTTCGAAACGAAGTCGTACTGCCGGTGCAAGTAGGAACACTTTAATGGAAAGGAACATGCTTCATGATCCTCACAATCAGCATCCTCAAAGTTCTTCTACTGGTAGTACAGTCGAATGTCACTTATCCGGTCGCCAGTTTAATATCCGAGCACGTCGGTTATCCGACAAGCCCGGGAGTGGTAATTTTATGACTCTCAACAGTAAAATTCTTTAAAAAAAATTTTTGTTTGGTGTATATTATGCGGTGTAATAATTATGCATTTACTTGAAGTAGATGTGGTCAAGTATGCTAACATGTACATGTATGTGTGCATGGAGCAATTCATGAATATGCATGAATATATTTGGGTATTGTGTACATAAATCAGTGAAATCCAGCCATATATGCACATCAAAAATGATATCAGTTATCCAACATATTCAGTTATCCAACATGCCTGATTCCCGAAGTGGTCGGATAAGTGACATTCGACTGTACTCCCAAAGCTCTTCCACCAGTAGTTTTCACTTGTTCTTGAGGATGTTGATTGTGAAGGGCCTAAAACTTGTTCTCTTCTTGAGTTATAATATTTTGTAATTGCATTTTGTCTGCGAGAAAACTGACCTCAAGTAGTTATTGGTGCTGTGTCAGAAAAAAAGAAGATATCTGCACATTGCTTTTTGAAAGCCTGATCTTAGCATGTGTTGTTTGTGTGTTTTGTGCAATGTGTCTTTTCCACGTGTATTGAGCAGTATTAACCACCATCTTGCACATAAGGATGCCATCTTCATCTCGCCTCATAAGTTTGTCGGCGGTGTGGATACTCCAGGTAGGCGGCAATTGAACAATCCTACAGCTTTTTTGTTGACTGTATAAGTCTGTCTGTCTCTTCCCCGTGAAGCATGGCTGTGGGGAGGACCAGTGAGAATTTATCACAGTCAACTTTGTGAATAACGGCCCTGGATCGTGCATGAGCAAAGTGTTGTTGTTCATGAGTGGTCATTATTCATGAGTGGTCATTATTCATGAGTGGTCATTATTCATGAGGTTGAAGGTACTGTAAATATACAAATTTTCGGCAGCTATTAAATTTCGGCTATATTCGGCACCGAACCAAAACGCCTAAATTAAAACGCCGATGAAATTTTTCACAGCATCTGTCGCAATACCATGCCCTCTACCCCACGCTGAAAATAAATCGCCGCCGAAATGTCAAAAATCGTGAAGTGCCGAAATTTTGCAGCGCCGAAATTTTGTATATTTACAGTATGCAGTTGAATGGGTCCTAGGCCTGAGGATTGTGTCATTAGTCATGGGTTGTTATAGTCGGAGGTCGGTATAAGCCCATTGCGCAATGACGTAATTTGTACAATAAGCACCCCACACAGCCACACCTGGGCATGGTCGTCTGGGGTGTTGAACAGTGCATTGCTGATCCCAGTGTACTCATAAGCATTCCTCATATCCTCCGTGTTTGGCAATGCGCAGTGGTCTTATTCACAAGGTTGTCTGTATGTACATGTAGAGTGAAGATTGTGCATACAACGAATGGTCGGTGTGCTGCTGCATCCGAATGAGCATGACGAAGTGAAACCTGTCGTTGCAGATAACCTATCTTTGTATGTGTGTCTGGCTCTGTTCACTCGAATCTATTAGCACTGCTATGCTCTGTTTACTGTGTCCGCTCGCAGGTGTTCTCGTTGCTAAAAGCATCCTGTTCTCACGTCATGCACCGAGTGTGTCCGGCGGTGGAAGTGTTCTCTTTGTAAGTGCCCGCTGCGTCAGATGCATTCTGACAGAGCACTGCTGGCCTTATGATGGATGTATAGGGATGAGGATAAGGGGAAGGGTATATGACAGGGGGGGGGGGGGGCAGGGGCAGGTCGAAGAAGTTAGTTACTAGTATGCTTAGGCTCAGTGCCAGTTTGATAAACGAACTTGGATGTGTATGAGTATCGACTACAGGGTAGTACTTGCTCGACGTTGCCCCCTGCAGAACTATATACACCTCGTGAAACTCCGTACTACTGTTGTATGGAATAGGCAGTTAGTTGGATGTTTGTTTTGCTGGACAAATCGTCATCTCCTATTTAGATGAGTGAGTACAATCAGAGAGGAGAGGAATCTGCTGCCGCTCTGATTTCCATCCATTGACTGATGTGCCTGCTGCATGCTGATAGGTAAATATGGGTGGTGAGCAGGTGAAGAAATTTCACTCGATGGACTAGCAGAAACGCACGTGTACAACACGCATACTGGACATTGGTGCGTGCGTGTGTGTGTGTGTGTGTGTGTGTGTGTGTGCGCGCGCACAAGCGAGCCCCATTGTAGAGCCAGGACGTTGGGAAACAAATGGAACGCTTGCGTACGCTGATCAGAAGACTGGGTTGTGAAGTGTATTTTTTGTTCATACTGGTCTGATTAGTAACACTCCTGTGTGTATGTGTGTGTGTGTGTGTGTTTGTGTGTATGTGTGTGCGTGTGCGTGTGTGTGCGCGCACAAGCGAGCACCATTGTAGAGCCAGGTTGTTGGGAAACAAATAGAACGCTTGCATACGCTGATCAGAAGACTGGGTTGTGAATTGTATTTTTTTTGTTCATACTAGTCTGATTAGTAACACTCCTGTGTGTATGTGTGTGTGTGTGTGTGTGTGTGTGTGTGTGTGTGTGTGTGTGTGTGTGTGTGTGTGTGTGTGTGTGTGTGTGTGTGTGTGTGTGTGTGTATATACGGGTTCTTCTACCCTTCCCATGCATGCTCACATGGTCATTTCTAACATCGCACACCCACTGGTATAACTGCGTCTTATTGCAAACTGACGTGCGACTTGCCAGCAGAATGGGATGTAGATGACCGCTAGTAAGTTCTGATAGCAGGGCAGGAGATGTTGGAAAGTTGTGATGAGCGTGAATCCCTTCCCTGACTGAATCTGCTTGCTCTCCTCCCCGTTCTGTCTTGGTGTCAATGTGCGCAATGCCAATGGCCAGGTGTCCAGGTCCACGCATACGTACCTGAGCGAGACTGAGCTGCGCGAAGAGGCCGGTACTCCCAACATCCTCGCCAGCATCCGCGCTGGCCTAGCCTTCCAGCTGAAAGAGGTGAGCTAGATCATTAGTGTGGGAAATGCTAATTCCAGCATATGCTGGTTTCTCGCTTGGAGCGTTCCTTTTTAGCTGAGTGTTGTTGCCATTTGTTCTCCGATGTTGTCTAATGTTGTGTATGGTTGTAAGCGTAATGTTATGAGTTTCAAGTTCGTAAACTATTAAAGGTTGCTTCGTTCAACATTCGAATCATGTGTGTTGTCTGTGTGCATAGGCGGTGGGCACCACAGCAATCATGCAGCGCGAACACGACTTGTTGTGGTGAGTTATGACAGCTGAACAGTCTAAGTACTACCTAACCCATGACCAGGGAGCACACAGCCTGTTGTAGCTAGCTAATAACCCCAAACTGGAAGTCCAGGATCTCTCCTGGTTGCCTAATGTGTTCAGTGCCCGGAGATGGCTGGGCACTATAGGAAGCTGTTTGAATAGTTCAGTTACTGTGTTGTTTTGACTTTGCATGGAGCAGGTACTTGTGCAAGTCTCCCCCTGCTCTATTATCTATACATGAATGTCAAGATGACTATGGAGTGTATGTGTGTGTTTGGTTACAGTCGTGCGCGGACTGTTCTTACGTCCAGTCCCAACATCACCGTCCTGGGTAACACGGACTCGGAGCAGCGGCTGCCCATCTTCTCGTTCCTGGTGCGCCACCCGGCCACCGGTCGCTTCCTGCACTACAACTACGTCAGCACGCTGCTCAATGATCTGTTTGGTATACAGACGCGCGGTGGCTGCATGTGCGCTGGACCATATGCACTGGTGAGTGTACCTGTACTCTAAACTGCCTAATGTTTGCGGCGTATTCATGTTTGCTAACTTTGCGAGAAGAGCAAAACACGAATATTAACCATCGTGAAATCAAACTTCAACAGTGGGTGTGTATGTGTGGCCACAGTGCTCCGCGAACATTTGCCAGCGCAAACCCGCTGGTTCTGAGAGATCGCAAAACTTAGTGACGCGAGTATTGGGCGGTTTACAGTGCTCCCTTGCTGCATTGCTGCATTGCTGCATGGATTGTCTCAACTTACTGGCAGTCCTGAGGAAATGAGGTGCCGTCCACGCGCACAGTTTTTCTTGGGTGTTCTTACCCCTCACTCGCAATCTGTTTTGCGTTTCACGGTCGTTCAGTTGTGTCCTGTGTCAATTCTTCTCCTGATCTTGTCAAGTCTTATCTTTCTTCAAATGAATCAGCCTTTTATTAGCTTCTCCCTTCCACTGCTGATGAGAGCGGTTTGTTTGACAGACACCCTTGGTATTTTGAGGTGACCAGTTGGGCTATTTCTTCAGCGGCTACTGTAGAACGGCTAATTTTAGCGGGTGAAATTTTTAGCGGGTGAAATTTTTAGCGTTTTCTAAATCTGGACCATTTCGCGATGAAATAGTTTAGCGGTCCGAGTTTCAGACTTTCTAAAGAAGGATGACCAGTACTGTACTGTGCATGGAAAATTTCGATTGGTGCTGCAAAACTTTAGCGAAAACCCTCCTTTCGCTAAAATCGCTAAAATATCGCCGTCGCTAAAGTTAGCCGTTCTACAGTATCATGCATCCCAGCGAGCTGTTGCTTTGTTGTTCTCACTGCACGATGGGTTCTCTTGGGCAGGGATGGGGAGGGCGAGCTGTTGCTTTGTTGTTCTCACTGCACGATGGGTTCTCTTGGGCAGGGATGGGGAGGGCGAGCTGTTGCTTTGTTGTTCTCACTGCACGATGGGTTCTCTTGGGCAGGGATGGGGAGGGCGAGCTGTTGCTTTGTTGTTCTCACTGCACGATGGGTTCTCTTGGGCAGGGATGGGGAGGGCGAGCTGTTGCTTTGTTGTTCTCACTGCACGATGGGTTCTCTTGGGCAGGGATGGGGAGGGCGAGCTGTTGCTTTGTTGTTCTCACTGCACGATGGGTTCTCTTGGGCAGGGATGGGGAGGGCGAGCTGTTGCTTTGTTGTTCTCACTGCACGATGGGTTCTCTTGGGCAGGGATGGGGAGGGCGAGCTGTTGCTTTGTTGTTCTCACTGCACGATGGGTTCTCTTGGGCAGGGATGGGGAGGGCGAGCTGTTGCTTTGTTGTTCTCACTGCACGATGGGTTCTCTTGGGCAGGGATGGGGAGGGCGAGCTGTTGCTTTGTTGTTCTCACTGCACGATGGGTTCTCTTGGGCAGGGATGGGGAGGGCGAGCTGTTGCTTTGTTGTTCTCACTGCACGATGGGTTCTCTTGGGCAGGGATGGGGAGGGCGAGCTGTTGCTTTGTTGTTCTCACTGCACGATGGGTTCTCTTGGGCAGGGATGGGGAGGGCGAGCTGTTGCTTTGTTGTTCTCACTGCACGATGGGTTCTCTTGGGCAGGGATGGGGAGGGCGAGCTGTTGCTTTGTTGTTCTCACTGCACGATGGGTTCTCTTGGGCAGGGATGGGGAGGGCGAGCTGTTGCTTTGTTGTTCTCACTGCACGATGGGTTCTCTTGGGCAGGGATGGGGAGGGCGAGCTGTTGCTTTGTTGTTCTCACTGCACGATGGGTTCTCTTGGGCAGGGTTGGGGAGGGCGAGCTGTTGCTTTGTTGTTCTCACTGCACGATGGGTTCTCTTGGGCAGGGATGGGGAGGGCGAGCTGTTGCTTTGTTGTTCTCACTGCACGATGGGTTCTCTTGGGCAGGGATGGGGAGGGCGTATTGTGTTGGGCAAGGACCTTCTATCGGGTTGTTTTCGGTATTAGGGGAAGGTCGCTAGCAACTGCTTCATGCTTTGCACTTGTACTGCAGTCAGGGCTGTTTCTTTTTCATTTCCGTGAGCCAATCTGTATGCAGTATCCAGTTTGTGGTGCATCTACACTCCCTCTTCGTTTTCGTATGCTGTTAGACAACATGTGATCTGCACTTGCCTGCTTTCTTTGTGCTGTGCTAGGACCTGTTGGGCATCAAGGAAGATGTTGCTCTGGAGTTGTACAAGCACCTTGAGGAAGACGAGTAAGATTTTCTGAGTAGTACTGAGTACTGTATTGTACTGTATTGTACTATCATGGACATGTACATAGGAAAAAAGGTTTCAGAGCAGTCAATCAATTATTACAACGTTTCGGCAAAATTGCTGAAACGTTGTAATAATTGATTGAGAAACGAGTTCGAGTTTGCAGAGTGGAATGGGAAGAGAGCGGGTCTGCTCTGAAACCTTTTTTTCCTATGAATGAAGCTGCAGGAAGCCTCACCACTGCAGTACTATGTACAGGTACAGTGAAGCAAGTCAGTATGAAGTACGCTGGGTACAACATACGTTGAGACACGGGCAATCAAACACTGAACTCAAGTTTCTCTAGAATGCTCTTGAGCTTGGCGGTTCTTGCTGCTTGAAGTTGAACCAGGCACGATCTAATTGACTCGTGAGTGTGCTCAACCCACCTGAGAAACCCAGTGCAGCTTCAGGGTTGCAGTGAGCAAGCAGCAACTCTTCATGAGAGCTCCTGCTTGTTGCAAAACACTAGGCAAATCAAGTCACACAAACAGCCCTTATGTTTCTGCATACTGTTCCTTTATCCATGTCAGTGATCAGATGGATTCTCTGCAATATCTAATTATTCTGGTGATGTCTCCATGTCTGTGTAGTGGCCTTGATCTGTTCTGGTTGTGTTTGTGTGTTGTGTCTCCTTTTCCATATAGTGGCCTGGATCAGCTGCACCTACGCCGCTACCACTTCTACTCCAAGCGTGGTATTCTCAGGTGATTTGCCCACTGTCTAACAGTGTGTGTGTATGCGTATGCATATGTCTGTGCGTGCGCGTGCGCGCGTGTGTGTGTGTGTGTGTGTGTGTGTGTGTGTGTGTGTGTGTGTGTGTGTGTGTGTGTGTGGCTCTGGGTTCCCAGTACTCAGTAGCCGAGGCTGGTTGGTAAAGTAACTCCAATTTCACTTCAAGGTACCAGTGCATCTAGTGTCTGCTTCTATCAAAGCAGCGTGCTGTCTATACTGGTTACCCCAGCAAGTGTAGGGTGTGCATAGGTAACTGTCTTGGCCGTTTTATGCCGATGTACTCCGTGTGGTGTAGACCAGGTGTGCATTGGTGGGCGATTCACATGGCTTCGCGTGTGTGTGTGTGTGTGTGTGGTGTATGCATGTATGTGGGTGTGTGGGTGTGTCTTTGTGATAGCTGGTTGCCCAGCACAAAGCCTACGTGTATGCATGTACGGTTCTTAGTCATCATGACGTAATGAAATGATCAGTGGTGCGGTACTGATTCTTTTTAACATACCTGTCGACTATCTATATACTGTAACACATATTACGATAACGGGTTGCAGATCCATCCGAAATCCGTAGATTAACGAAATGGAATGTTAACAATCTGGTGTTTATGGTATATCCCCACAAAAGACATTTTTGGCTAACTTCGCTCTGTGCACGGGGTGGTGTTTTTTTGCGTTCCAGACCTGGATTCTCTCGCTTCAGCTTGCCATACTTCATGAGTGACGAGGAGGTCGACTACATTCTCAGCGCCATCGCACTGGTCGCAGAACACGGCTGGAAGCTCTTACCACAGGTACTGCCACGGCGCCAGCCAGCGCTGAACACGTCATGTGTGCAGACATCTTGTTGAGTGTATACTGCCACATGTGTGCAGGAGTCTTGTCAAGTACATGCTGCCGGCCAGGGCTCAACACCATGTGTGCAGGAATCTTGTCAAGTGCATGCTGCCGGCCAGGGCTCAACACCATGTGTGCAGGAATCTTGTTGATTGTGTATTTCCCCCAAAATCGCATTGTCCTGTGTTTTGCAGTCTTGAACTTCCTACAATTGTGGGAAGTGAAATCCAACCCCCTTTTTACATTACAGTCCCGGTGCTCTGCGCAGCCCTAGCGCTTCGGACCCTGGGTGATGCATTGCGCTCAGCTCTGCTTTATTCACGAATCACGAGGTTGGATTTCACTTGCTACTACTGCAGCTACATTCTGCTCTCGGATTGACTTGCCATTGTAGTTTCCTTTACACTAGTGGAGACAACTCACGGCGATCGCCTCCTCCAAGAATCTGGTTCAGTTGGCTCTCTGTGGCACGCATCAGGCTGAGAAGCGCTCCCACCAGGTGGTCTGGTTCGTTCGGTTCTCCGGGGCGTGTGCTAGGTCGAAAAAGAACTTCCTCCAGTTAGGGATTTACCCCGAGTGGCATACTGACATTTTCAACAACCTAAGAGATTTGGACAAAGCGAACAAGCCCATTGTGTTGATTCTCATTTTGTAAAGAACATGCTCTGTACCTGTGGACAGAGATACAGTAAAACCTGTCAAGGCGACCACTCGGACAAGGCGACCGCCTGTTCTAGAAGACCACTGCAACCAGGACCAAGGGGTGCTATTTCCAGTCAATGGACTCTGGATAAGGCGACAATCTGGTGACAGAGACCACATTTTGAAGGTCCCTTGTGCGGTCGTCTTAGACAGGTTTCACTGTAGTGGCAACTGGCATTGGCCATTACGTGTTGACTTACTGGTAGTGAAGTGTTGACTTGTTACCTCACTGCTTCCAACAGTCTATTCTGTGTGCTCGGTTGCTTGGTTGACTGCAGTACAAATTTGATATTCACAGTGGAGAATGGAAGCATCTTCTAGATCCGGTAGGTCATTCTAATACGCGATAGAATGGGAGAGATAATTTGCTGTCCTGGTGGTTTGCTAGCAAGTGTGTGTGTGTGTCTGCGCTGCTATTGATCTCATGTCCAGCCGTTCCGCATACCACGTCCACAACTAACCCTCTGCCCATCCTATTGAACACTTTGTCATGGTTTTTCTGTGCTGTCAGTTCAGTGCAACATTTCCGAGTCTTCTGAACCTTACTTGTTACTGTAATCTATAGCTTGTCCAGCCTATCTCCATCCCCACCCCCATCGCATGCACATGCACACCATACATCATTGTATTGTTTATCTGGTCATACTGTGTGCGTACAGATCCAGCGCCAGTGGCTCGGATCCATCAGCTATGCATCGGGCGGTCTCACGGCACCGACTATGGTTCCTGCTGCTGGCAGCGACGGCGATGCTGCAGTTCCGTCGTACAAGGTAAGCAACCGCCACCAGAGACCCACAGCACAACCATGCATGCACATGTATTTGACCCCATGCGGTTTAGATGGCCACAAGACCGGGACTCTACCAACCAGTTTATGGTTGCAGTCAGGCCTAGCACTGTCCTGAACAAAGTGTGTCCGCCGCCTTGTAACATGCTGTCATCGTCAAACACGTGTATGCATGTATTGTACACGTTGCAACATATTCTGTGGCGTGTCGGTGCGAGCGTGTTTGGTATGCTGACAATGCATGTGTGTTTGAGAAACTGGCACATGTACTAGCATAGTCAAGCATAACTGATGGGCATGCTGCATTGCAGAGCACAGTGTCCTGCAAGGCATAGCGGCAGTGTTTTGAGGAAGAACCGTGGAAGTACTGTGGGAGTTGTCCACAAGCAACCTAAGCGTGTATGACATCTAGCTGCTGGTGTGTCCCAGGTCTGAGGGTTCTCACTGATATGTCACAGGGTAAAGGCCCTACAGAGCAACCACGTCATTGGGTATGTGCATGATTATACACAAGCTTGCGGAGTGGAGGGAAGGGAATGAGAAGTGCAGTGCAGGAGGAAGATGTATGATGCTGAAAAGCTGGGTAGCACTGGCTAAGTGTCTTCTCTCACCTCATCATCATCATCATCGTCATCATCATCAGCCCTTTCGCGTTGGCATCGGCGTTAGCCTAGCCTTCGCTTGGGCCACACCCAATGTTAGACATGATACCAGAAGAGAAGGGGAGAAAAAGAGAAAGAAAGCAAAACCAAAAACGAAAAAGGGAAAGATATAGGTGAACAAACACTTGATCATACCCATACTATTCAAAGACACTAACAATGCAACACGCTGGTGCAGCACTAGCACATTGCAAGTAGCCATAAGTAAGTTAGACCTGTTCAGTGGTACACATATTTCTTGTCGATGATGTCATTAATCAGTTGACGCCACCCGGATCTCGTGCGCGCAATTTCACGCAATCTGCTTCTCTCACCTACATTGCCCGAATCATTCAAAAATATACTACTGCTGATGCAGCGCACAGCGCTGAATTATTGTTGTTGGTAATTCTTGTTTCTCCGTTATTCTTGTTGTGTTGTGTTTCACTCAGGAATGTCTCTCTCTAGCAACACAAGTGTTTGAGTCGGCTGCCAGTACACTGGTACGTAAATTACTTTAAGGATACATCCTAGTACAAGTACGAACACTAATGTGTCCACGTAGAGTAAAGCAGACCGGAATGTCATCTTTCAGACTTGCCAACTACTGTATAGCAGGACATTTTCGGACGGAAATATTTTCGGACAAAGCCGAATTTCGACCTTTTGTACGGATTTTATTTTCGTACAGTGCTGCATGCCAAATGCACGTGTTTGCATGCGGTACGCATGTATAGTGTACATAACTTCACAGGAACAAATTTTAGTAAGGAATTAATTTTAGTACAAAAGAGGCCGTGTACGGAATCGTACGAAAATAAATTCCGTCCGAAAATTTCCTGCTATACAGTATACCGTTTTTACAGTATTCTACCGGGAAACTAGGGCGAGTACCGGCATGCCGGGAATTTTTGAAGAACTAAGGGAAATGGCATAGAAACACGGGTGTTCAAAAAAAGTTTTTTGGGTACTTGACATGCAAGTGCGACTCGGATACACATGTGTACGGGAAAGTTTTGGTCCGGGAATC
The DNA here is from genome assembly GCF_964019385.1 of Sycon ciliatum. Lineage (NCBI taxonomy): Eukaryota > Metazoa > Porifera > Calcarea > Leucosolenida > Sycettidae > Sycon > Sycon ciliatum. The sequence goes on from NC_088644.1 coordinate 40,734,869, forward strand.
TGCGTGATCGCTTCATGGAAGTGCGTGTGGAAGGCATTCACGTTTGCTGTGAGCTGGCACCAAGTGCCAACGTTCACCTTCTTTTGCTGTGATGTCTCTCTCTCTCTCTCTCTCTCTCTCTCTCTCTCTCTCTCTCTCTCTCTCTCTCTCTCTCTCTTTCTCTCTCTCTCTCTCTCTCTCTCTCTCTCTCGCTCTCTCGCTCTCTCGCTCTCTCTCTCTCTCTCTCTCTCTCTCTCTCTCTCTCTCTCTCTCTCTCTCTCTCTCTCTCTCTCTCTCTCTCTCTCCGCAGGACACTGGAGCACAAGCCGACCAGAGACTCGTGTTACCGGAGAGCGCCGAGCGCCTGCGCTGGTACGTGTTACCTTCCGAGATCACCTCATCTATCCGCAGTAACACCGAGAATGGCGATAACCAATCAGCAGCCAGTTCTAGTATACCAGTACAGCCAGTTACATCATGCAGTTATCACACTGCAAGTGCGCAACAAGAAAGCTCTTCCGTTGGTCACCCGTCCACACACTGTAACGATGATCGTCCTTCAGCAGGCAATGCTTGCAATGGCGGGTCACATAGGGAGGTGGAATCATCAACGGGACCGACGAATCAACAGACGTCCAGTGTTGAAGCGGATGGAAGAACGTCTGTTGGTGTGGACACAAGCCGTAGTAATACCGACAATGCTTGCAGTGCTCGTGTTCCCAGTGACTTATTCCTGTCCTGGCCACCAGCGCACCAGCGGCTGAGAGCATTCACCGACCAAAACCGGTCATGCTCCGCATGTACTGCTCGTCCTGAGTCCACTGTCAATGGCCAATCAACTTCAGACAACAGCACCAGTCCTGTTAGCACCGACAACTCCTCACAGGAACGTGATCAAGTCTGCCAACTCAAGTCCGCCAAGGGTCGTCAGCAGAAGGCTGACGCCGCGGATAGTAAACCGAGATTTGTTTCACCTCCGAAGGCCATTTTCAAACTTGTCCTCAAGGTACCGTTTGTTGGCACCGGGCCGTTTTGTTACAGTGCACAATACATGTATATGTGTGTGCACAAATACATGCAATTGAAAATCCTGCAGAAAACTAATTTTGTGGGGAACGCACCTAACTTGACTGAGATAGAAGCTCGTCTAAATTTAGCCTTTGAAAACCTGAGTACGAATCAGAACACCGACCAGAATGTACTAGATTGGGTATTTATTGCCCTTGTGTGTTCTGCGAGTGAACTATTTTCAGAGCTGTTTCAGAGGACTGAGTCCAGTGCTTCGGCAGCATTTGATACAGTCCAGTGGATCTGAATGTTGGCAAGTGTCTTGTTTTGCAAGATTGCTGAGTAGGGGCTCAATGATTAGACAACTCCTTCTTGCCTTACTGCACTGCAGTTGTACTGTCGTTGTTGTTTGTATGCGATGTGAAGATGTAACGGTGGGTAACACTGTCGTTGTTGTTTGAATGCGATGTGAAGATGTAACTGTGGGTAACACTGTCGTTGTTGTTTGAATGCGATGTGAAGATGTAACTGTGGGTAACACTGTCGTTGTTGTTTGAATGCGATGTGAAGATGTAACGGTGGGTAACACTGTCGTTGTTGTTTGAATGCGATGTGAAGATGTAACGGTGGGTAACACTGTCGTTGTTGTTTGTATGCAATGTGAAGATGTAACTGTGGGTAACACTGTCGTTGTTGTGTGTATGCGAGGTGAAGATGTAACGGTGGGTAACACTGTCGTTGTTGTTTGTATGCGATGTGAAGATGTAACTGTGGGTAACGCATCAGTTTTGTTCTTCTTATGACCACTCATCTGTGTTGTTATTGTCTCCTCCAGGCATTGGATGAGTTCTCCATGATTGGTAATGGAGATCGAGTACTTGTGGCGTTGTCGGGGGGCAAGGACTCGCTGTCGCTGCTTCACACACTGCACCAGTACCAGTTTGTCGCTAAGAAGAAGGTACGGCTACTCGGTTATGCCGTACCTCTGTGCACATCTGTATGCACGTGCATGCACCTGTGTATGTGTACACATAGTGCGACATGCATACATTTATGTGTTGTGATTGCTGCTGCTGGTGGTGCTGCTGCTGGTGCTTTACTGTTGTTGTTGGAATCTCTGCATCACAGTATGCTGTCTTTTTGTCTATGCCTGTGTATCTTCAGGGCATCTTGTTTGACCTTGGAGCAGTGACTATCGACCCGCAAACAGAGGCGTACGACCCCAGTCCACTCAAAGCGTACCTGTCTGCTCTGGGTGTTCCTTATTACTACGAAGAGCAGGGTGAGTACAAAGACAGTGCCTGCATGGCTGTTGTGCTTTTACTAGCATGTCATGGTAATAGCTTGTCCATCAAGTATAATGCGTACAACTACATAGGTGAGCAGGCTGTGCATGCCATGTTAAGGCGTTAAGGCACGGGTCGGCAAGACAGCTGCAGCTTCACCCACCACCACTTGCTGAAGTCAAAGTAGATGTGTTGGGATCTTGGCTCTTGGGAGCGATGCGCTGCGCTGTGCTTGACCACTGTTGCCTTGGATTGTTTTCCTGTTTTTGGCCATTTCGTATGCGTGTTGCAATCGGCCTTTTCACCAGTTTGTATACTTTCAAGCTCGTTTGGCCGCTTTGTTGTGGGCCTGCTTTAGGAGCAGCATCTTCACCTCATCTTTGAGAGTGTGTGCATTCCCACGGTTGTGGAAACATTAGTCTAACGCACTTGTACATGAACTGTAAGAAATTATATTATTTTAAGTTTGCTATGTCCTTTACCGTGGCCTGTTAGGTATTCTGGCGAAGGCCACAGCATTGGGTGAGGAGTGCACTTCTATCTGCAGCTTCTGCTCCCGTATGAAGCGTGGCCGCCTGTACGCAGCGATGCGACGGGAAGGCTACAACGTTCTGGCCATGGGACAACACTTGGATGATTTGACTGAGAGGTAGGATTGATCGGCTAACTTGGCCGGATGTCCATATGTGTGTGTGTGGGGGGGGGGGGGGGGCATTCTCGTGGATAGTTTGATTGTGTGTGTGTGTGCGTGTGTGTGTGTGTATGTGTGTATGTGTGTGTGTGTGTGTGTGTGCGTGCGTGCGTGCGCGCGCGTGCGTGTGTGTTGGTGGTCGATTCACATGGCTTCGCCAGTTGTGTGGATTAGACAGTTATCTGGCGCAAGTCTTGATCTGTCTCATTCAGATCTTGTTCGCTATCGTTGCTATAAGAGAAAATCTGTGGGTGCACATCCAGTGCTTTTGCAGATTTGCGTGCTTCTCTTGCGACGGGCGTATACATGGTACATGGTGTGTGTGTGTGTGTGTGTGTGTATGTGACTCCAGCTGAAAATTTGATCGCGACAATAGAAATTCGCAGCAACGAGACAAATTGCTTTGATAGTGGTGTAGCGTATCCGTGCAAATAAGGGGCTGCAGTCGAGCTTGCACACTTTAACTGTTCTTGTAATCCTGGCCATGCATATCACGCTTCGCAGTCTGCTTCCATGCTGTCATGGAGAGACTCGGAGGATCCTCAATTAAATGTTTTATTGCTTGTACCGAGTTTCATTGCAGTGTCACTAGGGGTGGGCCTGATCTAAAGTATTGTATGTGACCAAGCCAAGCTCTGCACACATCTGATAGCTAAGCAATCCAAGCTCTGCACACATCTGGTAGCTAAGCAAGTCCAGCTACGCACGCATCTGATAGCTGAGCAAGCCAAGCTACGCACACATCTGATAGCTGATCAAAGCAAGCTATGCACACATCTGATAGCTGAGCAAGCCAAGCTATGCACACATCTGATAGCTGTTCTTGATAACAACTGTGTGTTGTTCACGTTCGTGCCGTCTTGCTGTGTGCCGTTTACTCCATGTCCTGTGCAGCTTTATGATGTCATGTTTTCACAATGGATTACTCAGAACCATGAAAGCCAACTACACTGTGCAGTAAGTCAATACCTCTTAGTTGATTACATCATTATGATGTCATGTTTTCACAATGGATTACTCAGAACCATGAAAGCCAACTACACTGTGCAGTAAGTCAATACCTCTTAGTTGATTACATCATCATGATGTCATGTTTTCACAATGGATTACTCAGAACCATGAAAGCAAACTACACTGTACAGTAAGTCAATACTGATAGTTGATTACATCATCAGGTGGGGGGTGGGGGGTTACCCCATCCCACTCAGCTGGGTCAGTGATCTCTTTCCCTAGGCCGTGGAGGTCTTAGCTCCTCGTGGCTGTACGCACTAGGTCTTGATACTGTCAGTGGAACGCAATACCTGCACGTCATCAAAGTACAGTGGTGGCCAAAGAAATCCAACCTGCGAGTCAAAAGTAACGCTGCGTTTCCTCTTTGATGACATCATGCATGTTCGCAAAACTGATCCGAGGGCCGCAGCGGCCGCATGAGCCTTGGCGCTGCTTTCGGCACATTGGTTGGATTTCTTTGTCCACGACTGTACATGTATCCCTGTGTGCTACCACGCAGCCGTAGTATTGACTTGATTCTGCGCAGTGCACGTTGGTCTGTTCCAAGCTCTTTCGCTAATAGCTGATGCTGTGATCTGTTCCAAGCTCTTTCACTAATACATGTAGCTGGTGCTGTGGTCTGTTCCAAGCTCTTTTGCTAATCGCTCATGCTGTGGTGTGTTCCAAGCTCTTTTGCTAATAGCTGATGCTGTGGTCTGTTCCCAGCTCTTTTGCTAATAGCTGGTGCTGTGGTCTGTTCCAAGCTCTTTTGCTATTAGCTGATGCTGTGGTCTGTTCCAAGCTCTTTCGCTAATAGCTGATGCTGTGGTCTGTTCCAAGCTCTTTCGCTAATACATGTAGCTGACACTGTGGTCTGTTCCCAGCTCTTTTGCTAATAGCTGATACTGTGGTCTGTTCCAAGCTCTTTCGCTAATACATGTAGCTGACACTGTGGTCTGTTCCCAGCTCTTTCGCTAATAGCTGACACTGTGGTCTGTTCCAAGCTCTTTTGCTAATAGCTGACACTGTGGTCTGTGCCAAGCTCTTTTGCTAATAGCTGACACTGTGGTCTGTGCCAAGCTCTTTCAGTAATACGTGTACATGTAGCTGATGCTGATGTATTTACTCGTGTCCGTGTGCTAGGAGCGGCGATCTGCGTGTCATTCGCCCGCTGGTCTTTGTCCGCGAGGAGATGCTGCGACACTTTGCCGAGCAAGCGCGCCTGCCGGTGATCACGGAGAACTGTCCGGCGTGCTTCGAAGCACCCAAGGAGCGCCATCGCGTTAAGCGCCTGCTGGCCGAGCAAGAAGCAATCTTCCCGCAGCTGTACCGCTCTCTGCAGTCCGCACTTCACCCGTTGATGGCAAAGCGGTCTTGCGGCATGGAGAGTGGGTGCGGCAGCACTCGCCCACTCAACAATGGAGCGTCTGGTGAAGCACGCCATGACGGTATATCAGATGAGGAGGATTGAGACTTTGAGAGTGTAGTGTGTGAGAATATTTAATGTTACCCACTCATTGTATCTATCTGGGACGGGCGCATGATGTGTATAGACTTGTGTGAGTGTCCTGCGGCCGTCGGCTGTATTTGTAGTGGCAGTAGTGTGTGCATCGGTGTGTGTGTGTGTGTGTGTGTGTGTGTGTGTGAGAGAGAGAGAGAGAGAGAGAGAGAGAGAGAGAGAGAGAGAGAGAGAGAGAGAGAGAGAGAGAGAGAGAGAGAGAGAGAGAGAGAGAGAGAGAGAGAGAGAGAGAGAGAGAGAGAGAGAGAGAGAGGGGGGTTAAGCACTCTGTACACTGTACTGCCAGTGTCTCTTTCTCCTTGCCTCTCCTCCTCTAGCCTGGTTGCTCTGGATGCACCTGTGCTTCCTATTTAAAAAACTTCCTACACAGAGCTGCTGCAGCTCCAGCAGCAAACACAATACAACACACACTGGACTGCCAGAACTCAGCAGGGATGCACCCTTTTCAGTTCTTGCTCCAATGCTGCATAATCATGCTGCTCCCCTCTGTTACTCATTCTTTTCAGATCGGACTTACTTGGATCGAAATCATGGCACCAGCAGAGCACAACTGGCTCTTCGGCTCTCTTTCAATAATGTGTTATCTTTCATGTACACTACCGATGGCTTTCAACCAGTTTATATCGATCATCACATAATATTTATTTGCTTTTTCTGCTGCCTATAGATGCTCTGAACTTAGCCATACTATGCCTCATCGAAGAAACATCTGAGTATTAGAAATGATCAAACGCGACGGTACTGCACACTGCACACAAGTTGGTCTTGTCTTCAACACCGCGTGCATGGTTGTATGAAAGTATTGTGGAGCCAGCAACACAACGCACGCTCTCTCTCTTTCTCTCTCTCGCTCTCTCTCTCTCTCTCTCTCTCTCTCTCTCTCTCTCTCTCTCTCTCTCTCTCTCTCTCTCTCTCTCTCTCTCTCTCTCTCTCTCTCTCTCTCTCTCCCCCCTCCCTCTCTCTCTCTCTCTCTCTCTCTCTCTCTCTCTCTCTCTCTCTCTCTCTCTCTCTCTCTCTCTCTCTCTCTCCACTCAGTAGACGGATGGTTGATACCGATTTGGGAATGGGCCATGGCCGTTTTGGCCTTGATTCATTTTAAATAATTATTTTTATGGACCCACAGTTTCCACAGCCAGGCGGCGATTTGACAGTCTCCTGACAGCAACCACAGTCATACTCATAGTGAACACTACCGACTGCATAACAAGCACTGTCTGTCGGTGTCAGATCGAGTAGATCTACTCGTACTAAACGGGGGCCACTAGCACTGTAACCAGTCCAGGCAGCCGGTGCAACAAATCAATACATAATAGTGAATGGGAATCATGGACCCTCCATTGGCATTGCCACTGGCCGCGCACACATCCATGTCGGTTAGTGTCGGGTTTGCAACTCTTACTAGTCTTAGACCGAAGGCCGAGTTTGCCGGAGTCTGGCGGAGTATGTATATCGATATGAAGAGCACGGCTGCAGACCCAGACTTTCACCAGCAGCAAGAAGGTAAAACTCATACGTTACGTACCTATACCTAGTCAGGCTTTCTGGCTGAGTGGTTGCCCGCTTGGTTGTATTGGAGAATTGCTCATGTAGAATGTGATGAATGTATGGCGGATTGACCGGCGCACTGTACGCCATGGTACACGGATGATAGCTTTTGTTTCCAAATCCACTCTGTAGCACGTGCACGGTTGGCATGCAGTTTATCTTTATCTGCTATACCTTTTCAAGCATTGAGGCCATGCATGTATGTTACATTGGGAGTAGTACCCAAGCCTCCTGCATGTCCGTTGCACTATCATTTTCAAAAATGCACTACAGACATGTAGACACCATGGAGAGGATAACGTCAGGTAACAATTATTTTACTGCAGAGAACAGTGTTCCTGCATGACTGCAACCATAGACCGGTTGGTGGAGTCCCTGCTGCCATCCTCAAACATTACAAAAAAACTATCAAGCAAGGCCGGTACTGTACAAGTACGGGTATATCATTGTATATACCTGACACCCACTGCAGCCTGTAGTGTAGAGAGCAAGCTGTTTCGGCCATAAGGCCTCATCAGTACAGCTATGAGTTTTAATTAAAACGATAGCTCGTCGCTCTTGCGCCAGAGTGCTCTAACTACGAAATGTATAGTAGCGGGCAATGCGTAATGCAGCAGCACTAGAGCAGCCTACCTAGTAGTGGCTAGAGTGCTCAACCATTCGAGCATAATACTAGACGTGTACGTGCACATGTACATTTCAGTTGACAGCATGTTCCAAGGCGGAGGACGCACTGTGCCTCAAAACAATACTCCTGACTACAACCATCATCGGTTGGCAGAGTCGGGTCTTGACGACCACTTGAACCATATGGGGCCTGGGCTCGAGCTTATTTACCCATGTTCTTTAACCAAGAGTGTGTAGGCTTATTTTACTCTTGGCCTTACATAAAGACATGTTCATGTGGATCTAGAACAGTAACTTGTCGGTTTTAATGTTGTTACCGGTATGTGCTTGACGGCTTGCAGGTGATGCACATATGCTGCTGAACACCGGACATGGAACACATGCCAAACCTACATGTACATGTAGCTCCGGTCGGGCAAGAGGCCAGAAGACACAGCGATCTTGCCAATGCGGATACCCTGCCAACACGCCGCACTGCAGTTACACCATGGTCATTTTGGGCATTGTACTTGGCACTGGCTGTCTACTGCTGCTGATGGTGTTGCTGCAACGTTGCCGGGACAATGCGTCCCCTAATCACAGCGGTTCCCATGACAATGGGGTCCAATATACGCTGAATCATTCCCAAGCCAACAGCAGCACATACACGCCGCAGGGCGGAGTTCTGAATGCGAGCGACTTTCAAAGCTGGATCATGCACTCATCGCGGACATTCTCTTCACTGATCCTGATCCAGGGTAACTACTCAGTGAGTGCTACAGCTGGTTCTGCGCAGCAGCAGCAGCACAACTCCCATCTGTATCTGGAAATGCTGCAAGACGTTCAGCTAGACATGTCCGGCGTTCATCTCTTCCTTGAAGACAGGCACAAGACCGCGCTCTACGTCAGCAAACTTCGGAACGTGACATTTCGCGGTGTGTCGCTCCACTACACTATATTCCCGACAAATCAGGCATACCTTCGCGCTATCTCCACGGACGGCAAGTCCTTGGACGTCCAAGTGATGAAGGGATACCCATTGGACGACTGGAGAAGTGGACAAGCGTTTCCCTGCTACGTGTTCGACTCCGTGTCACGTTGGTGGAAACCCAACACTACAGACATGTACCCGTTGAACGTGACTGGTCTGCCGGGTGACGGTGACATGTTTCGATTACACTTCCCTGGGCCTGTTGGCCCCGACCAGCAGGACATTGCCGTGGGTGATCCCATTGCTTGTCGTCAGCTGGGTGGGTCGTTTGTGATACACACGCAAGATTCACTTGGCATTCACTGGTCAGATATCACGCTCTATGGTGGACCCTCCTTCGGTTTCTTTGAAGGGTTTGCGGAGAACGAGCCGGTAGCGTCGTCAACTGGCAACACTTATACACACTGCAGTGTGCGCCGCCCCGAGATGCCCAGGGGAGCTACAGACGGTGCACTGTTGTCTACGAGTGCCGATGGCTTCCATAGTGCCGGTATGCCGATCGGGCCGACTGTGAGTAACTCCTATTTTGAAGGCATGCCTGACGATGGCATTGCGATTCACGGTCACTTTTCGCTGATCGCTGGTGCTTTCCCCGTGAACAACAGCATTGTTGTCGCTAACCAACATGGTCATGTGTTTTATGGTGTTGGAAACGTGCTGCGCATCTACGACATCGAGTTCAGACCTGCCGGTGTCGCGACGATCGTGTCTGTGACCGACATAACACAACACTATCACGTGCCACATACAAGGAGCCGCACACTGTGGAAGCTGAACTTGACTACGTGTGCTTTTATGTTGGTGCAAGTGCGCGAGGCATTGCCAACCGGCTGCGGGTTCGACTATATCGTAAGCAGTCCGAATCGCACCGGCAATGGGTTTCTACTGCAAGGAAATCACATCCACTATCACCGAGCACGTGGTATGTTGATTAAGGCAAGCGATGGAACGATCCAGGACAACATTGTGGAAGGCAGCACAATGGCCGGATTGTTGATGACACCGGAGCTCTATTGGGGAGAAGCTGACTACGTTCACAACATTGTTGTGGAGAATAATACTTTCATCAGTATAGGATACACAATCCAGGGAGTGGCCGCATTGGCAATTGGTGCTCTCGATGCTAATCGACACTATGCTACGGGCTACGGGCACACAAACATAAGCGTGATTGGCAATCGTTTCCTGAACAACAGCAACGTCAACATGTGGATAACGTCCGCGGATACGGTGCGTGTACAGGACAATGTTTTCATCAATGCCTTCCAACACCCACCCTGGGCAGACTGTTGCTTCCCGCTCATCCCACACACAAACCTGGTGTGGCTCAGCGAGTCCAAGAACATTGTCCTGGAAAGGAACTGTGTCTCAGCGGCAGGACCAAGCATGACAAAAATCCTGAACGCCACCGCCTCCGTGTCTGGGTCTGGCCTGGCAAATGGGATAACAAGGAAGACAAGATGCTAGAGACAGTTTGTTCCTAGGCTTAGCACGTCACTGCTGCTGAATTATAACTGCTATGTAAAAGACTCTTTTATGGGCAAAATAAACGCAATGAATATAACATTAATCGAGCCAGAAATAGTCCAGGGTTACAGTAACAGGTATCATATGTATACTTCAAATAGAAAGTTACCCTGAAACCAACATGTGAGTAGCACTCGCCCCTCGTTTCAGCCGACAGATGAGCAATGCGTTTGTAGAGTGTCGTTGGCACCGGACCCATTCCGCCACTGGCTCAGTGACATGACCGCCGGAACAAACGAGGCTTGCTCAGCCTGCCTCACCCTCTCCTCATAGTCATAGTACCTTCTCTTTTCTCTTTCTGAAGTATTATTTTTACTTCACCAATCTGAACAGGCATTGCTGCCTTCTTGCCTGGACAATTTACAAATGTCCAAGCTCTCACAAAATGATGAAGAAAGGAAAGAAATAATTATTACATGAGAGTGTGAAGCATGCATCATTGGCGGATAACGCTCGAATAATTGGCAGATTCCGCTCGAAAAGTATTGAATTGGCAAAACCATACAACGCTTGTGTCGGGCATCTCTTCGAACTCTTCTTTATCAATAACACCGGACATGCATGAAGCACACCAGAATAAGTACCATATTCTGCCTATTTTTCTGCCGCCATTGTCCACTTGGGCAAGTTGCGGCTAGCTCCACGTAAATATGCAACCGATGTGCAAAAAATTCTATCTGCGAAGGCTCCACCTATCAAGTCCTTTTTTTGTTTTGTTTTCATGACATGGATGCAGTGAATGGGATTTCGGTCTTTGACCACTTTGTGGTGGGTCTGATCTACTCACCTCCCACCGCTTAGGAGCTGCATCCGCGCCTTGATCCAAGAGGGTGGTGGCGTTCCTGCGGATGCGGAAAACTGGGCCTTTGGCCGAGTCTCACGCGAACCGTGAAATTATTTGTTTTCATTACTTTGTTCAGAGTACACGTACATGTAGTTAGGTAGCGTCTACGATCCGTATAGCATGCTATAGCAGCAGAACTGACCAAACATAGCTAGCAGTACTGAGTAGCGACGCATCCCATAGCGGATTCATTCCCATCATCATGATCCACTTACATGATCTAGCATTCCATTCCTCCTTCCCACTTTAGCCAGTATGTATATATCTAGTAGATTGCATGTGTTCTAGGTTCTTTGTCTTATCGGAGTACAACAGTTAGAACTAATGTCTTGGCTCTCTGGTTGGTCTGGTTAGACTAAAGTACGAAACACTACATGGTGGCAGCGGTCCAGAAGCCATGTCTTCTTCGGACCCCAGCTCGGTTCAACCCGCTTCCCGCGGATCTTCCCCCGCCGGTGGCGGAGGCAGCAATGGTGGTTCAGGTAGCTCCTCCGGTGGAGCGCCTTCTACGTCTTCTTCGGCGCCCGAGCCCGCCCAGGTTTCTCTTCCGGGGATGGTTCACCTCTCACAGGTGTCCCCTCCATCATCATTCAATTTCCAGGCTGCAGATCAGTGGGACCGCTGGCTGCGTCGTTTTAACCGCTATCGTCAGGCGTCTGGTCTTCACACCCAACCGGAGTCGGTCCAGGTGAACTCCCTCCTCTACACGATGGGCGAGCAAGCTGACGACCTACTGGACAGTTTCCATCTACCTGAGGATGACGTGAGTAAATTTACCACAGTCACTGAGCGTTTCACTGCCCACTTCGGCAAGAAGAGAAATTATGTGTACGAACGTGCATGTTTCCATCAGCGCACCCAACAGCCCACGGAGTCACTAGATGCATTCGTAAACGATCTCTACCGCTTGGCAGACAGGTGCAACTTCAAGGCCATGCACGATGAGATGCTCCGGGACCGGTTGATCGCAGGGTTAGCAGATGCACGTCTTTCTGAACGCCTGCAAATGGATTCGGATATGACGCTGGAGAAGGCGCTGGCTCACGCTCGCCAAAGCGCTGCCATCAAGGAGCAACAAACGACGGTACGTGCAGCAGCTGATCAGTCGTTGTTTGCTGTCCGCCAGGATCAGGGGCGGCTGCGTTCTAGTCGCGATCGTCCTCCGCTGCGTGATGCTCCCAGCTCCTCGCGCCACTCGACTCCATCATCTGATTCTTGTCCTTGGTGCGGATACGAGTCACATCCCCGCGCACGATGTCCTGCAAGTCGTGTAACCTGCAAAGGGTGTGGCAAGACAGGCCACTTTCAACGAGTGTGCCGCTCTTCGCCACCATCTGGTTCCTCCGGTTCTTCTGCACGACAGGGCACTCATCAGTCCCCGCGGGGCACAGGTGTCCATTCTCTCTCCAGCCACAGTGATTCCTCTAGCTCGGCAGTGAGTTCTGCTGACGCATTTCTGGGCACCCTGACCCACGGCACAGGCTGGAATCTCCCTATGCTTCTGCACGGCAAGGCCATAACTATGAAGGTCGACACGGGTGCAGATGTCACTGCTATACCAGCTACAGTGTTCACGTCCCTGGACTTGCCTATCTCGCTCGCCCCATCGAACCGTACTCTCCGGGGCCCAGACAACACAAGCCTCAATGTTTGTGGCCGGTTTACAGCTGACCTGCGCACAGCTCACTCATCTCAGTCTCACTCCGTGCCCACCCAGGTGTACGTGGTCCGCGACCTCAAGCTTCCACTGCTCGGACGTCCAGCCATTGAGGCACTCGGCATCCTGCCTGCTCCTGCGAACGTCCTGGAGACCACCTCTACCTCTGGTGACTCAGCTTCAGACTCTCGCTCTCCTGTTGCCGCTGAGTTTCCTGACCTGTTCTCGGGCCTAGGTACCTTCGGTCCTCTCCACACCATTCAACTTCGCGATGAGGCTCCTCCATACTCGCTCTCCACTCCTCGGCGAGTTGCTCTGCCCATGGAATCGAAGGTTATTGAAGCCCTCCGTCGCATGGAAGCCGCTGGCGTCATTCGCCCAGTGTCCGAACCGACCGATTGGTGTGCCGGCATGGTCGTTGTTCCAAAACCAAACGGCAGCGTGCGCATCTGCGGTGACTTCACACGGCTCAACAAAGCCGTCAAGCGCGAACGGCACATTCTCCCTACCACGGACCATCTCCTCGCTCGCCTCGGTGATGCCAAGGTATTCTCCAAGCTGGACGCTAACAGCGGGTTTCACCAAATTCCGTTGGCGCCGGAGTCGCAGCTACTAACCACCTTCATCACGCCCATCGGCAGATTCTGCTACACGCGGCTCCCCTTTGGCATCTCCTCGGCACCCGAGTATTTTCAGAAACAGATGTCAGATCTGCTCAGCGACCTCCCTGGCAACATCTGCATGATGGACGACGTCCTCACATTCGGCTCCACCCTCGAGGAGGAGGTCGACAACCTTCGACCAGCTCTGGCCCGTCTTCAATCCGCCGGTGTCACGCTCAACAGCGAGAAGTGTCAATTTCATGCCACCTCGATCAAGTTCCTGGGCCACGTGATTGATGGCTGTGGCATCCGTCCAGATCCAGACAAGATCCACGCGATCCAGGAGCTCTCTCCCTGCTCCGATGTCCATTCCGTCCGCCGTCTGCTCGGCATGGCCAACCACCTAGGCAAGTTCATTCCGGACTTGGCCTCCATCACGCAACCTCTCAGGTCTCTCCTCGTCAAAGGCACCCCGTGGCAGTGGGGTGCTGAGCAGTGTGCCGCGTTCGACCGCATCAAGACGTCACTGAGTAACGAGCCCGTCCTGGCCAAGTACTCTCCCAACTACCACACCACAGTATCTGCTGATGCATCTTCCTTTGGCCTGGGTGCAGTGCTTCTACAACGCCAGCCCGACGCGTCCGTCCGTCCTGTAGCCTATTTGTCTCGCTCTCTCACACCAGCGGAAACGCGCTATTCGCAAATCGAGAAGGAGGCTCTGGCTGCAACGTGGGCCTGCGACCGGCTCTCCCACTACCTCCTCGGCATGCCATTCACCATTGAGACGGATCACAAGCCACTCATCCCTCTGCTCGGTACCCGTGCTCTTGACGACCTCCCTCCGCGGGTCCTCCGGTTTCGTCTACGGCTACTTCGATTCGATTACAGTATTATCCACACTCCTGGCAAACAACTCGCAATTGCCGACGCTCTGTCTCGAGCTCCTCTGCGCAGCACAGATGCCGACGCCACTGCCACACTGGAGGCTGAGACCGCTGCTATGGTGTCGTACGTCACTGAGGCTCTGCCTGCCACTGCGCAACGCCTGGAAGAGGTTTCAGCATGGCAAAGCGACGACGATAGCTGTGCTCACATCATCGAGTACCTGCAGCATGGCTGGCCTGCTCCTAGCGATGCTCCTCCCGTAGTGCAGTTTCTTATAGAGCACAGCGCACATTTCAGCCTCACGGACGACGGCTTGATTCTGTATGATCAGCGTCTCTACATACCTCCCGCTCACCAGCAAGAAATCCTGGCTCGCCTTCACCAGGGTCATCAAGGCATTACCAAGTGCCGACGCCTGGCCCGCACTTCCGTATGGTGGCCATCGCTCTCGTCGGACATAGCTACTCTTGTCCAAACATGTGAAGAATGCAGTCGACACCGCTCTCAGCCACCCGAGCCTCTTCTCTCAACTCCACTCCCAGAGTTTCCTTGGCAACATCTGGCCGCAGACTTCTTCACCATCGACGGTCGCAACCACCTCCTCGTCATCGACTACTACTCTCGGTTCATCGAGGTCCTCGACATGCCCTCGCTCTCCACAGCTCGTACAGTCAGCCATTTCAAGTCACTGTTCGCTCGCCATGGCATCCCTGACTCTCTAACGACCGACAACGGACCGCAATTCACCAGTGCTGAATTTGCCCAGTTTGCATCCACCTATGGCTTCCGCCACGTCACCAGTAGCCCTCTCTATCCGCAAGCCAATGGCATGGCCGAGCGTGCTGTTCGCACGGTCAAAAGTCTGTTCCGTCAGGGCACTGATTGGCACCTCGCACTACTCGCGTACCGCAACACTCCCTTGGAGAATGGTAAGAGTCCAGCCCAGCTTCTGATGAACCGCCAGCTGCAGTCACTCTTACCTCTCTCTCCAACACAGCGACAGTCGCATCCAGTCGATCAGAGCGACCTGCGTGCCGCGGATCAGCGCTTAAAGGATCGCCAAAGCACCAACCATGCCAGTCGCCATGCAGCCCGGACACTGCCGTCTCTGTGTCCACAACAGCCTGTATATCTACCTGATCGTGAAGAGTCTGGCCACGTGATGAGCCAACCAGCCTTGCGCTCCTACATCGTAGCAACCCCATCGGGCCAGTTCAGACGCAACCGGCAGCATATTGTCCCAATGCCAACGCCGCAACAGTTGCCGCCTGCTGGTCACTCTGCCGCTACTACCGATCCTGATCCCCCAGCCAGTCAACCTTCTACTCCGCCGTGTCCTGCAGTTCCCAACTTGCCATCGACCCATCCAGCTCAAGACCAGCCTGATAAGTATGTCACGGCTCGCGGCCGTGTCGTTCACGCTCCCGATCGCTTCTAACTTTGGTCTCTCCAAACAAAATCCTCCACTCTTCTGTCTCTCCCTCTCTTGCTCGTTCTCTTTTCTAAATGGCTTGCATGTGCCTGTGTGTCCTCTGTACACCCCTAGCCTTAGGTCTTTTCTTTGTAAGAGGAGAGGATATACATGTACAATGCACTATACTAGAATACTCCCTCGGACAGACTAGTGCTTTTAGAACTCTGTAATGGATCCCTTCTGCAACGGTCTTATTGTTTTCATTTTCAAATTCGTCCAGTTAGGTATCTTCTCCATCTTCTTAATCTACTGCCATATTTGCTCTTACGACCTCAAAGAAAGGGAGGTGTAGTGTCATGTGACTAGATGCATGTAGCCCATGCATACTTGCATTCCGATATTATCATTCCCATCATCATGATCCACTTACATGATCTAGCATTCCAT
Source organism: Sycon ciliatum (assembly GCF_964019385.1). NCBI lineage: Eukaryota > Metazoa > Porifera > Calcarea > Leucosolenida > Sycettidae > Sycon > Sycon ciliatum. Next base: position 40,750,860 of record NC_088644.1, read on the forward strand.
TCCTCCTTCCCACTTTAGCCAGTATGTATATATCTAGTAGATTGCATGTGTTCTAGGTTCTTTGTCTTATCGGAGTACAACAGTTAGAACTAATGTCTTGGCTCTCTGGTTGGTCTGGTTAGACTAAAGTACGAAACACTACAGATACTATTACAGAATACCAGCGATCTGTTGTACAGCAGATTTTTGATAGAAAGAAACAACCCATTGCATATCGGCGAAAGCTTATAACCGGCCACAACACTAATAGTAATACTACAATCATGTTCAATCATGTACAATCATGTACTTCAAAGTATGTACCGGTACATGTAGTTCTACAGTCATAACTCATATACATGTAGATATACCTTGTAGCTGCTGCTGCATAGCCCCAAGTCTAAAACAAGTGTTGATCTGTCATTGCCACATTGGTCCACTCTAAGGCGACAATCACGTGACATACGGGAACTAAAACTTCCCGCCTGCACAGCTACCTGACTAGTACTTGGTAGTACATAATTGTAGATAAACCTTGTTCTAAAGGGAAGAGTGTGTTGCTCCCTACATGGGAGCTCGCGGTTTTCCTGCCGACTTGAATTCTCACTTGACCGTTAACATGTTGGTTTGACCTTGTTCACATACTGTTTCATACGTATATAATAATTATAACCTAACCAGTTGATTATATGGGAAATATAAACCTGTATACAAACCGAGGCGAAGCCGAGGTTTGTATATTGGTTTATATTTCCCATATCATCAACTGAGTAGGCTATATTATGCTTATACTGAGCTGATATACAAACTCCCCTCTCCCCCACAAGGGTAGATATTGGAATTCCAACCCACAACCATGGCTCGACGAGTCTTCCTTTCACCAACCTGTGCGGATCAAGTACAAGACTACCACTGACTCTGTGCAGTACATGCAGTGCAGTGCCATCACACACTCTTTGTGACTTCAGTTTAGTACTGAAGTACTAGTTACATCGGAAGTAACCACAGCTATGCGCCAAGTAAGTTAGTTTGAACCTCACACTTGCACTGAGTCACAGTGCTAGTGACCGTTACCGCGCGCAGATCTCACCGCGGGCTCTGTAAAAGAACCGTTTGCTCATTAGAGACATAGAGTTCGTCTCCTTTCCAAAGTAAGAGTAAAATGAATCAGCACGAGCCTGTTGAATCGACTCCCAAACGTTTCTTTAGTTCTTCTGAGGACGACCACGAATCACGATGCCATTATTCAAGCAGCAGTTTCCAAGAACACTGGCAGTGCCACGGATTATGGCTGCGCATGTTCCGTCCGCTCTGCGAGGGACGCGGAAAGGAGAACATCGATTGGAAAACCATCAGTAGTGAAGTTCCGTCGCCCCTGCTATCTGCATTCTATGTCGATGCAAAAACGCAGGAGGAGCGGCACGCGGGGCTCTTCAGCCGCACATGTCGAGTGCTGCGCTTGACAGACGGAGTGCTGAAACAGCGAAAGAAGGACAGCCTCGAACGTCAGGTGCAGCACAAGGCACCTGTTACAAAGGACGACGTTGTATTCTTCATCGTTGACGGGAAAGAGATCCTGAAGTTGGGACCGTCGTGCATGTCGAAAACCATCAAGGCGGACTGCAGGTCACTAGTGTGATCCTAAAAAAAAAGGAGTTTATATACCAGTTTATATACCAGTTTATATACCAGTTTATATACCAGTTTATATTCTCGTCATCGAAGTACCTGTTATATGCAAAATACAAGTCTGGAGTGTTGTGTGGGGAGAGATGGGAGTTTGTATACAAGCTCAGTATAATGTTTCATACTCAGTGTCAAACCAACAACACCTGACTACTTCTACCTAGTACTCAGTACTAGTAGTAGTCTACCTAGCCTCGCCCTCAGCCCTGGCCTGGGCCCTGGCCGGCTAGGCCTGTCCAAAAAATGTGTTTTAATTTGCGGAAAATGGAAATGCAAAATGCACGGTTTTCCAGCCAACATTCAAACAAGAAAACAAGAAATCAAAGGGGAATGCAAAAAAATTAAAAAATCAAAGCCAAACAACTCAAAACGCAGAGAAAATGCATCCGTTGCCATGGCAACCAGAATCTAAAATGGCCGCCATGCCGTGGTGATCACAAAAATAGTGTTATTTTCCTTGTCACACTGTACATGTATACATGTAGTATCCCTGCCTTGCTACAGTCCATTTCAAAACTATAGACGCGTAGGGATTTTGAAATATTTCAAATTTGGCTGGACCTTTTTGAGAATAGTTTTCGGAATATTGCTCAGGATCGCTCCACAATTACTCTCATATAGTTTCTAAACGATTGGCTAACAGACGCCCAATTTGGAAAAAATTATGCACAAAGTGATCACAGATTTTATGTGGTATAGATGCTGGCATAACGGTTTTTGCTAGGTAGAGTCTACGCGTCTACGAGACTGTCTATAGTTTTGAAATGGACTGTAGTCATGTACCTCTAATCATGTCACGTGTACATGTACACGCACTGCATGATCATAATCTTGTCACCCATTTTGCTGACAAGCCTGCAAAGCTAATCATTTTCTCACCATTGCAAGTCACTTGTGTTGTCCTTGCATACTACCTAGTACCTGTACCACACATGTACTACTACTACTACTAGAACACATCTTTGTACAATCATGTAGTTTTACATCATCACACCTGCATGTACATGTAGAACTAAACACCCATGTGTTCGCATTTGTGTGATTAGGAGGCCAGTGCAACTGCCTCTCTCTAAGTCTAGAGTCTCAGCCAAGAGGGACAGTACACATGGTACAGAAGACACCGAAATAGCAAGCCGAACTTGACTTGGTCGAGCTGAAACCTTGGCTGAAACCTTGGAATTCGACCGAAAATGGGCAAAATTCAGAAAAAATGCAAAAATGCAAAATGTACCCCAAAATGCAAAAAAAATTCAGAACATTTTTCGGACAGGCCTAGCCCTGGCGCCAGCGCGTGCAGCAGGACTAGGACAAGACCTACATTGTACTTCCCGGTTCCCGCCTGTATGCACCTGACTACTTGTACCTGGCCCTCAGCACTGGCGCCAGTACTGGCAGTAGGACTACAGTTGTAGGACAAAACCTACATGTACATGTACATATGTATGTGGTATAATAATAAAGAAGCCTTGCTTGGTAGTTAACATGTTCGTGGTTTTCGATTTCGACAGCATGTTACCATGGTTACAAGGTGAGGACGCATAGTGCTCCTGACCAGGGAGTAGTACAATACTGTACTACTCCCTGGTCCTGACTACAACCATAACCCGGTTGGCAGAGTAATACGGTTCAGATGGTCGCAAGACCGGGACTCTGCCAGCCGGGTTATGGCTGTACTACCGGTACTTGTAGTCAGGAGAACATGTCCACCTTTGAGCGGAGTCTCATCGGCTTGCCTGTCAAGTCCCGTGGTCTCTCAATTCCTGCCATTGGGCCTCATGCAGTGCATCAGTGGACCTCCAGTATGGCCTCGGCACGGCCGGTGATTGATTTGCTTCGTCGCCCTGATGCTGACATTGCTCCGGCTGATTTGCAGGCAGAGGTAATCATGGTAATGGCGTTGCGAAATGCCGAACGTCGGTTACGTCGGAGAATGGCTACTGCGGCTAAGGAGGCTCAGGTTGCTTTGCGTCCTGAGCTCAGCCCATGTCAGCGGATGCTGTTGGAGATTGCTGCTGATGCTGGCGTTTCCAGTTGGCTACCTTATGTTCAGGCTGCCCGTTTTGGAGGCATCAGCTGCCTGATGATCTTGACCACGTGAAACTCGGAGTTGCAACACAGCTTCCCCTCTCTCTCTAGATCTCTGGTGTATGATCTACATGTACAGCTACACACCCTGAGACCTGCATGCCTGACCCTGACACGCCAATAATCGCGTTTAGCCCTACGCTAACATAATCATTTCGTCCTGACGTGACCATGGTGACGACGAGTAGATCTACGTGCACTTGGCTAGCCTGACCTCCTGACCTCCTGACCTGGAGCAGCTGCATACACACATACAAGGAGTCATTGTATTAGACAAGCAACACGTTTTCAAACAAACAAGGCGTAACTGTCAACCAACAACAACAATACATGAGCCGGCTGTCTCTGTTCTCTTCTGCCTTTGTGGTAGATCTACATGATTGTACCTCTATCGATCCGGAGGACTCCGCTATTTGATTGTACATAATGTTGCCATTGTAGCGTCCCACAGGGAGTCAGCAACAGCAACAAAGGCAACAACTGCAAATCACCTTGTCAAATGTCACGCTAGGGGAAGTGGAAAGCACCAGATGCCTAGGAGTCGTTGTTGACAATAAGCTGTACTTTGACCAACACATTAACAATGTCGTCCGGAAAGCCTCACGGAAGATCGGTGTACTGCGCCGATCTTTCCGCCAAATGAGCCTGTTTGCCCGCCGTACTTTCGTTGTCGGTGTTATTCAGCCTGATCTAGAATATGCTCTCCCTGTATACCGTTAAAAATAGAAACAAGCTAGCCTCACTCCACCGGCGCGCTGTACGAGTTGCTTGTGGCGCATCACCCTAAGCTAATATCATGCCATTTCTTCACCACCTCAATGTTTCCTCTTTCCAATATATGATCAGTATTTTTGTTCCTTGCATTTTCCACTGTTACTGTATTAAGCCAGCTGTTTGCTTGCAGTCCCTCTTTCCCATCTGTACGTCTACCCGAACTACTCGCGGCTCAACAACTCATAACATGAGTATCAATCGCTATAGATCTATGTCTGGCTTTCTGTCCTTTTCAAGTAAATCGGCTCTTGTTTGGAATTATTTACCAGACGACCTGAAGTCCTGCACTACTATCGCAGATTTCCGCGTCAAATTGGCTATTTGGTGTTGCAGTTTTTGTTTTGGTTTTTTGGTTTCCCGTTCTCGGGGCCTTCGTAGTCATGGTAGTTGTACTTCTGTACTGTTGAGCTATCCGAATAATAAACACTAAAAAAAGAAGAAAAAAAGAAAAAAAGCGTAGAGTTGCTGTCATTTCACTGCATGTGATCACGTGACGGTCTACAATCAGTCATGTACTGCAAAAAAACCCAAAAAACTGCATGTACTGCTCAGGTAGGTGCATGCATGCAGCTACATAAAGACTTCGTCCTTGTACATGTCCTAGGCTAATGGCATTCAAGTTTCGACCAATCACCGACGTCGGCGATGGTCCTAGCACGCGGAATTCGTGGAAAGTCAAACATCTTCGCCATATGAGAAGAAACAACCCCTCTTGTCCAGCTCACTTTCCGGTCCGTGTAGTTGAGGAGGAAGAACTCTTTCGTGTGTCTGTGTCAAGGTGCTGCCGATCGTTACAGTTGTCGGTTGCTTTCCCAAGTTTTTCACATACCCCAGTGCAGTGATCGTGTATTTGTAGGCAGCGAGTTCTGCTATGGCCAAGCTTCAGTCAACCCGTTCCTCTCGTCATTTTATCGCCGCCATTGCTACCACAGCGGCTGCGTTGCTTTTCTGCCTTCCAGAGTTTTGCATGGCAGACGTCTTGTGCCAAGTCGGCTGCTATCCCCCACTAGATCGAGGATGCAATGGCACCACCACGGAGTCATGCCCTGGAGACGTTTGCTTCTACTCGTACTCCTCTACCACCACGAAAGGTACTTAGAATCTACTGCATGCATGCGTGCATACCTGCACGTGCGTAGATGCCTGCGTACATGCCTGCTTGTTTGGGTGTTCTCGGTAAAAGTGTAGCAAGACTCTCAAGACGTTCATGTATCTTTAGTACTTGTCGTGTCATTTTCAGTTCACCGTTCAGGGTTTTTCCAGAATGAAAATAGTAATCGCTCGTTCATGGCAAAGATCACAGATCGCACTTGCCGTGATGTACATTCTTACAGGTCACTACAAGTCACTAAGTACTCTGTGCAACTAAGGTTTTGATCTCCATGTCTTACAGCTCCCACTGATATGCCACTAGATAATAATAAATACCGGGAATAATAAGGCAGATCGCGTACAATATAGTGCATGGACACAGTAAGTACAGGACTACTGATGTACATGTATGAAGTATTGGGTAACACATAGTTCCGCTGCAGTTCCTTGGCTAGAGATCGCCCATTACTGATGGCTGGTTGTGTGTTGTGTTTCTACTCTGTGTGGTGTTGCCAGAGGGCACCTTAATATTGACCTATCAGTGTGGAAATATTGTATGTCCCCAACTCGGAATTGGATGTACGGAGGTACTGAGTGCACGTGCCTGCTGTTGTGAAGGCAACCAGTGCAACGGTAAAGCCATCACCTCTTCAGCAAGCACAGCAACAGCCACAGGCCTTGTCCCAATACTGGCCATCCTCACTGCCGCTGTTTACTTTCTTTTGCCTTGATGACGGTATTTACTCCCTCACTTTCCACTCTCTTTGCTTGCAAGCTAGCTGGCTTGTTTGATTGTTTAATGTAGGAAATATGTTATGATCCGTTCATGCCCAATGAGTGATTCCTAACTACTAGTATGTGCGCTTATCATCTGCTGCAGTTCACCTAGAGTAGTGCAGGGTATGCATGTTGCGTGGGATGAGGTTCTCCACTGTCAGTGTTTCTCTGTTTGTGTCTATTCTGCCGTATTCCTTTCCTTTGGTGGAGTTATTCTGCTGCGTGCGTGACGTTGGTGCATTGCGTTCATGCTTGTCGATTGTCACTATCGGCGTGTTGCATATTGCCAATTTTGTATTGAGTTTTTAGTTTCCCGCGGCTAGTGTTGTTTTGGACGTTGTCAGCACCGTTCAATATTCTGTATGGCCCACTTTCATGGCTTGATTTGATAAACATAAAAAACGTGTGTGTTATTTCTATGAGATGGTCTTTTTGGCAGTTGAGGAATTGGCTTTAGCCATAGAGAAAGAGGGTACGAGGGGAGGATCAATTCATTAGTACTCTTATTTACTCGTGAATCAGAAGATTCATGCCGGTGTACCAGTTCACGCAGTGGATTCAATAGTGCTTGAAAGACGTACATGTAATGCGGGCAATATCTATTCCACTTCTGTAGAGCTCCGTGTAGAGCTCCGTGTAGGGCTGGCAAGTAGGGCTCCTTCCATTGTCCAGACCACTTCGAATTTATGTCCGCAGTTTGCTTTTTTTGTGAACATATCCACACAAACAACTTTGAAACAAGGTAAAGGCTGTAACTTCTCGTGAAAGGGGGGGGGGGTGAATCTGTTACGACCTCGAATTTCTTTTTCCAATTTGGAGGTGAGAATCCATGTTTCATTTTGGCATCTTTGGGCACGTGGGTTCTCCTGTGCCATCACAAAATATGCGGAAGTTGAAACTTTATTTGTTTCTTCATCGATTTCAAAGCTAACGGCAGTCACGCATTTTTCATGTAAAGTACATGTTTCTACTGTGGTGATAGACTCGGATGGATAGCCAAGGATGTAGGGAGTTCAGTCACGTGACAAATCAGCTGGAAACAGCCTTCACGCGGGTCACGGTCATTAGCATGGTAGCGGTGGCACCATGGACTTCGCTGCAGTTTTTTCGAACTGCTTTGTCCTGCTTTCTTTTTCAAAGTTGAAAGTAACAAGACCTCAGCTATCAACTGTTACTTAGTTGGTGCGTTTGATAAATGAGGTCTTCCTGCTCGTTTTGGTGCCGCAACTTGCTTGGGCAACTGTAGTTTGAGCTTTTTGTTGTGAGGAGTGTAGTTTTCAATTGGATTTTTCATCCGTTTGGATCATGGAGGGAGTCCATGGCCAGGAAACACCCACCATCGTGTTCAGCGACCTCGAATTATGTAGAATAGTGCTTTCTTTTCGAGCTGGGGGATCGCTCTTCATCGCGCTTTCAAGACTTTCACCTCCTGGTCGCCCAGAATGAATGAATTTCTGGACCCATTATGTTCAAGCGCTAGGAGTGTTTCAGATGATTTGTTGGCCCTAGTGAAAGATCGCACCTGACGGAGACTTTCGCTATTGCGACAAAGTGAGCTATGATTTTGTATTCGACTCGTCGCCTTGAAACCAGCCATATGTCCTGGTCCCCACAGGTCCAGTCAGTATGCAAGCGAGCTAGCTCCTCCCTTGGCATGTTGCAACCTCACTGCCACCATTTAAATGACCATTGCCGAAAATTGTTCTTTACGTCGTATATTCTACCTATATTTGATTACTGTGACACAGCGTGGTGCGGTCTGTCTCAGGCCCTTGTTCAAACTCTGGAAATACACCAGCGTCTGCTTCTAAAAATCCTGTTTCGCAAAAATCAAACATTCTCCTCCCAACGTCTCTACAGTTTAGCTTCAGTATCTCCCCTCTTAGAGCGACATCAGCAACATCTTTGCATCCTTGTACACATGATCTTATTAGACCTGGCTCCAAAACACTTTGCTAAGTATAACTGGTTTGTGTCCACCAGATCAACACGTCATTCCTTTTCATTACCCCGTGCCAATACCTCCCTGTTTCTGAAATCTCCTATCTTCTCTGCGTACACTCTCTGGTCTTCCCTGCCAACTAGCCTTAAAGCATGCACAGACATTAAGGAGTTCAAGCTTCAGCTTCTTCGTCCTAAATAATCTCACCATTTTCGTCATGCCTCCCCTTGCAGTAGTCTCTTTGTTTCTCTCCTTATTATTCAGTTCGCCGTGGTTGGCTACCACCCGACTTCTCATATATATTGGCAGTCTTCTGACGAGCCAGGAGATGTTGAAATTAATAATAATAATAATAAACCAGAAAGAAATTGCTATGGAATGGTGCTCTGAAATGGATCGCGTCAGTGATTGGATTGTACGCGTATTTCACTCTTGTGCATTTTACATGTAAATGTACATGTACTAGTACATGTACATGATTGATCAACTGTGTGACAGCCGCAGTATAGTTAGTTGGGCATCTGAAGACCAAACTGCTGTATTTATTATTTGTGCATGTATAATACAACCATAACCATCAGTGCTCACTTCAATTTCATAGTAATGGAACTCGTGTTCAATGGATTTAGCATTGTTGCTATGGTGGTTGCTACGGGCGCCGCGCTCATTCTCATTGGTCATCGCTTAATAATAATAATAGTTACAGTTCGCATGTCACTCATGGAAGGATCCATGGGCTTACCTCCCCAACCTCTTTAGCACGACGCTACCTGAGCGCGCCCCACGTCAACACCTGTAAAAGTCGCATTTTCCCATGAAAGTACTAGCTGCTCAAGGATCGATAACTTTACCTTCCCTTGGACGAATTCCACGATCTTGAGCTTCCTGGAAAGGTCGTGAGACGAGGGACAAACTGGTATCAAACCCAGCTCGGAGCGAAACCAAAACCCCGTGCTACAGTCTGGCAAACTTCATCCACGCGCTCGACAGACTTGAGCCGGTCAAAACTAACCAAGCTCAAATATTCAGCTGCCATTTCGGTCTCCTTGCTCGTATCGAGCTCAAATTTTTTGTGAGGACTCACGGGATCCACTATCGTCATTTGAATCTTGTTTCCATGGCAGCAGGTAGCGCAAAAAGGATCCATGATGGAAAATACGCGTTCTGCAGACTGCGCAAAAAAATCGAGTTGAAATTTGCCGTGTCGAGTCGCATATCTCAACAACCGGTAGTCGCATCGCTTCGGCGATTGTTTCTATCGCCAGCTGAGAGTTTTCTCTTGCAGATACATGTTTCGATTGTGAGAATCGACCAAGTATTGAGTGAGTTGCGATAGTTTGAACAAGTCACTATGGACTCAACACGGACCCCACGACTATGAGATGCAGGTTCACTGTACAGTGTACAGCGCGCGTCGTACTAGTACGACGGCCGTGGGGCATGCAACTCATGTGCGTCGTACTAGTACGACGCTCGCGCTAAAGAGGTTTTAACCTCTTTAGCGTTAACGCATCTGTCATCCTAATCTTTCAACGAAATCCAGGCAGAAGAGCCGACAAAAGGCATCTCATTATTGTTAGAACGGTCATCGCTTGCCGAAATATTATATTGGTCAACATTAGGACTAACCAACATGTATTGCACCTATATTGCACCTACTGCAGGGGGTTGGGCTCTGGCCGGGGACGCACAATTAATTAACTACGAGTGAACCCAAGACGGTCCAGCGCAACAGCCGAGGTAAGCAATGCTGACGTCCGACATTTGACCCCGAAAACCGGCGTACCTCACCTGAACAACATCCTGGACGCTGCACTGAACTTATGTTTCCATGTTACCAATTGCAACATTCCACAAATCATTCGTAATTGAAGGAAAAGTTACCCTGAAGCTGATTAAAGAAATATGACTCTGTTTTATTTGTGGAATTCATGAGGTCCGTGAACAAGACTATTAGTATTACCAAGACCAACAGCAACAACGAGAACAACACTAAGGAGAACAACAACAACAACAACAACAACAACAACAACAACAACAACAACAACAACAACAACAACAACAACAACAACAACAACAACAACAACAACAACAACAACAACAACAACAACAATCAACGACAATTACAACAACAACAACTATTACAACAACATCAACGTCCATCAACACCCAGACCACAACACCAACGTGCAGACGGGGTGTTCCGACGTGGTGAAGGCCTACCCATGGCCTCGTCGGGACATCACCAACCTCGTCGGCAGCGAGCACCTTCTCACAACAGTAGTCATGGTGATGACTATGACTGTTACAGCTGACGAGCTGAGAGAAGGACGTCATGGGCAGAAGTTGGAAAAAGCCAAGAAAAAAGAAAAAGAACAAAAGAACAAAAGAAAAAAGAACTATAAATTACAAATAATTTAATTACAGAGGAAGACAAGAAAATAACATCACAAATCCTTTCCAGACGTGATCCCTGCAGCGGCAGCAACGTGAACAATACTACGGCGGCAACACGACGACTTCTACAACACAAAAAAACGAAAATTATAAATATCCTACCAACCCGTAGAGTAACGAGGGTCCGAACCTGGGTTTTCCCAATACGGTTCAGATGGTCGCAAGACCGGGACTCTGCCAACCGGGTTATGGTTGTAGTCAGGAGCACTACGCGTCCTCGCCTTGTAACATGCTGTCAAAATCGAAAAACATGTAGTCTGGTACTGTAGTGGTAGCTACAGTACAGATACAGATATTCTGATGTCCGGCAGACCACTGATAAACCTGAGACACTTATTACCAGGGGAGCAACCAATGATTATGTTCTGATGCAGTATGTACTATGTAGACTGGAGACTGGGGACGGGCGATGAGTCTCTACATCATTCTGTTCGAGATCAACGTCACAGGCAAACTTTCCAAGCCAGCATTACCTTCACTGCCACTGGGTCACAGTGGGTGAAGACATTGTGTGTGTGTGTGTGTGTGTGTGGGGGGGGGGGGGGGGGGGGGGTAGTAGTGCAGTTCGATCCATGGACGAATGCATACCTTGACACGGTCAAAACTACTTCTGTCTTTTCTGTGTCGTGTCCCCACTCACGCGTGCACGTACTACCGCTGTCTGCTGAGCCCATACATGTACGTACGGTATTATACATGTACAGTCATGTAGAGGCGACGGTTTCAAATAGGAAATAGGTTGCAAACCGGAACGGACTCAATATTCACTTTCTCTCTTGGTATTTTGATTAGAAAACATATGTCACAGTGAGACTACGATGTGTTATACTCCGAGCCAAAATTTCATGGCTCTGCGATGACCAGAAGCGCCATATCAAGCAGGTGAGTTTTTGACGTGTTGCTTCGCACTGCGACTTGAGTTTTACGACTTTCGAAAAATCAACTTCTTGTCGCAGGTAAACAGCGGCTCGCCTCTCGACAATAAAGCACCGCATACCAATCAAAACTAATGGAAGCACACACAAGGCTTATTGTTACTCTGTACTGGCCGTCGTGGAGCGATAGCAATTACCTAATTTCAGACCCAGAGTGAATTTGACGGGCACTCTAAAACGTGTCCGGTTTGGAGCCACCTCTGATTTGAACTTTTTTGAAGCGAAAAATTGGGCAACTTGGAGGCAATGGGTCAACACAAAGGAGTGGCTCAGTTCGATTGACTCTGGCCCCAGAGCAAACTTCAACATGCCAGTTTCCTTCCACAAACATATTTCGAGTGAAAAATCAACGTTGATGATCGTTTTGGGTCTATACAAATTTGGCTGTCAAAACGTTCCGGTATCGAGCCGTCTCCTCTACATTACGAAGTAGTGGTTGCGACTTCGGCGATAGCGCGAGCTCTGGTGTGGGGAGCAAACCCTTTCTTACATGTACGTCATTGTGGTGTTATTTCCAACTACACCCAAAGTCTTGGTATTTCAGGGTAGATGTACATTATACTGTTTTGTCCATTTGTTTTGTTTAATTGTTTGGAACACAGCCCCGTGCTGTGTGATCAGTCGTGTTGAGTCAACCTCTCGCGCTACGGCACTGCTGTGACTTAGTCACCTGCACGCCGTCGCAAGAACCTGCCTGCCATCACTGCAACTGGTCTCCGTCCTTTTCACCTCCCATGTAAAAACTGACACCATCCACACGATGTCTCATTACCTTGAATGTCGCACTAATGTCGCCCTTTGCTACCTTCGCGCGCGTTGCTACCTTTGCCCGCTTTGCTCCCTTCGCGCGCTTTGCTACCTGCCTGGGTATAAATTTTGTAGCCAGACGATGTACAGGTTATCAGTTGTCTGAGGATTGCCTTAGCTTTGCTATGTGCATGAAACGCAGCGTTACAACAATGACCTAGCCGGGTTTCTCTGTTCTCTTCTTCCGTTGTGTACATAGGGTTACACACTGCGCTGTACAGTCATACTTCGAAGTACATGTACATGACAAGGCGATGGGAGTTCGCGATGGATAGTGTGTGTGTGTGTGTGTGTGTGTGTGTGTGTGTGTGTGTGTGTGTGTGTGTGTGTGTGTGTACAGACGTACACTTTATTTATAGTGGAAATCAAAACAGGCATAATGCCTAATGACAATGGACCCACTCTGAATACAATTTAAAAAAAGGATATTGTGGAAAAGTAGAGAAAGGAAAAAGAAGAAAACGGAGGGCTGGTTGTAACGACTTCTCATATATATTGGCAGTCTTCTGACGAGCCAGGAGATGTTGAATTAATAATAATAAAATAAATAATAATAATGAACAAACGTCAATCCAGTGAGCGATGGAAAACTTACATAGTAAGTAAGACGTCATGCAGCGCGAAGTAATGACACCTGCACTGGCTGTTGACAAGTCATTGAGAATGGCTAGCTGTCAAGACATTGACAGATGTGTGTGTGCTTTTGTACGTGCAGTATCTTTTAATTAATAGCTACCCTGCGTAGTGAGCGCACCTGTCTAGATGAGTGCCGTAATGGGGCATCCTGCGTCATCAGATCACGTGTTTCCGTGAAACACTTACAATGGGGCTGCGTATGTAGTCATGATGCGCACGATGCAGTCCTTCCTAATGGCGGTGGCACGCTACGATTATGTACATTATCAAGAGTCCATAACTATTAGTATGGGGGTTATGGACCCTTGATATTACATAGCAGACTCAGCGGAGGACGTTCAGGTTGATTGTAACTCTGAGTTTCATGCCGTTAGGCAATCATCAGACAACTGATATTATGTACTAATCTGGCTATTTCAATGATTTGCCAGCAGAAACATCCACAGCACTCATGACCCTTCATTGACCTTGGCAAGGTTTACATGTGATTGTGTATTTGGGAGAGTCCGATAGGCGCAAGTCCCTCTGATGTACCGCTGACTCTACGCTGAAGATCTAAGTATTGTAATTCTCATTCTCATTATAATTTTCATATTCGCTTTCATGTTATTGGGCTCTATGCCCGTTTGAATTTGCGAATCAAAATAAATACAAAACAAACAAACAAACAAAGAACTACGTTGTTCAGAACAGAGGCTTGGTTACTGGAACCTTTGGCGAAGAGACGAACTGTTGGGACGGCTTATTTTGCTCCTTGATCTTTGTTCTTCATTCAAAACGTCTGCGTGAAATGCAAAGTATCCTTCGCTGAATGAAGCAAAACAAGTATAACATTCTGCTGATTTGACTGGTGCCATTAGTCACCAAGGCTATCGTGGCGGGCACGGGTGGCTTTGTTGATCGGTTGCCACACTGGAACACTGGAAGGCTCTGAGACCTCTTACTGTCCAAATGCAATGGCAGTTGTTACCACTGTCGATGTAATGGTAAAGATTGGGTACAGATTATCCCTGAACTAGCTTCACCATCAAGGTTGGAGAAGCTGCACGTACATGTCCATGTACAGTCTTGTAGCGTATTGCTAACTGTCTCTACGCATCCACCTACTAGTTGACGTGTTTTGCATGGGAGCCGATATGTTTCAGCACATTGTGTGGACAATGTTTTACGAGTACGTGCGAACCGTGTGCGGCTCAGCACACAACCGGTGTGTACTCCTAGGCACCTGTTGTTGGGGCGAGGCGTATGTTTCCCAGAAACGATAGCGAACGGAAACAGCTCAACACGGGAGTTTGAAATAAACGATTTCACCGGAAAGGCATATGCGTCATTTGCCCGTAAAAGAGGCCTTGTTACTACTAGTACTACTACTACTACTACTACTACTACTACTACTACTACTACTACTACTACTACTACTACTACTACTACTACTACTACTGATCGCTTGAGAGGCTCAATGGAGCACAATCATGATTGTTGGTTTACATGAGTCAGTGATGCATGACAATTACCGGTATAGCACACTGTACATGTACCGGTATATACAATGTATGTACCGGAACAGGGATTAATTCTACTCAGCGACGTAGACTACAGCAGTCAGCATGGGCATGAAAGCCAGGGAGAATGGTACACAAACCATCCACTACTACGACTACATGATTGACTGTACTACTAGTACTAGTAGTAGTGCCAGTAGTGGCCAGTGAGATGGAGAACAGGACGCCAGAGACAGAGTCAGGACTCATGTAGACTCTGCACTGTACTGCTGCAGCGTGTTCAGTGATCTCGCTCAACTGGGAGATGGCATCATCTCAGTAAGTCTCCGACCTACAACGGAGCGATGCTGCTGCTGCTGGCATGATGAAATGGCCCGGGGCGAGTTCTTCCTCCGAATATCCGGCGCATGCATTTTGCAGTCTTCTGGCTCAATGCATTGCACGGTTCACTGAAACGAAGGCGAGTCGGCATAGGCCAAGTTAGCACCGGCTTAGTACTGTGTTGTAAACTGTATTTATAGTGGAAGTCAAAACACAGGCATAATGCCTAATAACAATGGACACATCGTGCAAAGTGAAAAACAAACAACCACAAAACAATTCATAAAGCTAGAATAGCTTCTTTCTCCGGTCTCCACTCTTCCAGAGTTCCTGGCTTTCAGCTAAGATGTATGTATGTGTATGTATGTATACTTTATTTGAATTCGCAAATCCAAACGAGCACAAATGCTCAATGACAAGGCCCGGTGCTCGTATTGCTGATCCTACCTGCAGCAGCGTGCGTTTTACAAGTTACTAAGGCTAATAGCCTTCGGCTGATTCAGCAGGCGTGTCCCGCATGTAAATGTAAATAGCAGGTATCGGTATTTACACGGTGAACTGTTTCCCACAGGAATTGCCATCTCCATTCCGAAATCATTTTTACTTCGGTGCATCCCTGTTTGACAGTGTCCCCATGTCTCGCCCCCGAGACGAAGCAAGTACAGTAGGAGCCACACCGGCTGAAGTAAAGAAAAACACTTCTGTGTACTAGTAGTAGTAGTAGTAGTACTTCACATGCATTTTTACTTGTCCTCTCTCACAAGCGGCCGCACAGTGTGCAAATGATTGTAGCCTTTGCTGTCCCAACTCCCCTCCATTAGAGCACTTCACGTTTTTGCATGCAGTAGACATGAAGTTAGTGTATGGCCGCTAGCCCACTAGATATAGACCCCAAGTCCACGAAGATGCTATTCTTATTGTTTGTCAATGAGCTCGTGGATCAGCTACGAAGATCTCTCTTTATGTTACCCCTGTGTGGTGCGTTCATGGTGCGTTCTGCCACAAGGTTCTAGTGTCGTCCTTGCCATTACATTCCACTTGGGGTTTGAACATTGAGCCTTTGGTCCCAGAGTAGAGTGCAGTCAGCAGACGAAGAAGGTCAGCCAGGCTGCATACGGCAAGACAGAAGGGAACACCGTGTTGCCAGTAGCTCAACATAGCTCTACACATCACATTCCACAATAGCACTCACGCACGCGCAGCCAGCTATTCTTCAGTGCATGGGCCGTCGTTGTCAGGCGCCACCCAGACGGCATTGTCCACCGCGGAGGCCTCATTGCCAAACTTGGTGGCGATCTGAGCTGTAAGTTGACAAGGTGCACACGCAAAGCTCGAATGGCCAATCCAGTGTTAGAATACAGTGCGAGAAGCCAGAGTTGTTCCGCACTAAAATTGATAGATAGGCGGCAACTGTTACAGACAATTAATTGATGCATGGCTGAATTGGAAGCGTGCGGCATGCCTTTCTGAGCGCTCTGGCGTGGCGTGGTGACTGTGTGAGCTTACCATCCTTAGTCGTCGTCTCCTGTCGGGATGTCTGGGTGCTCAGCTCACGCAATCATTAATGCTTGCTCGGACCTCGCACATGCTAGCCAATTACCTAGCATGCCTGTGTGGTGGGTCCTTGAACAGAATAGCTGCATCGCACCGTACATTCTACAGCGGCTGTGCCCTGAGGAAACCAAAGCCAAACCTTCGCAAATGTAAATATACAATAATGGCCTGGCTATAATACGGAGACTTGGTGTCTACATGAATGGCAATTGCCATGGGATATCACGAGATGCACGTGACGCTCTTGAACTATGGTGAAGGCTTGCAAACCACAGATGTTGCACTGCAGCCTCTCAATGGCTTCTATTGACGTCAGCAATTGCCGGACAGATAGTTCCACACATCAATTGGTATGAAATTACAACCGAATTTACCTTATCACTACTCACGGGCCAGTGCAAGCATACCAATGTAAACGGGGTTTGTGGGTCGCCACTCATGCAACATCAGTTATTTGGCAGATGGCCACATGGCGCGCGAACGCCAACATCAGCTGAACACGCAGCCGCGACTGCATGCAGCTGAAGCATCAAACCGCGCCAGATCGAGAGAAGCGGGTGGGGATCACTTTTGTCCATATCCTCCCCGCTTGCTCTGGAAGGAGCTCCAGTTGCTTGGGTGTTTACTGTCGTTCAGAGCTCGATTTAGTCATCTCCTCCATCCATCATGAAGGTCCTCGTTGCTTTCCTGGTCGTATGCCTTGCAGTGGCAGTGCGGTCCCAGAGCTGCAAACAGACTACCGCCAGCGTTTGCACTGGTGACACGTACAGTTGCGCTGAGGGCTCAGTCAGTTGCAGCTCCTACTGCTTATCCGGATCTACGTATGCCAAGGTTATAGGTAAGTGCGGCCATATTGTCGCAACTCTAAGACCTCTTCCAGCAAAGCAGTCTCTTTCCATACAATTTTAAGATGCTCCTTTTCTGACTCTGTTAGCCGGACGAAATGAAAAATGCCGTTGGGGTTATAGGTGCCGCCAAGATTTTTGTTTGGTCTGTTGGGCTGGTCTTTGCGCATTTGGTGCGTACGTCGTTCAGGTCTAAGGCTGAGCGCGGACCTCCTTCCCGTTCCACTGGCAATTGCTCTGGACCAATATGCTCGACATCTGTACTGAGTAGGTTAACTTATTCTGGTATAATCCTTTTCACCACTAACTCAGCTTTTCTTTGACCTCTGCAGGAATTGGTGTCAGGACGTGGTACAAGAAGTGCTACACCGCCAGTGACGTTTCCCGCATCAACTGCGGAACCCAGAACTTCACCTGCAAGACGGATACCGCGTTCGGTTTGACCTCCTCCTACTGCTGGAGATGCTGCTTCGGTAATGACTGCAACACCGGCACTCCTCCCGCCGCCGCTGCCTCTACTCTGCAGATCATCAGCCCAATCACCATGATCATGCTCATTGCCGCCATTTTCTACTTGACCAAGTAGACTATTCCCTTCTAAAGGACATAGTAATACTGTTTGGTGTGCCGCATTGATGTGTGTCTTTTCACATCTTGCCTCTTTTTGACGGTTTTCCCCTGCCATCCCATGCCTTTTCTCCGTGGCATTAGCTGTCTGAGTTTGGCAATATAGACTGTCTTGTACATTTGTACAAAGCCACTCGGTCATGAGCTGTTTTTTTTTCTCTCACTCTTCCTGGTCTTCCCAGGTCTTGTCAATCCTGTTTGAGTCTCTACGTTATATGTTCTGACTATAATGAATGGTACAGTTTTGAGAGAGAAGCTTTCCGGTATTGAAAGTGGTCGTCGTACGGCTGGGCAGCACCCGCTGGTGCAAATTGTGGTCCAGTGCTGCAACGCAGATATGCAGCCTTGTGGATACATGCTTGCGTGCATTACAGGGTAGCTGGTTTTCCGTGGCAAAGGGCAGTGTATAAACGGACCTTGATGACTAGTTGTTTCGAGACTTTGTACAAAGGGAATTACTGAGGAGCGCCAATAAGAAGCTGCGGTATAGTATGCTTTAGCTGGACAAGGAGATGGCGAATATTTGTTATATCGCTAGAGTAGACGTCTTTATAAGCAGCTACTGTTGCACTAGTGGTAGTAGTAGTACTTGTAGTAGTAGTAGTAGTAGTAGTAGTAGTAGTAGTAGTAGTAGTAGTAGTAGTAGTAGTAGTAGTAGTAGTAGTAGTAGTAGTAGTAGTAGTAGTAGTAGTAGTAGTAGTAGTAGTAGTAGTAGTAGTCAAAGAACTTTATTGAAAATCCATGATAATGTGATCGGAAAGATGATGGAAGAAAAATCCGAACTCGAATCAAATCCAGGCAATTATTAGCAGTCACTACTATCAAAGCAGATCATTATTCACAATAGCGCAAGCGCGCGCAAAAAAAAAGTAGTAGTAGTAGTAGTAGTAGTAGTAGTAGTAGTAGTAGTAGTAGTAGTAGTAGTAGTAGTAGTAGTAGTAGTAGTAGTAGTAGTAGTAGTAGTAGTAGTAGTAGTAGTAGTAGTAGTAGTAGTAGTAGTAGTAGTAGTAGTAGTAGTAGTAGTAGTAGTAGTAGTAGTAGTAGTAGTAGTAGTAGTAGTAGTAGTAGTAGTAGTAGTAGTAGTAGTAGTAGTAGTAGTAGTAGTAGTAGTAGTAGTAGTAGTAGTAGTAGTAGTAGTAGTAGTAGTAGTAGTAGTAGTAGTAGTAGTAGTAGTAGTAGTAGTAGTAGTAGTAGTAGTAGTAGTAGTAGTAGTAGTAGTAGTAGTAGTAGTAGTAGTAGTAGTAGTAGTAGTAGTAGTAGTAGTAGTAGTAGTAGTAGTAGTAGTAGTAGTAGTAGTAGTAGTAGTAGTAGTAGTAGTAGTAGTAGTAGTAGTAGTAGTAGTAGTAGTAGTAGTAGTAGTAGTAGTAGTAGTAGTAGTAGTAGTAGTAGTAGTAGTAGTAGTAGTAGTAGTAGTAGTAGTAGTAGTAGTAGTAGTAGTAGTAGTAGTAGTAGTAGTAGTAGTAGTAGTAGTAGTAGTAGTAGTAGTAGTAGTAGTAGTAGTAGTAGTAGTAGTAGTAGTAGTAGTAGTAGTAGTAGTAGTAGTAGTAGTAGTAGTAGTAGTAGTAGTAGTAGTAGTAGTAGTAGTAGTAGTAGTAGTAGTAGTAGTAGTAGTAGTAGTAGTAGTAGTAGTAGTAGTAGTAGTAGTAGTAGTAGTAGTAGTAGTAGTAGTAGTAGTAGTAGTAGTAGTAGTAGTAGTAGTAGTAGTAGTAGTAGTAGTAGTAGTAGTAGTAGTAGTAGTAGTAGTAGTAGTAGTAGTAGTAGTAGTAGTAGTAGTAGTAGTAGTAGTAGTAGTAGTAGTAGTAGTAGTAGTAGTAGTAGTAGTAGTAGTAGTAGTAGTAGTAGTAGTAGTAGTAGTAGTAGTAGTAGTAGTAGTAGTAGTAGTAGTAGTAGTAGTAGTAGTAGTAGTAGTAGTAGTAGTAGTAGTAGTAGTAGTAGTAGTAGTAGTAGTAGTAGTAGTAGTAGTAGTAGTAGTAGTAGTAGTAGTAGTAGTAGTAGTAGTAGTAGTAGTAGTAGTAGTAGTAGTAGTAGTAGTAGTAGTAGTAGTAGTAGTAGTAGTAGTAGTAGTAGTAGTAGTAGTAGTAGTAGTAGTAGTAGTAGTAGTAGTAGTAGTAGTAGTAGTAGTAGTAGTAGTAGTAGTAGTAGTAGTAGTAGTAGTAGTAGTAGTAGTAGTAGTAGTAGTAGTAGTAGTAGTAGTAGTAGTAGTAGTAGTAGTAGTAGTAGTAGTAGTAGTAGTAGTAGTAGTAGTAGTAGTAGTAGTAGTAGTAGTAGTAGTAGTAGTAGTAGTAGTAGTAGTAGTAGTAGTAGTAGTAGTAGTAGTAGTAGTAGTAGTAGTAGTAGTAGTAGTAGTAGTAGTAGTAGTAGTAGTAGTAGTAGTAGTAGTAGTAGTAGTAGTAGTAGTAGTAGTAGTAGTAGTAGTAGTAGTAGTAGTAGTAGTAGTAGTAGTAGTAGTAGTAGTAGTAGTAGTAGTAGTAGTAGTAGTAGTAGTAGTAGTAGTAGTAGTAGTAGTAGTAGTAGTAGTAGTAGTAGTAGTAGTAGTAGTAGTAGTAGTAGTAGTAGTAGTAGTAGTAGTAGTAGTAGTAGTAGTAGTAGTAGTAGTAGTAGTAGTAGTAGTAGTAGTAGTAGTAGTAGTAGTAGTAGTAGTAGTAGTAGTAGTAGTAGTAGTAGTAGTAGTAGTAGTAGTAGTAGTAGTAGTAGTAGTAGTAGTAGTAGTAGTAGTAGTAGTAGTAGTAGTAGTAGTAGTAGTAGTAGTAGTAGTAGTAGTAGTAGTAGTAGTAGTAGTAGTAGTAGTAGTAGTAGTAGTAGTAGTAGTAGTAGTAGTAGTAGTAGTAGTAGTAGTAGTAGTAGTAGTAGTAGTAGTAGTAGTAGTAGTAGTAGTAGTAGTAGTAGTAGTAGTAGTAGTAGTAGTAGTAGTAGTAGTAGTAGTAGTAGTAGTAGTAGTAGTAGTAGTAGTAGTAGTAGTAGTAGTAGTAGTAGTAGTAGTAGTAGTAGTAGTAGTAGTAGTAGTAGTAGTAGTAGTAGTAGTAGTAGTAGTAGTAGTAGTAGTAGTAGTAGTAGTAGTAGTAGTAGTAGTAGTAGTAGTACAGTAGTAGTAGTAGTGCGGCTCATAGAGTGCGGATGGAGATTTTGCTCCTCCGCAGTTTTTTAATTGTTTTATGCACTGTCCAGGTCAACCGGTTGTTTATCCTACGTCATTACTTTCGTCTAGGTTTCGGGAGTCGGCTCCAGTAGGTTTTACCGCTGTGGAGTTGCCCAGTCTGCTATTCCTACATCCAGCTGGTGTCGTATTGCCTGGCGAACCGGCCATTGTGCTGTAGTTTCGGTGCCTTCGCCTTTGGGCCGTGGGTGAGATGGCTTGCTGTGTTGTGTTTCGCGGCTGAGTCACAGTGAGTGTTTTCCCACATGGTCTGTGGCGAGTGACATGCGAGGTGCTCTTCACACCTCGCGTCTCTTCGCCCGTGCTGCAGGCTGCATGGCATGTCACGGCGTGGGGCGTCGGCTGGGCCCTGTTGCTCCTGCAGCAAGAAAACTGGAACGTGCGGAGCATGTTCGTGCAATAGGGATGGACGATGCTGTTTCAATTGCTACCCAGGTCAAGTTGGGCGCTGCAAGAATTTTGGAAATTGTGATTTGCATGATGTTGGTGGATCAGAGGTGCCTCAAGGCCTTTCTGCTGGTGATCCGCCGGCCTGGAGTGGGCGAAGAGTGCAGCCTTCTCGATCGGGTGAGTCCGCTGCTGGCCGGACCGGTGGTGTGCCTCGCGAGGTACGGGCGACTTTGGTATCCAGGCCCCCGTCATCGGCCGCCGAACGCTCGGGTGCGGCACCGGCGCCTGAGGTCGCTGGGTCTTCCCAATCTTCTGTGTCTGCGACTGCGGTTCCGTGTGGGGAGTCACTGCGGGTGGACTTGCCTGTTCCTGTGTGCTCCGGGATGGTTCCTGATTGCGCTGCCGCCCCTTCGCCCGTGGGTGCTTCTGCTGACCCCACTGCAGCTTCCCGGGTACCTGCGTCTGCAGCGCCGACCTCTGTGGGTCCCGGCTCGTCTCGACAGCCTCAGTTTGTTGATCTGCCACCCGAGAAATGTGATTCTCCAGAACCTGATGGCTTTTGGTCGTTGCCAACAGACGATATAATCATTTTAATGGACAAAACCCATGCAGAAATAGTCAAGTGGCAACGGAATCTGTTTATCATACCTTTCGGGGATGAGGGTCGTCGGTTCGTCAAGGAACTAGCTCGCCTGATTGGTCTTTTCAGCGGCGGAACTCGCGACGGAGCTTTTGCATGGTCGGCTGTGGTCATTGCTTGCCATCTGATTTTGCAGCGGCCTTTTGTAGTATCCAATGCCTCTGACAACAAGAAATCGTTACGCAAGCGTCTTGACTGGTGGATGTGTGGAGACATGGCTGCATTGCTGCGTGAGGCACGGTGCATTCAAGCCCATCTACCCAGATCAACACCTGGCAAAACAGCAGCTAATGGTCTGGATGACGTCGAGTTCGCAAAAATGGTATACAGCGACCGCATTGGAACAGCTGCTCACTACCTGGAGGATGATGGTGGTGGTGGCGTACTCCCGTTGGACAAGATTGTGGGTGGCAAGTCGGTACTGGAATTGTTGAGAGACAAGCATCCTGTTCCGGCTGATGCAGAACCAGAGATTCTACTCGATGATGAAGCCACAGTCCAGGAGAATGTGCTGTTTGATTCAATAACACCAGCTCAAATCCGCAAGACCTGCATGATTATGAAGGGGGCAGCGGGTCCGTCAGGCCTTGACTCCGCTGCCTGGCGTCGGATGGCCTCAATGTATACATCAGCTTCTGACGACCTGTGCTCGGCTCTGGCTCGTGCTGCCAAGCGTCTTTGCACTGAGGCAATTGAGCCGCGGGATCTCCGCTCATTCCTGGCAGCAAGGCTCATTCCATTGGATAAGCAGCCTGGGGTAAGGCCTATAGCCATCGGGGAGGTGTTTCGCCGCGTGATCGGGAAAGTGGTCATGTCGGTTATCGAGAGGGATGTGGCTGCGGTTACTGCTCCTCATCAGCTGTGCGTCGGCGTCCCGTCGGCTTGCGAGGTCGGGGTGCAGGCTTTGACCGGCCTCTATGACCGCGAGACGACTCAAGGTATTCTGCTGGTGGATGCGTCCAACGCCTTCAATTCTCTGAACAGGGCCGCGGCGCTGCACAACATTCCAAGAATCTGTCCTGCCGCTGGGCGAATTTTCATTAACACCTACCAGGCCGACATCCCTCTATACCTCAATGGCGGAGAGGTCATTTATTCCCGGGAGGGTACATGCCAAGGGGATCCTCTTGCCATGGCGTTCTACGCTCTCGCGACTGTGCCCCTGGCATCTCGGCTGTCGCGTCGACTTCCAAGCACCAGCCAGATTTGGTACGCGGATGACGATGCCGCAGCCGGAGAGCTCCTGCCGCTGCGTGGGTATTGGGATTGCATCGTGGAGGAGGGGCCCCGGTATGGCTACCACCCCAATGCCATGAAGACGGTTTTACTCGTCCGTCCACATTTAATGGAAAGGGCCCAGGAGGTATTTGCCGGCACTGATGTCCGTATCCGGAGCGACGGCGTTCGTTACCTTGGCGGGGCCATTGGAGACCAACAGTTCCGAGAGAATTTTGTGAAGAGCCGTGTTGAGGAACTGTCCACATTGGTTAGGCGCCTTGCTGGTCTGGCTGTCACCCAGCCTCAGGCGGCCTTTCGCGTCTTCTCTGCCTCTCTGCAGTCCCGTTGGACCTATCTGCAGCGTGCAGTCTTTGTGGACCCTGTCCTGTATACGCCACTGGATGACGTCATCAACAAACATCTGCTGCCAGCATTGACAGGCCATCCTCTTGCGGCTGATGGTGTACTCCGTCAGCTCTTTGCAATGCCTGTGAGGAATGGAGGGCTGGCTGTCCGCATTGGCAGTTTGCGTGCGGAGGCTGAGTACCTCCTTTGCCGGACGTCGATAATGCCCATGGTGGATTGCGTGCTGACTGGTGCTGTCGATGGTCCTGATGCTATCGACGGTCCTGTTGCCGATATCATCGCTGCCTCCAGGGGTTTGGCCACGCAGGCTCGCCGGGAACGCCGGGCGCAGCACAATGCTGCATTGGAGGAGATCAGGCCCGCTCTGACGGATGAGCAGCGCCTACTAGTGGATGTCGCGGGTGACGGCGGTGTGTCAACGTGGCTGGTTACGCCTCCATCGGCTTCATTTCCTTTAACTATATTCAACAAGTCTGATTTTCGAGACGCATTGTGCCTGAGGTATGGCCTGCCGTTTGATGGCATATCATTATCCTGTGTTTGTGGCCAAGACATGTCAGTTCATCACGCCCTCACGTGCCCAAGCGGGGGATACCCTACCCAGAGACACAATGAACTTCGCGACCTCCTAGCGGACGCACTCGCTAGTGTTGTTTGCGATGTCGAGATTGAGCCACCGCTGATGCCGTTGGGTGGTGAAGCCGTCTCTGGGGGCTCAGCTGACGGTGCTCGTGTGGATATACGGGCTCGTGGCTTCTGGACCAGGCAGCAAAACGCCTTTTTTGATGTACGGGTCACGCACCCAAGGCCGTCTTTGCTGTCTGGACCAGAAGTGTCGAGGCAGTTATCCCAACACGAGCGTCAGAAGAAACGTCAGTATTCCGATCGAATCAACCAGGTGGATCGAGGATCGTTCACTCCGCTTGTTTTCGCCACCAGTGGACAGTGTGCTCCCGAATGTGGCATCTTCCTCAAGACCCTCGCAACACAATTGCACCATAAGAACTCGGACATACCGTATCGTCTCATCATCAGCCACTTGCGCTCGAGAATCAGTCTATCTCTGATGCGGTGGCAGATTACTTGCTTCCGGGGGTCACGTGCATCATACCTACGCAGTGGATCCGGCATTGGCCGACATTGCTTTGTAACGGAGTGCCGTACATTGGCTCATATGCCGCGCTGACGGGCATCAATGGACTTGCCATAATATTGTCATTGGTTTCATTCTGTCTCAGAGTGTTCTGTTGTATTTGTTTTCGTTTTAAAAGCGTTTGAGCGGTTGGGTGAATGGAAACGTCACCGTACTGGTAGTAGCGATGCTTGGATGGTGTTTGCGGGTTTGCTCTTTGTTTTTGTATTCCCTAGTTGGCTTGATTCTTTTATTTTATTTTATTTTCTGATTGGATTTTCCTATTTATTTGATTTGATTTTTCTTGAATGGTTTTGTCACCATTGCTTTTCTTGCTTGCGCTTTTCAGTTTCTTCTTTCTGATACCCGGTTTGTTTTCAAATAAAGGCGAAGTTCAGTAGTAGTAGTAGTAGTAGTAGTAGTAGTAGTAGTAGTAGTAGTAGTAGTAGTAGTAGTAGTAGTAGTAGTAGTAGTAGTAGTAGTAGTAGTAGTAGTAGTAGTAGTAGTAGTAGTAGTAGTAGTAGTAGTAGTAGTAGTAGTAGTAGTAGTAGTAGTAGTAGTAGTAGTAGTAGTAGTAGTAGTAGTAGTAGTAGTAGTAGTAGTAGTAGTAGTAGTAGTAGTAGTAGTAGTAGTAGTAGTAGTAGTAGTAGTAGTAGTAGTAGTAGTAGTAGTAGTAGTAGTAGTAGTAGTAGTAGTAGTAGTAGTAGTAGTAGTAGTAGTAGTAGTAGTAGTAGTAGTAGTAGTAGTAGTAGTAGTAGTAGTAGTAGTAGTAGTAGTAGTAGTAGTAGTAGTAGTAGTAGTAGTAGTAGTAGTAGTAGTAGTAGTAGTAGTAGTAGTAGTAGTAGTAGTAGTAGTAGTAGTAGTAGTAGTAGTAGTAGTAGTAGTAGTAGTAGTAGTAGTAGTAGTAGTAGTAGTAGTAGTAGTAGTAGTAGTAGTAGTAGTAGTAGTAGTAGTAGTAGTAGTAGTAGTAGTAGTAGTAGTAGTAGTAGTAGTAGTAGTAGTAGTAGTAGTAGTAGTAGTAGTAGTAGTAGTAGTAGTAGTAGTAGTAGTAGTAGTAGTAGTAGTAGTAGTAGTAGTAGTAGTAGTAGTAGTAGTAGTAGTAGTAGTAGTAGTAGTAGTAGTAGTAGTAGTAGTAGTAGTAGTAGTAGTAGTAGTAGTAGTAGTAGTAGTAGTAGTAGTAGTAGTAGTAGTAGTAGTAGTAGTAGTAGTAGTAGTAGTAGTAGTAGTAGTAGTAGTAGTAGTAGTAGTAGTAGTAGTAGTAGTAGTAGTAGTAGTAGTAGTAGTAGTAGTAGTAGTAGTAGTAGTAGTAGTAGTAGTAGTAGTAGTAGTAGTAGTAGTTCATTCTGTCTCAGAGTGTTCTGTTGTATTTGTTTTCGTTTTAAAAGCGTTTGAGCGGTTGGGTGAATGAAAACGTCACCGTACTGGTAGTAGCGATGCTTGGATGGTGTTTGCGGGTTTGCTCTTTGTTTTTGTATTCCCTAGTTGGCTTGATTCTTTTATTTTATTTTATTTTCTGATTGGATTTTCCTATTTATTTGATTTGATTTTTCTTGAATGGTTTTGTCACCATTGCTTTTCTTGCTTGCGCTTTTCAGTTTCTTCTTTCTGATACCCGGTTTGTTTTCAAATAAAGGCGAAGTTCAGTAGTAGTAGTAGTAGTAGTAGTAGTAGTAGTAGTAGTAGTAGTAGTAGTAGTAGTAGTAGTAGTAGTAGTAGTAGTAGTAGTAGCAACACAACTGCACCATAAGAACTCGGACATACCGTATCGTCTCATCATCAGCCACTTGCGCTCGAGAATCAGTCTATCTCTGATGCGGTGGCAGATTACTTGCTTCCGGGGGTCACGTGCATCATACCTACGCAGTGGATCCGGCATTGGCCGACATTGCTTTGTAACGGAGTGCCGTACATTGGCTCATATGCCGCGCTGACGGGCATCAATGGACTTGCCATAATATTGTCATTGGTTTCATTCTGTCTCAAAGTGTTCTGTTGTATTTGTTTTCGTTTTAAAAGCGTTTGAGCGGTTGGGTGAATGAAAACGTCACCGTACTGGTAGTAGCGATGCTTGGATGGTGTTTGCGGGTTTGCTCTTTGTTTTTGTATTCCCTAGTTGGCTTGATTCTTTTATTTTATTTTATTTTCTGATTGGATTTTCCTATTTATTTGATTTGATTTTTCTTGAATGGTTTTGTCACCATTGCTTTTCTTGCTTGCGCTTTTCAGTTTCTTCTTTCTGATACCCGGTTTGTTTTCAAATAAAGGCGAAGTTCAGTAGTAGTAGTAGTAGTAGTAGTAGTAGTAGTAGTAGTAGTAGTAGTAGTAGTAGTAGTAGTAGTAGTAGTAGTAGTAGTAGTAGTAGTAGTAGTAGTAGTAGTAGTAGTAGTAGTAGTAGTAGTAGTAGTAGTAGTAGTAGTAGTAGTAGTAGTAGTAGTAGTAGTAGTAGTAGTAGTAGTAGTAGTAGTAGTAGTAGTAGTAGTAGTAGTAGTAGTAGTAGTAGTAGTAGTAGTAGTAGTAGTAGTAGTAGTAGTAGTAGTAGTAGTAGTAGTAGTAGTAGTAGTAGTAGTAGTAGTAGTAGTAGTAGTAGTAGTAGTAGTAGTAGTAGTAGTAGTAGTAGTAGTAGTAGTAGTAGTAGTAGTAGTAGTAGTAGTAGTAGTAGTAGTAGTAGTAGTAGTAGTAGTAGTAGTAGTAGTAGTAGTAGTAGTAGTAGTAGTAGTAGTAGTAGTAGTAGTAGTAGTAGTAGTAGTAGTAGTAGTAGTAGTAGTAGTAGTAGTAGTAGTAGTAGTAGTAGTAGTAGTAGTAGTAGTAGTAGTAGTAGTAGTAGTAGTAGTAGTAGTAGTAGTAGTAGTAGTAGTAGTAGTAGTAGTAGTAGTAGTAGTAGTAGTAGTAGTAGTAGTAGTAGTAGTAGTAGTAGTAGTAGTAGTAGTAGTAGTAGTAGTAGTAGTAGTAGTAGTAGTAGTAGTAGTAGTAGTAGTAGTAGTAGTAGTAGTAGTAGTAGTAGTAGTAGTAGTAGTAGTAGTAGTAGTAGTAGTAGTAGTAGTAGTAGTAGTAGTAGTAGTAGTAGTAGTAGTAGTAGTAGTAGTAGTAGTAGTAGTAGTAGTAGTAGTAGTAGTAGTAGTAGTAGTAGTAGTTGTAGTAATTGAGTGACTGTATGCCTGCACGACACTTGAGTTGTTTCAGTTGTCGTTGCAGCTTTGGTGGACTCTACTGATGTCTTGTTCCGCATCTGCTGTCCTGTCGCAGGATATGCTTCGGTCACCTCTCCATTCGAGTGAAAGTTACGCTCAGTCGTTTCGAAGTTTTCTCCCGCGATGCAGCGAAGACCAGGGCTACTTGCAATCTTTGCAAACCGGTCTATTCTTACAAAGGCTAATCGACGACGGCGCTGAAAAGACATCTCGACACCAAACAGCAGTCCGAAGTGAAGCAGCAGCAACCCCAAATGCCGGCGGTGATAATTCATGTAATTTGAACCTGCTGAAAAAAATCGAACTCAGAAAAAAAATATTCAAAAAAATAATCATATTTGCCACATCAATGAAACTCGTTAGCTCGCTCGATAGCTTGCTCGTTAGTGGAACTGATCGCTCGTTTGTTATAGATACGCTCGTTTCAACACTACAAAACAAAGACATGCTCAAAAACAGATATGTCCGTTACGTCACAACATCCGTTTAGGATCGGCCACACAGCCCCATGCCACTACCGGAGCAGCCTGCACTCCGTGACAAACGAATTGCCACGGCGTACGCCCCGAGCTCCCCGGCATCCACGCAGACAGGTTACGGCCCAGCGGAGGAGGCAGAACCTGCACTCCGTGACAAACGAATTGCCACGGCGTACGCCCCGAGCTCCCCGGCATCCACGCAGACAGGTTACGGCCCAGCGGAGGAGGCAGAAGGCAATCTTGGCACGAAGATGGTGCATGAGAATAGTAGTTCCGAACTGCATGGATGCAAATTCCGTTGCTCCTCATTATTATTATTACAGAGAATAGTAGTTCCGAACTGCATGGATGCAATTTCCGTTGCTCCTCATTATTATTATTACAGAGAATAGTAGTTCCGAACTGCATGGATGCAAATTCCGTTGCTCCTCATTAATCGGACTTTCAGAGCATGACTAAGAGGATCTATCTAATGCCGACCTTGCCATCCTCGGCTTTGACGAACTTCGTGACCTGGCCAAGAAAAATGAAATCTCGGTCACCAGCAATATTAACCGTGCTGCCATAGTCCGCCTGCTACGCCAACACGGGATCGGTAATGCAGGTCAGTCACATGTACATACTAGTAGTAATAGTCAAGCAAGTGCTGGCATTGATGAGTTGGCCAAGACAGTGCAGGAACTAGTTCGCCAGATGTCCGCCATTGTAGACCTGAAAGCGGAAGTTGAGTCTCTCCATTGCCAGCTAGCAGACGTTAGTTTAAAATCACAAACCCATGCACCTATCCCGCCCACCCAACCTACCGGTATGCCTTTTGATCACCATGAACCTACATGTACGAGTAGTTCCCCATCCGATCCACAGCATTTGAATTCCACCGTAGCACCAGCCCCACGTTCACAGCAGCAGCATTTGAATCCCAACGCACCCGTACAGTTTGAACAGAGGCTCACAAACACTCGTCCGCTCTACAGCGCCCAACTGATGAGCCTGCCACACCGTAGTACTCCACCGCCATCATTCCAACGTCCAGCTGACCAAACACCCACACCGTACACGCACAGTTCAGTCACATCATACTTCCACAAGACAAAGAAGTCAACACAGGGTCTCCTACGCGGTGGTTCCCGTGTAAGGTGCAAAGCGCTCCACGTCAGCAACATAGACAGCGGCTGCCATGCTGAGGCAATAGCTAAGTGGTGCGCAAACAAAGATGTTCACATCATCAAATGCTCCGTGGCTGAAACACGCTATTTTGGACTGGCTTATGCCCATGTTGTGATTCCTGAAGAGCACTTCACCACGGTCCAACGTGATGATTTCTGGCCTGCCTCCGTACGTGTTCGCGAATGGCGCTTCTCCTCTGACAGTGTAGGTAAATAAGCAGTACTTGCATCCTAAATCCCAACGCTCTCCCCTTCAACCCACACCCTCCAACTACTTCAACCGTTTCCTCGAGCCTGGACTCTACACTAAATGTTTTTGCACAGCCCTTCCAACCTAACTCCAGCTCCTCTAACCATTCTACTCAATCTTCTTCCCACGTGTCTGTTGCGGTGATAAATGCACGCTCAATAAACAACAAACTCGGTGAACTCTCCATCCTTTGTAATGCCAAGAAGCCTGACATTATCTGCATCACCGAAACTTGGCTCACCACCAACCATACCTTACACTTGCCGAACTATGCAGTATTCCGCCGTGACCGACCGCAAACTCCCTCTAACCCTGACCCCTTCAGAGGCTATGGGGGTGTTGCCATCCTGGTGCTCACTACCGCCTTCAGCAAAGTGAGAGAGATTCACTCATTTCGGCAACAGAACTTTGAAGCAATTGCTATTGAAGCTACTCCCATAGGTTCATTCCAACCACTGTCGTTTGCCTGCTTGTATAGACCCCCTAACCAGCCCGCTGCTGACCTACAATATTTTGTAGATACTCTGCGGACTGCTCTCATTAAGCTACCTGCTCCATCATCTACCATTGTAACTGGTGATTTTAATGCCCATTGCCAGAGCTGGTGTGCCTCCGACTCAACATCTGCTGCAGGCTCTGCCTTGTGTAACCTTTTTCGCTCCATAGCACTGTCTCAACTTGTTACGTTCCACCCATCTTACATCCAATGGGCCCCGTGGCTGCCTGGACCTAGTCGCCACAAACATTCCCGAGAGGTTCACATCCATTGAATCCCTGAGCCCCCTGGGTGCCTCCGATCACTTAATCATCCTCGGCAGGCTCTCCATAGCTAAAGACATAGCACAGTCTCGAGAGTCCACATCTGACACTGCACCGCCTCGCTTCAGCCATCACTTGCTCACTCAATCGCAATGGGAAGGCGTCAATGCTGAAATTGCCGCAACTCACTGGAGTGACCTTTTATGCGGCCTTGATATTGATACAGCCGTTTCTAACTTCTCGTCTGTCCTCGAATCGTCTCTCTCAGTCTGCTCTTCTCACCGCGATTACCAGTCAACCACCAGAAACCGAAGCCGCCCTTCACGCCAGGATCCACCATGGATGACACCAGTGCTCAGGGCAGGCATTAAGAGAAAGCATGACCTCTACAGCATCTATAAAAATACCCTACCCCGTCCAATGCAACGCAGTACAAACGTCAGCGGAATATAGCAAAAACGTTATCACGTGTAGCCCATAAAGAATACATCCAGTCCATTACTACTTCTCTCACCGACAGCCAGCGTCCATCACTTCACTCATTTATAAGAACTCTTCGTAAATCAGCATCGTCATTGGGCTCTAGTCCAACAGCAATCACACGGTCTGACCAAAGTTCCGCCACTGCGCCTCTTGATATCGCGGATGCTCTGAATGAGCAGTTTACCAGCTTCTGCGTTAAGGATAGACCTGAATGGTTAGTTCCTCCTATCCACCAAATACCTGTAGAGTCAACGTTTACATCGCTGACGATTTCATCTCGTACTGTAACCAGATACATACGCAGTCTCCCCAATAAGAAGTCTCCTGGTTACGATGGTATACCAAACGAAATCCTGAAACACCTCCAAGACAGCCTAGCATATCCGTTATCGCTGCTCTTTAACATCTCTCTGTCGTCTGGAATCTTTCCCTCCGCATGGAAATACGCATTAGTGGTCCCAATTTATAAGCGCAAAGGCTGCCGGTCGGATGCAACGAACTACAGACCCATTTCCCTACTGTGCTGTATTTCAAAGCTGTTTGAGCGCATTGTGTACGATCAGCTATATCGACACTTGTCCCCGTACTTGCATACCATGCAGTCTGGTTTCCGGCGAGGGGACTCCACAGCTCTGCACCTAGTCCACCTAATCCAAAACATCATGCAGTCCCGACATTTGAAAGAACATACTGGCATGTGCTTCTTTGACCTGGCGAAAGCCTTTGACACTGTTTGGCATAGAGGCCTGATTGCCAAGTTGGGTGCCTATGGCATTGGTGGCAACCTGCTTGTTTCTTTGAAAGCTACCTAACTGACAGGCTACAGGCTGTACGCGTCGGCAACACCCTCTCGTCTCCCCAGGCAATTAATTCTGGTGTGCCACAGGGGTCAATCCTGGGGCCACTATTCTTTTTAGTCTACGTCAATGATCTACCGATGTCTGTCCCTAATGTTTCACTGTTCGCCGATGACACCACAGTTTCCGCTTCAAGTAGTTGCAAGCAATTGCTAGTCAATGACCTCCAGAAAAAGATAAACTCCACCATTTCTTGGATGTCGACTTGGAAGCTGAGACCGAACACTAGTAAGACCAAAGTGATGTTCTTCTGTAGCGGTGCTAGTGATCAGTTCTGCAATGTGTCTTTATCATGTCCTGGCAGCTCATCGACCATAGAAATTGTCCATGAACATAAGCACCTTGGTATAATTATTGACGACTGTCTAACATGGGCTCCTCATGTAGACTATATTTGCAAGAAAACTAGTAGTGTTCTCGGCATACTATATCCTCATCGTTCTCATTTGCCAAATACATGCCGTTCTATGTTTTATCGCTCGTATCTATTACCTATTTTCCAGTATGCATGTCAGTCTTGGTGTAGTCTAAGTCAACATCTTGTGAACAAACTTGAAATCCAACATAAATCTCTTCTTAAAATATTGTTTAACAAGCAGCGTTTATTTCCTAGTCTTGAGCTCTATTGTATCAGCAATACTCAGCCACTGCAAGATAATCGCAAACAGCAGCTTTGCGTTTTGATCCACAGAATTCGCCTAGGTAAAATTCCCATTCATCTCTCCGTATTCAATTGGTTTTCTCTGTCCCGGTCCACTCGTAATAGTCTCTCACTTCCCCGTGCTAATTCAGCCGCATTTACCAACTCTCCTCTGTTTTTGTCCTACAGCCTTTGGCTGCAACTTCCCCAGCATGTTAAAAAGACATCAAAATGTCTTTCCAGCTTTAAAAATGCACTCCGATC
Organism: Sycon ciliatum; assembly: GCF_964019385.1. NCBI lineage: Eukaryota > Metazoa > Porifera > Calcarea > Leucosolenida > Sycettidae > Sycon > Sycon ciliatum. Next base: position 40,783,865 of record NC_088644.1, read on the forward strand.
GCATAATGTAGTACGATAGGATCTCATTGCTGGATTCTTGTCTATCCTTCTTTCTTCTCTTTTTCTATATTCCTTTCTTTTCTTTTCTTGCCGTGGTTGGCTATCACCCCTCTCTCGCACTTTGCGTGCCAATTGGTCATGAACCACGAGTTGAGTGAAATAAATAAATAAATAAATGACGACGGAGTACTGTAGGTCAGAGTGCTTCTCCACCACGCGCTGAACAAGCCGCGTAGTAGTAGTAGTAGTAGTAGTAGTAGTAGTAGTAGTAGTAGTAGTAGTAGTAGTAGTAGTAGTAGTAGTAGTAGTAGTAGTAGTAGTAGTAGTAGTAGTAGTAGTAGTAGTAGTAGTAGTAGTAGTAGTAGTAGTAGTAGTAGTAGTAGTAGTAGTAGTAGTAGTAGTAGTAGTAGTAGTAGTAGTAGTAGTAGTAGTAGTAGTAGTAGTAGTAGTAGTAGTAGTAGTAGTAGTAGTAGTAGTAGTAGTAGTAGTAGTAGTAGTAGTAGTAGTAGTAGTAGTAGTAGTAGTAGTAGTAGTAGTAGTAGTAGTAGTAGTAGTAGTAGTAGTAGTAGTAGTAGTAGTAGTAGTAGTAGTAGTAGTAGTAGTAGTAGTAGTAGTAGTAGTAGTAGTAGTAGTAGTAGTAGTAGTAGTAGTAGTAGTAGTAGTAGTAGTAGTAGTAGTAGTAGTAGTAGTAGTAGTAGTAGTAGTAGTAGTAGTAGTAGTAGTAGTAGTAGTAGTAGTAGTAGTAGTAGTAGTAGTAGTAGTAGTAGTAGTAGTAGTAGTAGTAGTAGTAGTAGTAGTAGTAGTAGTAGTAGTAGTAGTAGTAGTAGTAGTAGTAGTAGTAGTAGTAGTAGTAGTAGTAGTAGTAGTAGTAGTAGTAGTAGTAGTAGTAGTAGTAGTAGTAGTAGTAGTAGTAGTAGTAGTAGTAGTAGTAGTAGTAGTAGTAGTAGTAGTAGTAGTAGTAGTAGTAGTAGTAGTAGTAGTAGTAGTAGTAGTAGTAGTAGTAGTAGTAGTAGTAGTAGTAGTAGTAGTAGTAGTAGTAGTAGTAGTAGTAGTAGTAGTAGTAGTAGTAGTAGTAGTAGTAGTAGTAGTAGTAGTAGTAGTAGTAGTAGTAGTAGTAGTAGTAGTAGTAGTAGTAGTAGTAGTAGTAGTAGTAGTAGTAGTAGTAGTAGTAGTAGTAGTAGTAGTAGTAGTAGTAGTAGTAGTAGTAGTAGTAGTAGTAGTAGTAGTAGTAGTAGTAGTAGTAGTAGTAGTAGTAGTAGTAGTAGTAGTAGTAGTAGTAGTAGTAGTAGTAGTAGTAGTAGTAGTAGTAGTAGTAGTAGTAGTAGTAGTAGTAGTAGTAGTAGTAGTAGTAGTAGTAGTAGTAGTAGTAGTAGTAGTAGTAGTAGTAGTAGTAGTAGTAGTAGTAGTAGTAGTAGTAGTAGTAGTAGTAGTAGTAGTAGTAGTAGTAGTAGTAGTAGTAGTAGTAGTAGTAGTAGTAGTAGTAGTAGTAGTAGTAGTAGTAGTAGTAGTAGTAGTAGTAGTAGTAGTAGTAGTTTCTCAGTATTGCATCACCTCCACCCAGGAGCTGTGAGGTATTAGCTCCGGAGCCAGTTTTCACGCAATGTCCTGTGTTCATCATGCCTAAATGCTGCAAGTGTAACGCATTGGGCTCTTGTGCCAATTGCAGCTGCGCAAAGAATAGTGTCAGTTGTGACAATTGCGTCCCGCTTTCAAAGGGGAGATGCAGAAACACTAACTTTAGCAAGGCGCCGAGAAGTTGCGCCTCCGTTGCAGCGCCAGATGGTACTCAGCCTGCACTAGCTGGTAGTGGACAAACAGCCTCTACGAGGACACAGGACCTCCAGTCAGCATCAGCCTCTGCTTTGGCATGCAGCCAATCATTGCCTTCTACTGCGGACGTTAATCTTCTGGCATTTCTCGATTCAACGCAGTCGTTAACCACCGATGCATCGCAGCCTGAGGCCAGCTCACAGAAGATGTCAATGCAGGAGTTGCGGCAGGCGTCGCAGCATCCAGACTCTCCGATCCCAGCCGTGTCGCAGCGGCCAACGTCTACCACCCCGTCTACACCGCTGGCCAGTCAGCCCCAGCCACAGCAGCCGGCACGAGACAACTCCAGTACAGAAGCGGCGCACGATTTGGGCCCTTTGCCGACTGCTCCTGAGGGTCAACCAGACAGCCTACAGGGGGCGTATGAAGAGTGTGTGACTTGGAGGAGAAATTTGTTTATTGTTCCCTTCGGAGCGGCCGGGAAGCAATTTGTTGAGGAAATTGCACGACTGGTTCGCAGTTTTCCGACGCGGCGCCCAACCGTGAACGAGCCTGGACATCAATAGCTGTCGCGTGCCACCTCCTGTTGCAGAAACCGCACGGACAGGGCTCCTCCTCCGAACACGGAACTCACCTGACGCGTCGACTTGCTGTTTGGAAGTCAGGAGACATCAACACCCTGCTGCGTGAATGCCGATGCATCCAGGCGCATCTTCCGGCACACCATACCCGGAACGTCGACCAGTCAGGCCAAATTGACGACACCTTGTTTTCAAAACTCGTATGTTCTGGGAAAACGCAGTCAGCCATTCGGATGGTTTGCTCCAGTGGCTCGGGTGGAGTGTTGTCAATGAGCGACACTGTCAGCGGCAGCCCAGGTTCAACAGTACGTGACATTCTGCTTGATAAGCATCCCCAGCCTGCTGTACCTCCGGATGACGCTCTCTTGCAGGGGCATGACGCGGCTACCCCTCAAGATCCGATCCTTTTTGCCAGGCTCACAGGAGCGCTGATCAAGCAGATAAGTCGTCAAATGTCCGGAGCGGCCGGTCCATCGGGCCTGGACTCTGATGCGTGGAAACGCATGTTGACCTGCTTCGCTGCAGCGTCTGACCAGCTCTGTGCGGCAATGGCAGAAGCAGGAAAACGCTTATGCACCCAGGAAGTCCCACCAGAAGAGCTAAGTTCGTTCACTGCGGCCCGCCTCATCCCACTGGACAAGCAACCGGGGGTGCGCCCTATCGCTGTTGGGGAGGTTTTCCGGAGACTAATAGGCAAAGCTGTGATGAAGATAATTCAGTATGACGCCATGCACGCCACAGCCCCTCGTCAACTCTGTGTTGGTGTTCCGTCTGGGTGTGAAGCTGCCGTGCATACGATGACCGACATGCTTGTCTCGCCGGAGGTGGAGGGTGTGCTCTTGGTCGATGCCACCAACGCTTTCAACGCTATGAACCGCACAGCAGCCCTACACAACGTGCCACTCGTCTGCCCTGCCCTGGGGCAGGTGTTCAAGAACACCTACAGCAGTCCATGCCGCCCCTACAGCAGTCCATGCCGCCTGTTTGTGTCGGGTGGTGGAGAGATAAGGAGTCAGGAGGGTACCTGCCAAGGTGATCCTCTCGCCATGGCGATATACGCGGTCGCCATGATGCCATTGATAGACAAGCTGTCAGAGTGCTGCCCCGACGTGGTGCAGCTATGGTATGCTGATGACGATGCTGGTGGCGGACAGCTCCTCAATCTAAGGCAGTACTGGGATGGGATTCTGGAGCATGGCCCTGGGTATGGGTACTACCCTAACGCGAACAAGACAACACTAATTGTCAAGGAGCAGCATTCGGCCCTGGCACTCCAGCTTTTCAGGGACACGGGCATTCGTGTTGTGACCGAGGGTGCTCGTTATCTTGGCGGCGCACTCGGTACAACGGTCTTCTGTGAGGAGTATATCACAGATTTGATCGACAAGTGGACGCTGCAGGTTGATCGCCTGGCGGAGGTGGCCACCACTCAGCCACATGCTGCGTACGAGGTGTTTGTAAAGGGCCTCGTGTCCAAGTGGCGCTACCACTTGCGCGTCCTATCTTGCCCTGCGCATCTTCTGGCCCGTCTCGACGCCGCCATTACGGACAAGCTGCTGCCAGCGCTCAGCGGCCATTCGTGTTCGGACGAGTCGGCACTGAGAAAGTTGCTATCGCTACCAGCGCGGTTTGGTGGCATGGCAATCCCTGTGCCCTCGGTGGAGGCCGAGAAAGAGTTTTCTGCATCCAGACAGATTGTGGCTCCTGTGGCGGCCTGCATAAGACCACCAGAACATCCAACCAGCACCAACGAAACTACTCAAACAGACCAGCTGAACGAGGCAATAGCCCTCAGCCGGCAGGAGGCCGGGCGTATTCGCAGAGAGAAAGCTGCCCAAGCCACGGGTCTCGTTAGCGAATTGCGCCCGGATTTGACAGCAACACAGGCGCTGTTGGTGGAGAATGCCGCGGAAAAGGGCGTATCATCTTGGGTAACGGCGGAACCATCGTCCCAAATGCAGATGGTGCTGAACAAATCGGATTTCCGAGATGCGTTCTGCATCCGCTACGGCCTGCAGCCTGACGGACTCCCCCTGACTTGTGTATGTGGTGCTGCAAACACAATAGACCATGCGATGATGTGTCCGGCAGGGGGCTACCCCATGGCACGCCACAATGAGATCCGGGACTTGTTGGCTGACGTGATGCGTGAGGCGGTCCGGGATGTGGAGGTGGAACCGCCTCTACTACCATATGATGGTGAGCGGCTCCAAGGGAGGACAGCCAACCGCTCGGCAGGTGCCCGCCTGGACATCCGGGCTTGTGGCTTCTGGACGAGACAGCAAGATGCCTTTTTCGACATCCGGGTTACACACCCAAAGGCAAGCTTGCTGTCGCGTCAGGAAGTCATCAGCCAGCTCCGAACGCATGAACGGATGAAGAAGCGCCAGTACGGAGAGCGGGTGACAGCAGTTGACAGAGGTACGTTTACACCGCTAGTTTTTTCTACCTCGGGCATGATTGGCAGAGAATGTTCAATGGCACTGAAGACACTGGCATGCCTGATTGCTGAGAAGAACGTCGACCTACACGTATCGGTTATCATGGGTCAGCTCCGTTGTAAGCTGTCAGTCTGCCTTATGCGATGGGCAGTCACCTGTTTGCGTGGTTCAAGATCGTCATACCGCCGAAACAGAATGAATTTCACGACGATGTGCAGGTTGCGGGCAGCCTGAGCGTGAGTACCTGACAGACATTTGCCCAACATTGCCCCATGATAATGAATTCTTGAGTTTTTGGACATTGTATTGCATTGCTGCTCCATCTACATGGCTGTATTTGTGTTTCACATCTCCATTTCAAGTTTCCTAATAAAGATTGTGTCAAGTAGTAGTAGTAGTAGTAGTAGTAGTAGTAGTAGTAGTAGTAGTAGTAGTAGTAGTAGTAGTAGTAGTAGTAGTAGTAGTAGTAGTAGTAGTAGTAGTAGTAGTAGTAGTAGTAGTAGTAGTAGTAGTAGTAGTAGTAGTAGTAGTAGTAGTAGTAGTAGTAGTAGTAGTAGTAGTAGTAGTAGTAGTAGTAGTAGTAGTAGTAGTAGTAGTAGTAGTAGTAGTAGTAGTAGTAGTAGTAGTAGTAGTAGTAGTAGTAGTAGTAGTAGTAGTAGTAGTAGTAGTAGTAGTAGTAGTAGTAGTAGTAGTAGTAGTAGTAGTAGTAGTAGTAGTAGTAGTAGTAGTAGTAGTAGTAGTAGTAGTAGTAGTAGTAGTAGTAGTAGTAGTAGTAGTAGTAGTAGTAGTAGTAGTAGTAGTAGTAGTAGTAGTAGTAGTAGTAGTAGTAGTAGTAGTAGTAGTAGTAGTAGTAGTAGTAGTAGTAGTAGTAGTAGTAGTAGTAGTAGTAGTAGTAGTAGTAGTAGTAGTAGTAGTAGTAGTAGTAGTAGTAGTAGTAGTAGTAGTAGTAGTAGTAGTAGTAGTAGTAGTAGTAGTAGTAGTAGTAGTAGTAGTAGTAGTAGTAGTAGTAGTAGTAGTAGTAGTAGTAGTAGTAGTAGTAGTAGTAGTAGTAGTAGTAGTAGTAGTAGTAGTAGTAGTAGTAGTAGTAGTAGTAGTAGTAGTAGTAGTAGTAGTAGTAGTAGTAGTAGTAGTAGTAGTAGTAGTAGTAGTAGTAGTAGTAGTAGTAGTAGTAGTAGTAGTAGTAGTAGTAGTAGTAGTAGTAGTAGTAGTAGTAGTAGTAGTAGTAGTAGTAGTAGTAGTAGTAGTAGTAGTAGTAGTAGTAGTAGTAGTAGTAGTAGTAGTAGTAGTAGTAGTAGTAGTAGTAGTAGTAGTAGTAGTAGTAGTAGTAGTAGTAGTAGTAGTAGTAGTAGTAGTAGTAGTAGTAGTAGTAGTAGTAGTAGTAGTAGTAGTAGTAGTAGTAGTAGTAGTAGTAGTAGTAGTAGTAGTAGTAGTAGTAGTAGTAGTAGTAGTAGTAGTAGTAGTAGTAGTAGTAGTAGTAGTAGTAGTAGTAGTAGTAGTAGTAGTAGTAGTAGTAGTAGTAGTAGTAGTAGTAGTAGTAGTAGTAGTAGTAGTAGTAGTAGTAGTAGTAGTAGTAGTAGTAGTAGTAGTAGTAGTAGTAGTAGTAGTAGTAGTAGTAGTAGTAGTAGTAGTAGTAGTAGTAGTAGTAGTAGTAGTAGTAGTAGTAGTAGTAGTAGTAGTAGTAGTAGTAGTAGTAGTAGTAGTAGTAGTAGTAGTAGTAGTAGTAGTAGTAGTAGTAGTAGTAGTAGTAGTAGTAGTAGTAGTAGTAGTAGTAGTAGTAGTAGTAGTAGTAGTAGTAGTAGTAGTAGTAGTAGTAGTAGTAGTAGTAGTAGTAGTAGTAGTAGTAGTAGTAGTAGTAGTAGTAGTAGTAGTAGTAGTAGTAGTAGTAGTAGTAGTAGTAGTAGTAGTAGTAGTAGTAGTAGTAGTAGTAGTAGTAGTAGTAGTAGTAGTAGTAGTAGTAGTAGTAGTAGTAGTAGTAGTAGTAGTAGTAGTAGTAGTAGTAGTAGTAGTAGTAGTAGTAGTAGTAGTAGTAGTAGTAGTAGTAGTAGTAGTAGTAGTAGTAGTAGTAGTAGTAGTAGTAGTAGTAGTAGTAGTAGTAGTAGTAGTAGTAGTAGTAGTAGTAGTAGTAGTAGTAGTAGTAGTAGTAGTAGTAGTAGTAGTAGTAGTAGTAGTAGTAGTAGTAGTAGTAGTAGTAGTAGTAGTAGTAGTAGTAGTAGTAGTAGTAGTAGTAGTAGTAGTAGTAGTAGTAGTAGTAGTAGTAGTAGTAGTAGTAGTAGTAGTAGTAGTAGTAGTAGTAGTAGTAGTAGTAGTAGTAGTAGTAGTAGTAGTAGTAGTAGTAGTAGTAGTAGTAGTAGTAGTAGTAGTAGTAGTAGTAGTAGTAGTAGTAGTAGTAGTAGTAGTAGTAGTAGTAGTAGTAGTAGTAGTAGTAGTAGTAGTAGTAGTAGTAGTAGTAGTAGTAGTAGTAGTAGTAGTAGTAGTAGTAGTAGTAGTAGTAGTAGTAGTAGTAGTAGTAGTAGTAGTAGTAGTAGTAGTAGTAGTAGTAGTAGTAGTAGTAGTAGTAGTAGTAGTAGTAGTAGTAGTAGTAGTAGTAGTAGTAGTAGTAGTAGTAGTAGTAGTAGTAGTAGTAGTAGTAGTAGTAGTAGTAGTAGTAGTAGTAGTAGTAGTAGTAGTAGTAGTAGTAGTAGTAGTAGTAGTAGTAGTAGTAGTAGTAGTAGTAGTAGTAGTAGTAGTAGTAGTAGTAGTAGTAGTAGTAGTAGTAGTAGTAGTAGTAGTAGTAGTAGTAGTAGTAGTAGTAGTAGTAGTAGTAGTAGTAGTAGTAGTAGTAGTAGTAGTAGTAGTAGTAGTAGTAGTAGTAGTAGTAGTAGTAGTAGTAGTAGTAGTAGTAGTAGTAGTAGTAGTAGTAGTAGTAGTAGTAGTAGTAGTAGTAGTAGTAGTAGTAGTAGTAGTAGTAGTAGTAGTAGTAGTAGTAGTAGTAGTAGTAGTAGTAGTAGTAGTAGTAGTAGTAGTAGTAGTAGTAGTAGTAGTAGTAGTAGTAGTAGTAGTAGTAGTAGTAGTAGTAGTAGTAGTAGTAGTAGTAGTAGTAGTAGTAGTAGTAGTAGTAGTAGTAGTAGTAGTAGTAGTAGTAGTAGTAGTAGTAGTAGTAGTAGTAGTAGTAGTAGTAGTAGTAGTAGTAGTAGTAGTAGTAGTAGTAGTAGTAGTAGTAGTAGTAGTAGTAGTAGTAGTAGTAGTAGTAGTAGTAGTAGTAGTAGTAGTAGTAGTAGTAGTAGTAGTAGTAGTAGTAGTAGTAGTAGTAGTAGTAGTAGTAGTAGTAGTAGTAGTAGTAGTAGTAGTAGTAGTAGTAGTAGTAGTAGTAGTAGTAGTAGTAGTAGTAGTAGTAGTAGTAGTAGTAGTAGTAGTAGTAGTAGTAGTAGTAGTAGTAGTAGTAGTAGTAGTAGTAGTAGTAGTAGTAGTAGTAGTAGTAGTAGTAGTAGTAGTAGTAGTAGTAGTAGTAGTAGTAGTAGTAGTAGTAGTAGTAGTAGTAGTAGTAGTAGTAGTAGTAGTAGTAGTAGTAGTAGTAGTAGTAGTAGTAGTAGTAGTAGTAGTAGTAGTAGTAGTAGTAGTAGTAGTAGTAGTAGTAGTAGTAGTAGTAGTAGTAGTAGTAGTAGTAGTAGTAGTAGTAGTAGTAGTAGTAGTAGTAGTAGTAGTAGTAGTAGTAGTAGTAGTAGTAGTAGTAGTAGTAGTAGTAGTAGTAGTAGTAGTAGTAGTAGTAGTAGTAGTAGTAGTAGTAGTAGTAGTAGTAGTAGTAGTAGTAGTAGTAGTAGTAGTAGTAGTAGTAGTAGTAGTAGTAGTAGTAGTAGTAGTAGTAGTAGTAGTAGTAGTAGTAGTAGTAGTAGTAGTAGTAGTAGTAGTAGTAGTAGTAGTAGTAGTAGTAGTAGTAGTAGTAGTAGTAGTAGTAGTAGTAGTAGTAGTAGTAGTAGTAGTAGTAGTAGTAGTAGTAGTAGTAGTAGTAGTAGTAGTAGTAGTAGTAGTAGTAGTAGTAGTAGTAGTAGTAGTAGTAGTAGTAGTAGTAGTAGTAGTAGTAGTAGTAGTAGTAGTAGTAGTAGTAGTAGTAGTAGTAGTAGTAGTAGTAGTAGTAGTAGTAGTAGTAGTAGTAGTAGTAGTAGTAGTAGTAGTAGTAGTAGTAGTAGTAGTAGTAGTAGTAGTAGTAGTAGTAGTAGTAGTAGTAGTAGTAGTAGTAGTAGTAGTAGTAGTAGTAGTAGTAGTAGTAGTAGTAGTAGTAGTAGTAGTAGTAGTAGTAGTAGTAGTAGTAGTAGTAGTAGTAGTAGTAGTAGTAGTAGTAGTAGTAGTAGTAGTAGTAGTAGTAGTAGTAGTAGTAGTAGTAGTAGTAGTAGTAGTAGTAGTAGTAGTAGTAGTAGTAGTAGTAGTAGTAGTAGTAGTAGTAGTAGTAGTAGTAGTAGTAGTAGTAGTAGTAGTAGTAGTAGTAGTAGTAGTAGTAGTAGTAGTAGTAGTAGTAGTAGTAGTAGTAGTAGTAGTAGTAGTAGTAGTAGTAGTAGTAGTAGTAGTAGTAGTAGTAGTAGTAGTAGTAGTAGTAGTAGTAGTAGTAGTAGTAGTAGTAGTAGTAGTAGTAGTAGTAGTAGTAGTAGTAGTAGTAGTAGTAGTAGTAGTAGTAGTAGTAGTAGTAGTAGTAGTAGTAGTAGTAGTAGTAGTAGTAGTAGTAGTAGTAGTAGTAGTAGTAGTAGTAGTAGTAGTAGTAGTAGTAGTAGTAGTAGTAGTAGTAGTAGTAGTAGTAGTAGTAGTAGTAGTAGTAGTAGTAGTAGTAGTAGTAGTAGTAGTAGTAGTAGTAGTAGTAGTAGTAGTAGTAGTAGTAGTAGTAGTAGTAGTAGTAGTAGTAGTAGTAGTAGTAGTAGTAGTAGTAGTAGTAGTAGTAGTAGTAGTAGTAGTAGTAGTAGTAGTAGTAGTAGTAGTAGTAGTAGTAGTAGTAGTAGTAGTAGTAGTAGTAGTAGTAGTAGTAGTAGTAGTAGTAGTAGTAGTAGTAGTAGTAGTAGTAGTAGTAGTAGTAGTAGTAGTAGTAGTAGTAGTAGTAGTAGTAGTAGTAGTAGTAGTAGTAGTAGTAGTAGTAGTAGTAGTAGTAGTAGTAGTAGTAGTAGTAGTAGTAGTAGTAGTAGTAGTAGTAGTAGTAGTAGTAGTAGTAGTAGTAGTAGTAGTAGTAGTAGTAGTAGTAGTAGTAGTAGTAGTAGTAGTAGTAGTAGTAGTAGTAGTAGTAGTAGTAGTAGTAGTAGTAGTAGTAGTAGTAGTAGTAGTAGTAGTAGTAGTAGTAGTAGTAGTAGTAGTAGTAGTAGTAGTAGTAGTAGTAGTAGTAGTAGTAGTAGTAGTAGTAGTAGTAGTAGTAGTAGTAGTAGTAGTAGTAGTAGTAGTAGTAGTAGTAGTAGTAGTAGTAGTAGTAGTAGTAGTAGTAGTAGTAGTAGTAGTAGTAGTAGTAGTAGTAGTAGTAGTAGTAGTAGTAGTAGTAGTAGTAGTAGTAGTAGTAGTAGTAGTAGTAGTAGTAGTAGTAGTAGTAGTAGTAGTAGTAGTAGTAGTAGTAGTAGTAGTAGTAGTAGTAGTAGTAGTAGTAGTAGTAGTAGTAGTAGTAGTAGTAGTAGTAGTAGTAGTAGTAGTAGTAGTAGTAGTAGTAGTAGTAGTAGTAGTAGTAGTAGTAGTAGTAGTAGTAGTAGTAGTAGTAGTAGTAGTAGTAGTAGTAGTAGTAGTAGTAGTAGTAGTAGTAGTAGTAGTAGTAGTAGTAGTAGTAGTAGTAGTAGTAGTAGTAGTAGTAGTAGTAGTAGTAGTAGTAGTAGTAGTAGTAGTAGTAGTAGTAGTAGTAGTAGTAGTAGTAGTAGTAGTAGTAGTAGTAGTAGTAGTAGTAGTAGTAGTAGTAGTAGTAGTAGTAGTAGTAGTAGTAGTAGTAGTAGTAGTAGTAGTAGTAGTAGTAGTAGTAGTAGTAGTAGTAGTAGTAGTAGTAGTAGTAGTAGTAGTAGTAGTAGTAGTAGTAGTAGTAGTAGTAGTAGTAGTAGTAGTAGTAGTAGTAGTAGTAGTAGTAGTAGTAGTAGTAGTAGTAGTAGTAGTAGTAGTAGTAGTAGTAGTAGTAGTAGTAGTAGTAGTAGTAGTAGTAGTAGTAGTAGTAGTAGTAGTAGTAGTAGTAGTAGTAGTAGTAGTAGTAGTAGTAGTAGTAGTAGTAGTAGTAGTAGTAGTAGTAGTAGTAGTAGTAGTAGTAGTAGTAGTAGTAGTAGTAGTAGTAGTAGTAGTAGTAGTAGTAGTAGTAGTAGTAGTAGTAGTAGTAGTAGTAGTAGTAGTAGTAGTAGTAGTAGTAGTAGTAGTAGTAGTAGTAGTAGTAGTAGTAGTAGTAGTAGTAGTAGTAGTAGTAGTAGTAGTAGTAGTAGTAGTAGTAGTAGTAGTAGTAGTAGTAGTAGTAGTAGTAGTAGTAGTAGTAGTAGTAGTAGTAGTAGTAGTAGTAGTAGTAGTAGTAGTAGTAGTAGTAGTAGTAGTAGTAGTAGTAGTAGTAGTAGTAGTAGTAGTAGTAGTAGTAGTAGTAGTAGTAGTAGTAGTAGTAGTAGTAGTAGTAGTAGTAGTAGTAGTAGTAGTAGTAGTAGTAGTAGTAGTAGTAGTAGTAGTAGTAGTAGTAGTAGTAGTAGTAGTAGTAGTAGTAGTAGTAGTAGTAGTAGTAGTAGTAGTAGTAGTAGTAGTAGTAGTAGTAGTAGTAGTAGTAGTAGTAGTAGTAGTAGTAGTAGTAGTAGTAGTAGTAGTAGTAGTAGTAGTAGTAGTAGTAGTAGTAGTAGTAGTAGTAGTAGTAGTAGTAGTAGTAGTAGTAGTAGTAGTAGTAGTAGTAGTAGTAGTAGTAGTAGTAGTAGTAGTAGTAGTAGTAGTAGTAGTAGTAGTAGTAGTAGTAGTAGTAGTAGTAGTAGTAGTAGTAGTAGTAGTAGTAGTAGTAGTAGTAGTAGTAGTAGTAGTAGTAGTAGTAGTAGTAGTAGTAGTAGTAGTAGTAGTAGTAGTAGTAGTAGTAGTAGTAGTAGTAGTAGTAGTAGTAGTAGTAGTAGTAGTAGTAGTAGTAGTAGTAGTAGTAGTAGTAGTAGTAGTAGTAGTAGTAGTAGTAGTAGTAGTAGTAGTAGTAGTAGTAGTAGTAGTAGTAGTAGTAGTAGTAGTAGTAGTAGTAGTAGTAGTAGTAGTAGTAGTAGTAGTAGTAGTAGTAGTAGTAGTAGTAGTAGTAGTAGTAGTAGTAGTAGTAGTAGTAGTAGTAGTAGTAGTAGTAGTAGTAGTAGTAGTAGTAGTAGTAGTAGTAGTAGTAGTAGTAGTAGTAGTAGTAGTAGTAGTAGTAGTAGTAGTAGTAGTAGTAGTAGTAGTAGTAGTAGTAGTAGTAGTAGTAGTAGTAGTAGTAGTAGTAGTAGTAGTAGTAGTAGTAGTAGTAGTAGTAGTAGTAGTAGTAGTAGTAGTAGTAGTAGTAGTAGTAGTAGTAGTAGTAGTAGTAGTAGTAGTAGTAGTAGTAGTAGTAGTAGTAGTAGTAGTAGTAGTAGTAGTAGTAGTAGTAGTAGTAGTAGTAGTAGTAGTAGTAGTAGTAGTAGTAGTAGTAGTAGTAGTAGTAGTAGTAGTAGTAGTAGTAGTAGTAGTAGTAGTAGTAGTAGTAGTAGTAGTAGTAGTAGTAGTAGTAGTAGTAGTAGTAGTAGTAGTAGTAGTAGTAGTAGTAGTAGTAGTAGTAGTAGTAGTAGTAGTAGTAGTAGTAGTAGTAGTAGTAGTAGTAGTAGTAGTAGTAGTAGTAGTAGTAGTAGTAGTAGTAGTAGTAGTAGTAGTAGTAGTAGTAGTAGTAGTAGTAGTAGTAGTAGTAGTAGTAGTAGTAGTAGTAGTAGTAGTAGTAGTAGTAGTAGTAGTAGTAGTAGTAGTAGTAGTAGTAGTAGTAGTAGTAGTAGTAGTAGTAGTAGTAGTAGTAGTAGTAGTAGTAGTAGTAGTAGTAGTAGTAGTAGTAGTAGTAGTAGTAGTAGTAGTAGTAGTAGTAGTAGTAGTAGTAGTAGTAGTAGTAGTAGTAGTAGTAGTAGTAGTAGTAGTAGTAGTAGTAGTAGTAGTAGTAGTAGTAGTAGTAGTAGTAGTAGTAGTAGTAGTAGTAGTAGTAGTAGTAGTAGTAGTAGTAGTAGTAGTAGTAGTAGTAGTAGTAGTAGTAGTAGTAGTAGTAGTAGTAGTAGTAGTAGTAGTAGTAGTAGTAGTAGTAGTAGTAGTAGTAGTAGTAGTAGTAGTAGTAGTAGTAGTAGTAGTAGTAGTAGTAGTAGTAGTAGTAGTAGTAGTAGTAGTAGTAGTAGTAGTAGTAGTAGTAGTAGTAGTAGTAGTAGTAGTAGTAGTAGTAGTAGTAGTAGTAGTAGTAGTAGTAGTAGTAGTAGTAGTAGTAGTAGTAGTAGTAGTAGTAGTAGTAGTAGTAGTAGTAGTAGTAGTAGTAGTAGTAGTAGTAGTAGTAGTAGTAGTAGTAGTAGTAGTAGTAGTAGTAGTAGTAGTAGTAGTAGTAGTAGTAGTAGTAGTAGTAGTAGTAGTAGTAGTAGTAGTAGTAGTAGTAGTAGTAGTAGTAGTAGTAGTAGTAGTAGTAGTAGTAGTAGTAGTAGTAGTAGTAGTAGTAGTAGTAGTAGTAGTAGTAGTAGTAGTAGTAGTAGTAGTAGTAGTAGTAGTAGTAGTAGTAGTAGTAGTAGTAGTAGTAGTAGTAGTAGTAGTAGTAGTAGTAGTAGTAGTAGTAGTAGTAGTAGTAGTAGTAGTAGTAGTAGTAGTAGTAGTAGTAGTAGTAGTAGTAGTAGTAGTAGTAGTAGTAGTAGTAGTAGTAGTAGTAGTAGTAGTAGTAGTAGTAGTAGTAGTAGTAGTAGTAGTAGTAGTAGTAGTAGTAGTAGTAGTAGTAGTAGTAGTAGTAGTAGTAGTAGTAGTAGTAGTAGTAGTAGTAGTAGTAGTAGTAGTAGTAGTAGTAGTAGTAGTAGTAGTAGTAGTAGTAGTAGTAGTAGTAGTAGTAGTAGTAGTAGTAGTAGTAGTAGTAGTAGTAGTAGTAGTAGTAGTAGTAGTAGTAGTAGTAGTAGTAGTAGTAGTAGTAGTAGTAGTAGTAGTAGTAGTAGTAGTAGTAGTAGTAGTAGTAGTAGTAGTAGTAGTAGTAGTAGTAGTAGTAGTAGTAGTAGTAGTAGTAGTAGTAGTAGTAGTAGTAGTAGTAGTAGTAGTAGTAGTAGTAGTAGTAGTAGTAGTAGTAGTAGTAGTAGTAGTAGTAGTAGTAGTAGTAGTAGTAGTAGTAGTAGTAGTAGTAGTAGTAGTAGTAGTAGTAGTAGTAGTAGTAGTAGTAGTAGTAGTAGTAGTAGTAGTAGTAGTAGTAGTAGTAGTAGTAGTAGTAGTAGTAGTAGTAGTAGTAGTAGTAGTAGTAGTAGTAGTAGTAGTAGTAGTAGTAGTAGTAGTAGTAGTAGTAGTAGTAGTAGTAGTAGTAGTAGTAGTAGTAGTAGTAGTAGTAGTAGTAGTAGTAGTAGTAGTAGTAGTAGTAGTAGTAGTAGTAGTAGTAGTAGTAGTAGTAGTAGTAGTAGTAGTAGTAGTAGTAGTAGTAGTAGTAGTAGTAGTAGTAGTAGTAGTAGTAGTAGTAGTAGTAGTAGTAGTAGTAGTAGTAGTAGTAGTAGTAGTAGTAGTAGTAGTAGTAGTAGTAGTAGTAGTAGTAGTAGTAGTAGTAGTAGTAGTAGTAGTAGTAGTAGTAGTAGTAGTAGTAGTAGTAGTAGTAGTAGTAGTAGTAGTAGTAGTAGTAGTAGTAGTAGTAGTAGTAGTAGTAGTAGTAGTAGTAGTAGTAGTAGTAGTAGTAGTAGTAGTAGTAGTAGTAGTAGTAGTAGTAGTAGTAGTAGTAGTAGTAGTAGTAGTAGTAGTAGTAGTAGTAGTAGTAGTAGTAGTAGTAGTAGTAGTAGTAGTAGTAGTAGTAGTAGTAGTAGTAGTAGTAGTAGTAGTAGTAGTAGTAGTAGTAGTAGTAGTAGTAGTAGTAGTAGTAGTAGTAGTAGTAGTAGTAGTAGTAGTAGTAGTAGTAGTAGTAGTAGTAGTAGTAGTAGTAGTAGTAGTAGTAGTAGTAGTAGTAGTAGTAGTAGTAGTAGTAGTAGTAGTAGTAGTAGTAGTAGTAGTAGTAGTAGTAGTAGTAGTAGTAGTAGTAGTAGTAGTAGTAGTAGTAGTAGTAGTAGTAGTAGTAGTAGTAGTAGTAGTAGTAGTAGTAGTAGTAGTAGTAGTAGTAGTAGTAGTAGTAGTAGTAGTAGTAGTAGTAGTAGTAGTAGTAGTAGTAGTAGTAGTAGTAGTAGTAGTAGTAGTAGTAGTAGTAGTAGTAGTAGTAGTAGTAGTAGTAGTAGTAGTAGTAGTAGTAGTAGTAG
Source organism: Sycon ciliatum (assembly GCF_964019385.1). Classification (NCBI taxonomy): domain Eukaryota; kingdom Metazoa; phylum Porifera; class Calcarea; order Leucosolenida; family Sycettidae; genus Sycon; species Sycon ciliatum. Next base: position 40,798,997 of record NC_088644.1, read on the forward strand.
TAGTAGTAGTAGTAGTAGTAGTAGTAGTAGTAGTAGTAGTAGTAGTAGTAGTAGTAGTAGTAGTAGTAGTAGTAGTAGTAGTAGTAGTAGTAGTAGTAGTAGTAGTAGTAGTAGTAGTAGTAGTAGTAGTAGTAGTAGTAGTAGTAGTAGTAGTAGTAGTAGTAGTAGTAGTAGTAGTAGTAGTAGTAGTAGTAGTAGTAGTAGTAGTAGTAGTAGTAGTAGTAGTAGTAGTAGTAGTAGTAGTAGTAGTAGTAGTAGTAGTAGTAGTAGTAGTAGTAGTAGTAGTAGTAGTAGTAGTAGTAGTAGTAGTAGTAGTAGTAGTAGTAGTAGTAGTAGTAGTAGTAGTAGTAGTAGTAGTAGTAGTAGTAGTAGTAGTAGTAGTAGTAGTAGTAGTAGTAGTAGTAGTAGTAGTAGTAGTAGTAGTAGTAGTAGTAGTAGTAGTAGTAGTAGTAGTAGTAGTAGTAGTAGTAGTAGTAGTAGTAGTAGTAGTAGTAGTAGTAGTAGTAGTAGTAGTAGTAGTAGTAGTAGTAGTAGTAGTAGTAGTAGTAGTAGTAGTAGTAGTAGTAGTAGTAGTAGTAGTAGTAGTAGTAGTAGTAGTAGTAGTACTACTACTACTACTACTACTACTACTACTACTACTACTAGTAGTAGTAGTAGTAGTAGCAGCTATGAAGAAGACGATATTGGGAATGAAGGGAGCTGCTGGACCTTCGGCTTTGGATGCGGCTGCCTGGCGTCGGATGGTTGGCATGTTCAAGTCAGCTTCTGACGAGCTCTGTTCGGCCCTCTCTCGCGTGGCCAAATGCCTGTGCACGGAGAGGCTGGACGCTTTGCATCTGCGCCCGTTTCTGGCAGCGCGACTGATACCACTGGATAAGCGACCTGGCGTGCGGCCCATCGCTGTGGGTGAGGTGTTTCGGCGTGCAGTTGGCAAGGCAATCATGGCGGCGATTGAGAAGGATGTGGTGATTGCGACGGCGCCAACCCAGCTGTGCGTCGGGATACCATCGGCATGTGAAGTGGCTGTGGAGGCGCTGTCATCGGTATTTGCCAAGGAGGAGTCAGAGGCAATACTCCTCGTCGACGCCACTAACGCCTTTAATTCAGTGAACCGGGCAGCTGCACTGAACAACATACCACGCGTGTGCCCAGCTGCAGGGCGGGTATTTGTGAACACGTACCAAGCGGATATCCCCCTGTACCTGGATGGTGGCGAGACACTCTACTCAAGAGAGGGCACGTGCCAAGGAGATCCACTGGCCATGGCATTTTATGCTTTGGCTACCGTCCCTCTGGCCAAGCATCTGTCCACAACATGCAGTGGTTCCATGCAGGTGTGGTATGCTGACGACGATGCCGCTGTGGACCGCGTTGTGGCACTCGGTGAGTACTGGAACTGCATCTCGGCTGAGGGCCCGAAGTATGGCTACAAGCCTAATGCTGCCAAGACCGTGCTCCTCGTCAAGAGCCATCTGGTGTCAGACGCTGAGCGGGTATTTGCTGGCACTGGCATCCGGATTTGCTCTGATGGCGTCCGGTATCTCGGTGGAGTCATCGGCAGCACTGAGTTCTGTGATGGGTTTGTGGGAAGCCGTGTGGGTGACTGGTGTGCTTTAACCAAGAGGCTGGCGAGTGTTGCAGAGACCCAGCCCCACGCGGCTTACCATTTATTCATCTCTGCCATTCAGTCTCGGTGGTCATACTTGCAGCGCGTTGCTAATGCTGACGGGGCACTCTACGCACCCCTGGATCGCGTCCTAAATGATCAGCTGCTGCCTGCATTCACGGGCCATTCTGTGCCGGTTGAGGGAGGTTTGCGAGCACTGCTTTCCCTTCCAGCAAAGCTTGGTGGTCTTGCGGTCCGTAGCAATGTGTCACGGGCGGCTGCTGAGCGCACCTTGTGCCGAGACGCCATTGCACCCATGGTGGAGTTGGTAGTCGGTGGCACCTCCACGCATGAGGTGTCGTCTGTGGTAACAGCATGCAAGACATTGGCTGCAGGTGCTCGGGCGGCGCGCCGTGTTCAGCAGCGGAACTTGGCAGAGGAGATCCGATCCGGCCTCCCGCCCACGCAACGGCTACTGGTAGAGGTCGCAGGTGAAGATGGCGTCTCAAGTTGGTTGACGACTCCACCTGCGACTACAATGCCTGGGACCGTTTTCAGCAGGACGGATTTCCGTGATGCTGTGGGCCTACGATATGGCCTTCCCTTGGAAGGTTTGCCAGCATCATGCGTGTGTGGCAAAGACATGACAAGCCACCACGCCATGACATGCCCCTGTGGCGGGTACCCAACGCAACGTCACAACGAGGTTCGGGACCTGCTGGCTAGTGCCATGTCCGAGGTGGCGTATGATGTCGAGTTGGAGCCTGTTCTGCTGCCTCTCGATGGTGAGACGGTCTCAGGTATTAGAGCTGATGCCGCTCGTGCAGACATACGGGCTCGCGGTTTCTGGACGCGACAGCAAAACGCCTTCTTTGATGTTCGGGTTACCCACCCAAGGCCGTCTTTGCTGTCGCGTTCGGGAGTAGCGAGCCAGTTGTCTGACAACGAGAGGCAGAAGAAGCGCCAGTACTCGAGCCGGATCAACAACGTCGACCGCGGTTCGTTCACGCCGTTGGTTTTCGCCACCAATGGGCAGTGTGCGCCGGAGGCGTCAATATTCCTGAAGTCGTTAGCAGCTCAAATCAGTGAGAGGAACCGTGATCTCCCCTACTCACTGATCATGCGCCAGCTTCGTGCCCGGATCAGTGTGTGCCTGATTCGCTGGCAAATAACTTGTCTGCGGGGGTCACGGCACTCGTACCGCCGAAGGCTCATGGGTGCTGGTCATGGCGGTTTTGTGGCGGAGTGTAGGGCCCGTGCCCACCTGGCTGTTTAGCATGCCTGACCTAACTGTTTCATGATATTGTCTGTATTTTTGTTGTAGCAATTTTGCTATTATATGTTGGTCATGATTTGATGGTTGACTTGCCCGTTTTCTTTGTGTACCTTATCTGGTTTTCTCTTGTCTGGGTTGTTGGATGAGTTGGGTAAACGGTGCTGCTTTGATTGTGTTTGCGGATGCGGGTTTACTCTTTGTTTTGGTATTCGATACTTGACTTGATTCTTTTATTATATTTTCTTATTGGATTTTCCGATTTATTTGATTTGATTTTCCTATCTACGATATACTTGATTGGATTTGTCACCATTGCCTTCTTTGCTTCCGTTTTTTGAATTCTTCATTCCGGCACCCAGTTTGTTATCAAATAAAGTCAACGTTCTCAGTAGTAGTAGTAGTAGTAGTAGTAGTAGTAGTAGTAGTAGTAGTAGTAGTAGTAGTAGTAGTAGTAGTAGTAGTAGTAGTAGTAGTAGTAGTAGTAGTAGTAGTAGTAGTAGTAGTAGTAGTAGTAGTAGTAGTAGTAGTAGTAGTAGTAGTAGTAGTAGTAGTAGTAGTAGTAGTAGTAGTAGTAGTAGTAGTAGTAGTAGTAGTAGTAGTAGTAGTAGTAGTAGTAGTAGTAGTAGTAGTAGTAGTAGTAGTAGTAGTAGTAGTAGTAGTAGTAGTAGTAGTAGTAGTAGTAGTAGTAGTAGTAGTAGTAGTAGTAGTAGTAGTAGTAGTAGTAGTAGTAGTAGTAGTAGTAGTAGTAGTAGTAGTAGTAGTAGTAGTAGTAGTAGTAGTAGTAGTAGTAGTAGTAGTAGTAGTAGTAGTAGTAGTAGTAGTAGTAGTAGTAGTAGTAGTAGTAGTAGTAGTAGTAGTAGTAGTAGTAGTAGTAGTAGTAGTAGTAGTAGTAGTAGTAGTAGTAGTAGTAGTAGTAGTAGTAGTAGTAGTAGTAGTAGTAGTAGTAGTAGTAGTAGTAGTAGTAGTAGTAGTAGTAGTAGTAGTAGTAGTAGTAGTAGTAGTAGTAGTAGTAGTAGTAGTAGTAGTAGTAGTAGTAGTAGTAGTAGTAGTAGTAGTAGTAGTAGTAGTAGTAGTAGTAGTAGTAGTAGTAGTAGTAGTAGTAGTAGTAGTAGTAGTAGTAGTAGTAGTAGTCAAATTGACGACACCTTGTTTTCAAAACTCGTATGTTCTGGGAAAACGCAGTCAGCCATTCGGATGGTTTGCTCCAGTGGCTCGGGTGGAGTGTTGTCAATGAGCGACACTGTCAGCGGCAGCCCAGGTTCAACAGTACGTGACATTCTGCTTGATAAGCATCCCCAGCCTGCTGTACCTCCGGATGACGCTCTCTTGCAGGGGCATGACGCGGCTACCCCTCAAGATCCGATCCTTTTTGCCAGGCTCACAGGAGCGCTGATCAAGCAGATAAGTCGTCAAATGTCCGGAGCGGCCGGTCCATCGGGCCTGGACTCTGATGCGTGGAAACGCATGTTGACCTGCTTCGCTGCGGCGTCTGACCAGCTCTGTGCGGCAATGGCAGAAGCAGGAAAACGCTTATGCACCCAGGAAGTCCCACCAGAAGAGCTAAGTTCGTTCACTGCGGCCCGCCTCATCCCACTGGACAAGCAACCGGGGGTGCGCCCTATCGCTGTTGGGGAGGTTTTCCGGAGACTAATAGGCAAAGCTGTGATGAAGATAATTCAGTATGACGCCATGCACGCCACAGCCCCTCGTCAACTCTGTGTTGGTGTTCCGTCTGGGTGTGAAGCTGCCGTGCATACGATGACCGACATGCTTGTCTCGCCGGAGGTGGAGGGTGTGCTCTTGGTCGATGCCACCAACGCTTTCAACGCTATGAACCGCACAGCAGCCCTACACAACGTGCCACTCGTCTGCCCTGCCCTGGGGCAGGTGTTCAAGAACACCTACAGCAGTCCATGCCGCCTGTTTGTGTCGGGTGGTGGAGAGATAAGGAGTCAGGAGGGTACCTGCCAAGGTGATCCTCTCGCCATGGCGATATACGCGGTCGCCATGATGCCATTGATAGACAAGCTGTCAGAGTGCTGCCCCGACGTGGTGCAGCTATGGTATGCTGATGACGATGCTGGTGGCGGACAGCTCCTCAATCTAAGGCAGTACTGGGATGGGATTCTGGAGCATGGCCCTGGGTATGGGTACTACCCTAACGCGAACAAGACAACACTAATTGTCAAGGAGCAGCATTCGGCCCTGGCACTCCAGCTTTTCAGGGACACGGGCATTCGTGTTGTGACCAAGGGTGCTCGTTATCTTGGCGGCGCACTCGGTACAACGGTCTTCTGTGAGGAGTATATCACAGATTTGATCGACAAGTGGACGCTGCAGGTTGATCGCCTGGCGGAGGTGGCCACCACTCAGCCACACGCTGCGTACGAGGTGTTTGTAAAGGGCCTCGTGTCCAAGTGGCGGTACCACTTGCGCGTCCTATCTTGCCCTGCGCATCTTCTGGCCCGTCTCGACGCCGCCATTACGGACAAGCTGCTGCCAGCGCTCAGCGGCCATTCGTGTTCGGACGAGTCGGCACTGAGAAAGTTGCTATCGCTACCAGCGCGGTTTGGTGGCATGGCAATCCCTGTGCCCTCGGTGGAGGCCGAGAAAGAGTTTTCTGCATCCAGACAGATTGTGGCTCCTGTGGCGGCCTGCATAAGACCACCAGAACATCCAACAAGCACCAACGAAACTACTCAAACAGACCAGCTGAACGAGGCAATAGCCCTCAGCCGGCAGGAGGCCGGGCGTATTCGCAGAGAGAAAGCTGCCCAAGCCACGGGTCTCGTTAGCGAATTGCGCCCGGATTTGACAGCAACACAGGCGCTGTTGGTGGAGAATGCCGCGGAAAAGGGCGTATCATCTTGGGTAACGGCGGAACCATCGTCCCAAATGCAGATGGTGCTGAACAAATCGGATTTCCGAGATGCGTTCTGCATCCGCTACGGCCTGCAGCCTGACGGACTCCCCCTGACTTGTGTATGTGGTGCTGCAAACACAATAGACCATGCGATGATGTGTCCGGCTGGGGGCTACCCCATGGCACGCCACAATGAGATCCGGGACTTGTTGGCTGACGTGATGCGTGAGGCGGTCCGGGATGTGGAGGTAGAACCGCCTCTACTACCATATGATGGTGAGCGGCTCCAAGGGAGGACAGCCAACCGCTCGGCAGGTGCCCGCCTGGACATCCGGGCTTGTGGCTTCTGGACGAGACAGCAAGATGCCTTTTTCGACATCCGGGTTACACACCCAAAGGCAAGCTTGCTGTCGCGTCAGGAAGTCATCAGCCAGCTCCGAACGCATGAACGGATGAAGAAGCGCCAGTACGGAGAGCGGGTGACAGCAGTTGACAGAGGTACGTTTACACCGCTAGTTTTTTCTACCTCGGGCATGATTGGCAGAGAATGTTCAATGGCACTGAAGACACTGGCATGCCTGATTGCTGAGAAGAACGTCGACCTACACGTATCGGTTATCATGGGTCAGCTCCGTTGTAAGCTGTCAGTCTGCCTTATGCGATGGGCAGTCACCTGTTTGCGTGGTTCAAGATCGTCATACCGCCGCAACAGGATGAATTTCACGACGATGTGCAGGTTGCGGGCAGCCTGAGCGTGATAGTACCTGACAGACATTTGCCCAACATTGCCCCATGATAATGAATTCTTGAGTTTTTGGACATTGTATTGCATTGCTGCTCCATCTACATGGCTGTATTTGTGTTTCACATCTCCATTTTCAAGTTTCCTAATAAAGATTGTGTCAAGTAGTAGTAGTAGTAGTAGTAGTAGTAGTAGTAGTAGTAGTAGTAGTAGTAGTAGTAGTAGTAGTAGTAGTAGTAGTAGTAGTAGTAGTAGTAGTAGTAGTAGTAGTAGTAGTAGTAGTAGTAGTAGTAGTAGTAGTAGTAGTAGTAGTAGTAGTAGTAGTAGTAGTAGTAGTAGTAGTAGTAGTAGTAGTAGTAGTAGTAGTAGTAGTAGTAGTAGTAGTAGTAGTAGTAGTAGTAGTAGTAGTAGTAGTAGTAGTAGTAGTAGTAGTAGTAGTAGTAGTAGTAGTAGTAGTAGTAGTAGTAGTAGTAGTAGTAGTAGTAGTAGTAGTAGTAGTAGTAGTAGTAGTAGTAGTAGTAGTAGTAGTAGTAGTAGTAGTAGTAGTAGTAGTAGTAGTAGTAGTAGTAGTAGTAGTAGTAGTAGTAGTAGTAGTAGTAGTAGTAGTAGTAGTAGTAGTAGTAGTAGTAGTAGTAGTAGTAGTAGTAGTAGTAGTAGTAGTAGTAGTAGTAGTAGTAGTAGTAGTAGTAGTAGTAGTAGTAGTAGTAGTAGTAGTAGTAGTAGTAGTAGTAGTAGTAGTAGTAGTAGTAGTAGTAGTAGTAGTAGTAGTAGTAGTAGTAGTAGTAGTAGTAGTAGTAGTAGTAGTAGTAGTAGTAGTAGTAGTAGTAGTAGTAGTAGTAGTAGTAGTAGTAGTAGTAGTAGTAGTAGTAGTAGTAGTAGTAGTAGTAGTAGTAGTAGTAGTAGTAGTAGTAGTAGTAGTAGTAGTAGTAGTAGTAGTAGTAGTAGTAGTAGTAGTAGTAGTAGTAGTAGTAGTAGTAGTAGTAGTAGTAGTAGTAGTAGTAGTAGTAGTAGTAGTAGTAGTAGTAGTAGTAGTAGTAGTAGTAGTAGTAGTAGTAGTAGTAGTAGTAGTAGTAGTAGTAGTAGTAGTAGTAGTAGTAGTAGTAGTAGTAGTAGTAGTAGTAGTAGTAGTAGTAGTAGTAGTAGTAGTAGTAGTAGTAGTAGTAGTAGTAGTAGTAGTAGTAGTAGTAGTAGTAGTAGTAGTAGTAGTAGTAGTAGTAGTAGTAGTAGTAGTAGTAGTAGTAGTAGTAGTAGTAGTAGTAGTAGTAGTAGTAGTAGTAGTAGTAGTAGTAGTAGTAGTAGTAGTAGTAGTAGTAGTAGTAGTAGTAGTAGTAGTAGTAGTAGTAGTAGTAGTAGTAGTAGTAGTAGTAGTAGTAGTAGTAGTAGTAGTAGTAGTAGTAGTAGTAGTAGTAGTAGTAGTAGTAGTAGTAGTAGTAGTAGTAGTAGTAGTAGTAGTAGTAGTAGTAGTAGTAGTAGTAGTAGTAGTAGTAGTAGTAGTAGTAGTAGTAGTAGTAGTAGTAGTAGTAGTAGTAGTAGTAGTAGTAGTAGTAGTAGTAGTAGTAGTAGTAGTAGTAGTAGTAGTAGTAGTAGTAGTAGTAGTAGTAGTAGTAGTAGTAGTAGTAGTAGTAGTAGTAGTAGTAGTAGTAGTAGTAGTAGTAGTAGTAGTAGTAGTAGTAGTAGTAGTAGTAGTAGTAGTAGTAGTAGTAGTAGTAGTAGTAGTAGTAGTAGTAGTAGTAGTAGTAGTAGTAGTAGTAGTAGTAGTAGTAGTAGTAGTAGTAGTAGTAGTAGTAGTAGTAGTAGTAGTAGTAGTAGTAGTAGTAGTAGTAGTAGTAGTAGTAGTAGTAGTAGTAGTAGTAGTAGTAGTAGTAGTAGTAGTAGTAGTAGTAGTAGTAGTAGTAGTAGTAGTAGTAGTAGTAGTAGTAGTAGTAGTAGTAGTAGTAGTAGTAGTAGTAGTAGTAGTAGTAGTAGTAGTAGTAGTAGTAGTAGTAGTAGTAGTAGTAGTAGTAGTAGTCCCCCAAAGCGTCTCTGCGGTCGTGTGCAGAAGTCAAGAGCCAACTAGCCCACAACGAACGGGCCAAGAGGCGGCAGTACGGGGAGCGCATCACACAAGTTGACCGTGGATCATTCACGCCGCTTGTGTTTGGAACGAATGGCCAGGCGGCTGTGGAGTGTGAGGTCTTCCTGAAGACGTTGGCAAGTCGTGTCGCAGAGAAGTGCAGAGACATTAGCTATGCCGTTGCCATCTCAACAATCAGGGCGAAGATCGGCATGTGTCTGCTCAGGTGGCAGATCACGTGTCTCCGCGGATCCCGTACATCCTACCGGCGAAGGGCTGCTGCTCTCCTTGCGGAGATGCGGGCTGCTGCTCGCTTCTGAGCCCTTGGTTTCAGTTAGCTCATGGTATTGTACCTACCTTTTAGTGTTGCCTTGTCCGTGATGTCGGTTGCTGTCAATTAATCTGTCAATGGGAACTTTTTAGTTTCAACAGCACTGTGATGTGTTGCTGGAGTAGTTTGCATTACCGGCAGTGTCCTGTCTTTTTCTTATAATTTAGGTGCAATTTAGCGCTTTTGGGTTATTTCTTTGTTTTTCTATTCTGTTTTTAACAAAAACCTTTGCGGTTATTTCTTTGTGTTTCTTCTTTTGCGCCGAATATTATTTCTTGAGTTTATGTTACCGGTGTTCTTTTCTTTCTTTGCATCATCATTTTATGTGGTCAATAAAAACACGCTTCCTAGTAGTAGTAGTAGTAGTAGTAGTAGTAGTAGTAGTAGTAGTAGTAGTAGTAGTAGTAGTAGTAGTAGTAGTAGTAGTAGTAGTAGTAGTAGTAGTAGTAGTAGTAGTAGTAGTAGTAGTAGTAGTAGTAGTAGTAGTAGTAGTAGTAGTAGTAGTAGTAGTAGTAGTAGTAGTAGTAGTAGTAGTAGTAGTAGTAGTAGTAGTAGTAGTAGTAGTAGTAGTAGTAGTAGTAGTAGTAGTAGTAGTAGTAGTAGTAGTAGTAGTAGTAGTAGTAGTAGTAGTAGTAGTAGTAGTAGTAGTAGTAGTAGTAGTAGTAGTAGTAGTAGTAGTAGTAGTAGTAGTAGTAGTAGTAGTAGTAGTAGTAGTAGTAGTAGTAGTAGTAGTAGTAGTAGTAGTAGTAGTAGTAGTAGTAGTAGTAGTAGTAGTAGTAGTAGTAGTAGTAGTAGTAGTAGTAGTAGTAGTAGTAGTAGTAGTAGTAGTAGTAGTAGTAGTAGTAGTAGTAGTAGTAGTAGTAGTAGTAGTAGTAGTAGTAGTAGTAGTAGTAGTAGTAGTAGTAGTAGTAGTAGTAGTAGTAGTAGTAGTAGTAGTAGTAGTAGTAGTAGTAGTAGTAGTAGTAGTAGTAGTAGTAGTAGTAGTAGTAGTAGTAGTAGTAGTAGTAGTAGTAGTAGTAGTAGTAGTAGTAGTAGTAGTAGTAGTAGTAGTAGTAGTAGTAGTAGTAGTAGTAGTAGTAGTAGTAGTAGTAGTAGTAGTAGTAGTAGTAGTAGTAGTAGTAGTAGTAGTAGTAGTAGTAGTAGTAGTAGTAGTAGTAGTAGTAGTAGTAGTAGTAGTAGTAGTAGTAGTAGTAGTAGTAGTAGTAGTAGTAGTAGTAGTAGTAGTAGTAGTAGTAGTAGTAGTAGTAGTAGTAGTAGTAGTAGTAGTAGTAGTAGTAGTAGTAGTAGTAGTAGTAGTAGTAGTAGTAGTAGTAGTAGTAGTAGTAGTAGTAGTAGTAGTAGTAGTAGTAGTAGTAGTAGTAGTAGTAGTAGTAGTAGTAGTAGTAGTAGTAGTAGTAGTAGTAGTAGTAGTAGTAGTAGTAGTAGTAGTAGTAGTAGTAGTAGTAGTAGTAGTAGTAGTAGTAGTAGTAGTAGTAGTAGTAGTAGTAGTAGTAGTAGTAGTAGTAGTAGTAGTAGTAGTAGTAGTAGTAGTAGTAGTAGTAGTAGTAGTAGTAGTAGTAGTAGTAGTAGTAGTAGTAGTAGTAGTAGTAGTAGTAGTAGTAGTAGTAGTAGTAGTAGTAGTAGTAGTAGTAGTAGTAGTAGTAGTAGTAGTAGTAGTAGTAGTAGTAGTAGTAGTAGTAGTAGTAGTAGTAGTAGTAGTAGTAGTAGTAGTAGTAGTAGTAGTAGTAGTAGTAGTAGTAGTAGTAGTAGTAGTAGTAGTAGTAGTAGTAGTAGTAGTAGTAGTAGTAGTAGTAGTAGTAGTAGTAGTAGTAGTAGTAGTAGTAGTAGTAGTAGTAGTAGTAGTAGTAGTAGTAGTAGTAGTAGTAGTAGTAGTAGTAGTAGTAGTAGTAGTAGTAGTAGTAGTAGTAGTAGTAGTAGTAGTAGTAGTAGTAGTAGTAGTAGTAGTAGTAGTAGTAGTAGTAGTAGTAGTAGTAGTAGTAGTAGTAGTAGTAGTAGTAGTAGTAGTAGTAGTAGTAGTAGTAGTAGTAGTAGTAGTAGTAGTAGTAGTAGTAGTAGTAGTAGTAGTAGTAGTAGTAGTAGTAGTAGTAGTAGTAGTAGTAGTAGTAGTAGTAGTAGTAGTAGTAGTAGTAGTAGTAGTAGTAGTAGTAGTAGTAGTAGTAGTAGTAGTAGTAGTAGTAGTAGTAGTAGTAGTAGTAGTAGTAGTAGTAGTAGTAGTAGTAGTAGTAGTAGTAGTAGTAGTAGTAGTAGTAGTAGTAGTAGTAGTAGTAGTAGTAGTAGTAGTAGTAGTAGTAGTAGTAGTAGTAGTAGTAGTAGTAGTAGTAGTAGTAGTAGTAGTAGTAGTAGTAGTAGTAGTAGTAGTAGTAGTAGTAGTAGTAGTAGTAGTAGTAGTAGTAGTAGTAGTAGTAGTAGTAGTAGTAGTAGTAGTAGTAGTAGTAGTAGTAGTAGTAGTAGTAGTAGTAGTAGTAGTAGTAGTAGTAGTAGTAGTAGTAGTAGTAGTAGTAGTAGTAGTAGTAGTAGTAGTAGTAGTAGTAGTAGTAGTAGTAGTAGTAGTAGTAGTAGTAGTAGTAGTAGTAGTAGTAGTAGTAGTAGTAGTAGTAGTAGTAGTAGTAGTAGTAGTAGTAGTAGTAGTAGTAGTAGTAGTAGTAGTAGTAGTAGTAGTAGTAGTAGTAGTAGTAGTAGTAGTAGTAGTAGTAGTAGTAGTAGTAGTAGTAGTAGTAGTAGTAGTAGTAGTAGTAGTAGTAGTAGTAGTAGTAGTAGTAGTAGTAGTAGTAGTAGTAGTAGTAGTAGTAGTAGTAGTAGTAGTAGTAGTAGTAGTAGTAGTAGTAGTAGTAGTAGTAGTAGTAGTAGTAGTAGTAGTAGTAGTAGTAGTAGTAGTAGTAGTAGTAGTAGTAGTAGTAGTAGTAGTAGTAGTAGTAGTAGTAGTAGTAGTAGTAGTAGTAGTAGTAGTAGTAGTAGTAGTAGTAGTAGTAGTAGTAGTAGTAGTAGTAGTAGTAGTAGTAGTAGTAGTAGTAGTAGTAGTAGTAGTAGTAGTAGTAGTAGTAGTAGTAGTAGTAGTAGTAGTAGTAGTAGTAGTAGTAGTAGTAGTAGTAGTAGTAGTAGTAGTAGTAGTAGTAGTAGTAGTAGTAGTAGTAGTAGTAGTAGTAGTAGTAGTAGTAGTAGTAGTAGTAGTAGTAGTAGTAGTAGTAGTAGTAGTAGTAGTAGTAGTAGTAGTAGTAGTAGTAGTAGTAGTAGTAGTAGTAGTAGTAGTAGTAGTAGTAGTAGTAGTAGTAGTAGTAGTAGTAGTAGTAGTAGTAGTAGTAGTAGTAGTAGTAGTAGTAGTAGTAGTAGTAGTAGTAGTAGTAGTAGTAGTAGTAGTAGTAGTAGTAGTAGTAGTAGTAGTAGTAGTAGTAGTAGTAGTAGTAGTAGTAGTAGTAGTAGTAGTAGTAGTAGTAGTAGTAGTAGTAGTAGTAGTAGTAGTAGTAGTAGTAGTAGTAGTAGTAGTAGTAGTAGTAGTAGTAGTAGTAGTAGTAGTAGTAGTAGTAGTAGTAGTAGTAGTAGTAGTAGTAGTAGTAGTAGTAGTAGTAGTAGTAGTAGTAGTAGTAGTAGTAGTAGTAGTAGTAGTCAAAGAACTTTATTCCCGTAGCTATGCAGAAGACGTTACTTCAGTAACGTCTGGCGCTAGCCAGGGTCCACACAGCTTTAATTAGTTATTTGTTTGTTTGTGTGTTTGTTTGTTTGTGTCACGCCTGGCGCTATCCCGTATCTGTCCCGTATCTGTCCCGTATCTGTGACTACAAAGGCTCTACAGGATTGTACATAACAGCTGTCCACAATATTTGCGGGCTCCTGTATCTGTCCCGAACCGTACCAATATTCGTCGTACTCTGTATACGACTCCCTGATGTAGAGGGAGATTTGGTAAGAAATAGGGAGACGAGGAGGAAATTAAATTAGGTGAATAGGTAATAGGATGCGTCAGCATAAACATACTTTGGAAGAGAGATCCCGTCGTCTCCAAAATAAGCGTGAACGAGCGATTCAGCGCCGGTCACAGGAAACGTCGGAAGAGAGATCCCGTCGACTCCAGAACGCCCGTGATCGGCAGAGTCCGCCGGTCCCAGGCAACGTCAGGACAGACATCCCGTTGAGTCCAGAACGCCCGTGATCGGCAGAGTCATCGCCGGTCCCAGTAAACGTCAGGAGAGACATCCCGTCGACGCGCAGAAAAACTAAATCTGCAGCCTCTTTTGCCGTCGGACAGGATACGTATTTTAGGAGACTGTAAAGTTATGTAATGGCCAAATTTCGACGTGAGCAGCAGGTCACTCGCGTTGATTTTTCGACGTGCGAGCCAAATAACGCGAGCTGAACTTTCGCGTCGCAGACATCCCGACGACGCGCAGAAAAACTAAATCTGCAGCC
>NC_088644.1:40812468-40836029 GCF_964019385.1 Sycon ciliatum
CCTGCAGGGTACAACTTACTAGCCTGTTTGACCTTTTTTGGGTGCAGTCCTGTCACTCGAGTTGAACTCGAGTTGAACCTTGGTGTGAAAGTTGTCGCCTGCTGGCGCGGTGACCAGGTGATTTGGGCACCCAGGAGCACGTGACCGCTTGTTCAACCATGTTCGATTGGGAATAAAGGAGGAACGCTGCATCGCAGCCTTTTCGGACCAAAACCAGTCGACTCAGCGTCCAAAAGACTACAACATATGGGCCAATCGCGGTCATCCGTGCTTTTATAAGAACGAAATGGCGCTTTTAGTGACATTTTGCATACAAATCCCCATCTAGTAGGGCGCAGTCACCCAGTTTCGGTGGAAGTGCGCGAGTTCGATTGGGATTCAAGTAGGAAGGGAGCGTCGCAGCTTCCTCGGACCAAGACCATTCGACTCAGCACCCAGAAGACTACAACTGGTGAAAATTTGATTTTTGGGTATACTTCCCCTTTAAAGGGGAAGTTAAGGCAAAAATTAAAATTTCACCAGTTGTAGTCTTCGGGGTGCTGAGTCGAATGGTCTTGGTCCGAGGAAGCTGAGACGCTTCCTTCCTACTTGAATCCCAATCGAACTCGCGCACTTCCACCGAAACTGGGTGACTGCGCCCTACTAGATGGGGATTTGTATGCAAAATGTCACTAAAAGCGCCATTGGGTTCTTATAAAAGCACGGATGACCGCCATTGGCCCATATGTTGTAGTCTTTTGGACGCTGAGTCGACTGGTTTTGGTCCGAAAAGGCTGCGAAGCAGCGTTCCTCCTTTATTCCCAATCGAACATGGTCAAACAAGTGGTCACGTGCTGCTGCGTACACCAGTCACCTGGTCACCGGTGCCTGCAGGGTACAACTTACTAGCCTGTTTGATCTTTTTTGGGTGCAGTCCTGTCACTCGAGTTGAACTCGAGTTGAACCTTGGTGTGAAAGTTGTCGCCTGCTGGCGTGGTGAACAGGTGATTTGGGCACCCAGGAGCACGTGACCGCTTCTTCAACCATGTTCGATTGGGAATAAAGGAGGAACGCTGCATCGCAGCCTTTTCGGACCAAAACCAGTCGACTCAGCGTCCAAAAGAGTACAACATATGGGCCAATCGCGGTCATCCGTGCTTTTATAAGAACGAAATGGCGCTTTTAGTGACGTTTTGCATACAAATCCCCATCTAGTAGGGCGCAGTCACCCAGTTTCGGTGGAAGTGCGCGAGTTCGATTGGGATTCAAGTTGGAAGGGAGCGTCTCAGCTTTCTCGGACCAAGACCATTCGACTCAGCAAACCGAAGACTACAACTGGTGATATTTTAATTTTTGCCTTAACTTCCCCTTTAAGCTTCGTAGCGTACACGAAACAAGTTGTTCATAGATGTTTTCACATACGACGGAATCTGCATGTTGGGGCGAAGAGAGAATGTGGCGAAGCGGATACCAGTGGCAATGGCGAGCCCTGACTTCGTCTTGACATATCCATGGCGAAGAGGCTCAACGGCCGATCCAAAGACACCCAGGCTTTCGATAATAACGTCGTCCTGGACCCAGATAGGCACATCGTGAATTTGGATTTCCGCGGAATCAGGCACCAGTTCAGTGACGCGCACTTCCACTGACATGAGATGGAAACCGTTTCGGCAAAGTCGTGTCAAAGTGTCTCGGGAATGAAACGTGGCCTTGCAGCTCAAGTTACTGGTCAGCTGCACGGATATCAGGTCGGAGTAGCCATGTTCAATCAGGGCCTCAGCAACTTCGAGGGTTTTCGTGTGCAGTGGAACGTGGAAAGTCCCCGTGTTCCTCTTTAGAACTTTCGGAGAGACCGAATTCCAACTGCGATTTTCACCGAACGTGGGCATTTGGAACGCTCTAACTATCTACTACCTAATTTTAAACTATCCAGTCCCTACCCTGCTCCAGACCGGCCTGCTGCCGGCTGGCTCCTACAAAAACCTGCGAAAAACTACGGAGCTCAAAAAAAGCTACCTGCGCTATACCTCTTCGGTGGATCATTTGTGGTATGCAACAGCTCAGCAGATAAAGCGCAGGCGAGGAAGACCGCTCAGCCCCTGCCTCTCATGCTCCTCTGGTTTGCATGTGTGATGCCCCAGGTGTGATTTTCATTGAGGCCCACGTACTGGCCGTGGAGACAGTAATGAACAGAAGGAAAATTAGGGAGTCCATTGAGATTCGAGAGTGTTGTCCGGAGATCAATATCCCATTCGGATGGCCATTGAAGGCGCTAGGACCCTCACAGTGAAACTGCTAAATCTTGCTGTGTTTATAGAGGATTGTACACACAATGATTGTGGTTTATTGCATGTCACGTGAGGGTTGTCCGTACTACGGCCAATCAGCGCCCTCCGCAAGCGGTCTGTATTTCTCGGTATTGCCCGCTCAGGCGGGCAATAACTTTCAGTGTATTGCCCGCTGAATCTGATCACTCTGCGCATGCCCGTTCGTCAGTTGAGTCCTTCACTTCTCCGGAGCAGGTTGTCATTTTGGTGCGATCGATGGTAGATGGACAAAATCGCCATCAGACACACCGGTCACCAAAAGAAGCAACAGGCTCGAAAAACGGAGGACTCTACTGGCGGCGAGCATGTACAGAATAATCGGATTCAACAGTCAACACACCAAAAAGCTACTGCCTACCTGCACGGACTTGTCTCTTCTCTCCGAAGTTAGGACCGGCATTGATGATGTGAGTCGGCCTTCGTCGACCAACTGTTCTAAGAGCTCAGGGAGCATCGCAAGCACAGGCACCTTGAAAACAAACGGAAGGTAAAATGGAACCTACATTAATAATTGTTTCCGGTCTTGGATGTATCCGGCATCGCACCACAAGAAAAGTAATGGTGAAGAAATCAAAAATCTGTTCTCAAACTTTCAAAGCCTCAAACGACGTACATGTACATTTCAGAATTTTCTCAACGAACTCCAAGTCCACAGCAGGATCCGGATCCAGGTCGAAGAGGTGCAAGAAAAGGACTTTCAATGCTAATCTGCACTCTATATAGACCGTGGGTGTCAAGCATGCAAGTACAGGTTCCTGCACGAGTACGAGGGCAGTACCGCGGAATCCAGCCCCCGCCGCGATAGCGGCAAGGGCTGGATGAACAGCGGTACTGGCCGAGTATGAGTGACTGGAACGTGTTTCCCGTGTGCACCCAAGCCAAATAAAGAGATACATGACAGACACCTGGACACACCTGCATTGTGTTTTGTGATTGTTTTCTGGTACAGTTTTTTCGTAGTAGTCCATAGTGCTTTTTTTCTCGTGGGGCCATTGACATGCATTGTCGACTGGGCATCAGGCATTCTCGCTGTTCTGTTCCTACGGATTCTTCCCACGTCTTGATCGGAAACCTCGGCAAATAATTGCGCGGGTCCTGCAGTTTGCTGAGCATTGCGCGCTTTGGTTGAGGCTCATCCGGCTCGTCCAAGATCTCCTTCGTGAGCGACTCCGCAATAAAAGTTTCAGTCTCAACCTTCCAAATCTGTCTTAAATTCTAAATGCTCCCTAGAGTCACTAGCCTATCATCGTCAAATCATCAGTCTCACTACTTTTCACAGATAAGTTTTCCATCATCGTGATTACCTTGCTGATTTCCATTTCAAGATAACGAATAGTGAGCGACGACCAAATAAAATCATTCTTCCCAAATATAAATCAGTGTCTAAGTCTCTCTTCATGTTCCGAACTGCTATTTTATGGAACTGTTTACCCCCCCCCCCCAGTCTAACATCGGAAGCCTCGCTCTATAAGTTCAAAGCTGCCCTCAGGATATTTACAGCTGACTATGCTTATGCAATCAACGGAATTCCGCCACCTTGCAGTTGATTTTCCCCATTTCTCTCCTCATCAATCCCTACTTCTCTTTGTACATACATCTACATCTACTGTTCTTTCAATCAAATGAACCCCTCGATAGGCACATTGCCTTTGGGTCATTTCATAATAATAATAATAATAAAACCTCAACCTTTCGGAGGAGCTCATTCACATCGCCAATATCGTTTAACAAAGGGGCTTCTTTTCTCCCAGTTCCAGATCAAATGTTGGAGCGCCATGATGACAGTTGTGGTTGCAAACAGTCGCTCATCTGCTTTCTTTATTTTATTAGTAACCAATGAAAAACCATGAAGTAGAGAGTCAGTCCAGTGACGACAGGCAGTGGAATCCGTTCCTGCCCGTCGTCAAGTGACGACGGACAGTGGAATCCGTTCCTGCCCGTCGTCACTTGACGACGGGCAGTGGAATCCGTTCCTGCCTGTCGTCACTTGACGACGGGCAGTGGAATCCGTTCCTGCCCGTCGTCACTTGACGACGGGCAGTGGATCCAGTTCCATCACCTTTGAGCAGGCAGGACCGCGCTTTCCAGCCCGCGCTGTTTCATCTGTCATTGGTCAACTCCAAGGCGACAATCACGTGACATACGGGAATAAATGATTTACAGCACCTCGTACGCGCTCGTACACGGGCAATACCGGCTTGATACATGACCTCACGGCTGGCGCCGTTCGGTCATGTATCAGCCGGTATTGCCCTTGTACTCGCTTGTACTCGGGCTGTAAATCATACATACACCTTCGTACACACATTTCCTGCGCTTTATCTGCTGAGCTGTTGCATACCCACTTTTTCAGTGCATTTCTCTTTGTCGGTTGTACGTGCAAATTTAGATGCTCAATTGCGTACGGCTATTGTGCGTTTTTTACACATTATGCTCTCGCTTGCTTTCGTTACAAAAGCCCAGGCTCGCTCCTTGTACATTGTTCTGACGATGGGTGACTGCCCTGAAACGTCGATAATCTTGCAACATCGTAAATAAAATAATTTTCATCTAAAAAGTGAAAAGCAACTAAATAGAGCGGTTGTCAGTTGACAAACCTCCTTTTATTTACAATGCAGTTGTGTGATGTCCACCACTTTCTGGGCTACCGATTAAAGGCCGGATAATCTCGAGTCAGAGTTAGCATCAATAAGAACAAAAACGACTGACGTGATACTGACATGCACCGAACCGATGTTTAGCTGCATCACGTTGTGAATGCTCAAACTAGCAGCCTTTTAACTTGGAAGGTTATAAGTTATGGAGCAACGTGATAACTCTTGTGGCCTCATGCCCCCCCCCCCCCAAAGCACGTGGCAAAGCTGACCACTCGTCTCCAGATGAGGCTGGTTTTGTCCTGGCAACAGGAAAACATACGTTCACTCCCAAAGTTCTGACCGGCACGCGTCCCCCATCCCCGGACCCTCAAGTCGCCTGGGCACACCAAGCCTCAGCGCGTGAGATGCAGCAAGTGGCTGATCGAGTGAACAGCCGCAGAGGCAGACGCTAAGTAGATAAGTAAACTTTCTGTTTTGTGTTTGGTGCAGTCTTATGTCAGGATGCCCCCTTTCCTTCTCTAATATTACCCCATTTACTCTTAATCCCAATGCCAATTCATTTTTCCCTCGCGCTATTGTGCAACCCCCCCCCCCCCCCCGCACCACAGCTGCGTCTACTGGGTGAGATTCGGGTCGGTTTCTTAAACATCTGCAGTCTTCGACACAAGGTTGCAGAGCTAGAAGACCTTATTAACCTGCATATGTGGGATGTATTTGCCCTTTGCGAGACGTGGTTGAACAGCACCATATCTGATAATGAGATCCACATTCCTGGTTACTGTGTTGTCCGCTGCGACCGCTATGGCCGCCAGGGAGGAGGAGTATGCATTTTCTACAAATCAACGCTCCCGGTGTCTCACCGTCCTGATCTCCACGTAGACGGCCTTGAAGGCACCTGGATTTCGGTAAACAGACGTGGTCGCCAGCATCTCATAGGCTGCATGTACCGCCCGCCCGGCTCAACAGTCACCTATTGGGAAAGACTTGATGGAGCGCTTCATAAAGCAGCATTGTTGACACTATCTATGACTGTGCTTGGAGACTTCAATTTCGATGTCGGAGCCGGCACAACATCCCCGCACTATCAGCGCTTCTCAGATTTGGAAGCATCTTATGGCCTCAGAAACCTGGTCACAACTGCCACTAGGACCACACCCCAGTGCCCCAATGGCAAGATCATCGATTTGATCCTCACAAGTTGAGATGATGCCCGGAGTTGCGCCGTAGTGCCGTCTACGCTCAGCGACCATGATGCCGTTCAGGTCCGCTTGGGCCTGCACGTTCAAGTGCCCAGACAAGCATGTAACTCGAGGAAGCCATTCCGCAACGTACGTAGAATCCACATACCTGATTTCCGAGACGACCTTGATGCAGCACACCTTGATACCTGGCCCCCGAACACTACAGTTGATGACATGTGGTCAATTTGGCACTACAAACTCTTGGCGATCCTCGACAAGCATGCTCCTCTCCAGTGTTCTTCTGCCAAGCGGAAGCAGCTACCACCCTGGTCGGATCGGCACCTCTTCCAGCTCACCCAGCGCAAGAATCGGCTGCATAGGCGGTGGCGGGGAGACAAAGCAAACGCTGCGCTCCACACTGCATTCAAGCGCGCCCGTGCGGAAGCTAGAAATGCATACCGACAGAAGCGAAACACTTACTTCCAGGGACAATGTACCCCAAACGCAGGAAACACCAAGAAGCTTTGGCGTACCATTAACAAAGTCACCTGTAGAGACCGTCCCCATGTTGAACCCTCTTGTACGATCGAAGATGTCGCCTCAGCCTTCCACAAGGTGGTTACTGATGACTGTCGACCGCAAACGTTGTCTGCTCCCCTCGGGCCTCCACCCCGCACTTCCCTCCCCAAGTTCTCACACGTCAGTAGGGAGGTTTAGTCCCACGTAATCCGTGGGTACTTTACGTGTGTGTACCACGTGATACTCAGTGACCCATGTACAGACGTTTTCTGATTCACGACATACCGTGTATGGAGGCTCACCCACGTTCCGCCAAAACGTGGGTGAAAATCAGAATGGAGCGCATTGTGCGAGCTGTGAGGGTGCTCAGCTGAAGAATTTTCCGAAGCACGAAATCAAAATATTGGATGAGCTTGGTAGGCCCGGGTAGCTTCGTCTTTGACCAGGTTTGGGCCTTTCGCTTTATGCTTTTGTTTGTTCCGTGTGACTAAACACAACATTGCAACGTGGGTGCCCTTCATCGACTTTACGCGGATCACCCACGTACACGTTTCTGTTACGTGGGAACTAAACCTCCCTAGTATCGGTGCTGTTGAACGGCTACTCCAGCAAGTTAATCCCGTGAAGGCAACAGGCAGCGATGGCGTATCAGGGGCAGTCCTCAAACTCTGCTCTGACGTCTTGGTGCCGTCTGTCACTAGCCTGTTCAATGCCTCGCTGTCGTGCGGACATGTGCCCTCGGCGTTCAAGCTAGCTAATGTCATCCCACTGCATAAATCTGGTGATCCATCGCTGCCAACTAACTTCCGCCCTGTATCCCTTCTACCCATACTCTCCAAGCTGCTAGAGAAGTTGGTTCAGAAGGAGCTCATCACCTTCCTGGACATAACAGCATCGTTACCAACAACCCAGTTTGCGTTCAGGCGTGGCCACTCTACCGAAGACGCATTAGTCCTTATGTCAAACCGCATCCTAACAGCCAAGGACCAGGGCCTATTCACAGGAGTATGCCTGTTAGACATGTCCAAAGCCTTCGATAAAGTCCAACATGACACGCTATTGCAGGATCTCCACAGTGTTGGGGTGTCCGGTACTGCCTTGGACTGGTTCGCTAGCTACCTATCCGGTCGCACTCAACGTGTCTGTCTGGGGTCGCGGACTAGCTCTATATCAGTTTGCACGAGTGGTGTCCCCCAAGGTTCGGTGCTGGGCCCCATTCTGTTCAGCCTTTACACCCGCGAGGTCCCCGCTGTAGTTGGCCAGTCCGAGTCAGTTCAATTCGCGGACGACATTGCGCTCGCGTGCAGCCGGCGAACAGCACAGGAGGTATCCGATGTCTTATCTGCTTCTGTTTCAATCCTTGCAGACTGGCTGAAGGATCGAGGCCTGATCCTCAATGCTGGCAAGAGACAAGTCGTGCCAATTCCTGCCGGCCGTCAGCACACAGCGGATCTACAGGTCGTCTGCCATGACACTACACAGGTATTGTGATGGTTGACATGTCAAAAGCGTTTGACCGTGTCCAACATCAACGTCTGATTGATAAACTATTCACCCTGGGAGTCAATGGCAGAGTGTTGTTATGGTTGGCTAGCTATCTGTCTGGTCGTACTCAGCGTGTCAAGGTGTGTGATGCTCTGTCTGATGCAGTCCCATGCTCAAGAGGTGTGCCCCAAGGCAGTGTTCTTGGGCCGCTTCTCTTTGTCCTTTACACGAGTGACATTTCCGACGTCATACCTTGCATTGTTGTTCATCAGGAGTTCGCGGACGACATCATCCTAGATTATTCTGATTCAGATCTGGACACTGTTTGCAAGACGTTGACTACGGCTGTGACACGTCTGTCTGACTGGCTCTCCGAAATTGGGCTTCTGCTGAATACCGGCAAAACCCAAGTCATGGTAATTCAACCTCGGGGACTCACTGGCGACATACCAGTCGTGAAATGTAAGGATCAAGCCTTAAAGGGGAAGTTAAGGCAAAAATTAAAATTTCACCAGTTGTAGTCTTCGGGGTGCTGAGTCGAATGGTCGTGGTCCGAGGAAGCTGAGACGCTCCCTTCCTACTTGAATCCCAATCGAACTCGCGCACTTCCACCGAAACTGGGTGACTGCGCCCTACTAGATGGGGATTTGTATGCAAAATGTCACTAAAAGCGCCATTTCGTTCTTATAAAAGCATGGATGACCGCGATTGGCCCATATGTTGTAGTCTTTTGGACGCTGAGTCGATTGGTTTTGGTCCGAAAAGGCTGCGATGCAGCGTTCCTCCTTTATTCCCAATCGAACATGGTTGAACAAGCGGTCACGTGCTCCTGCGTACACCAGTCACCTGGTCACCGTGCCTGCAGGGTACAACTTACTAGCCTGTTTGACCTTTTTTGGGTGCAGTCCTGTCACTCGAGTTGAACTCGAGTTGAACCTTGGTGTGAAAGTTGTCGCCTACTGGCGTGGTGACCAGGTGATTTGGGCACCCAGGAGCACGTGAGCTTGTTCAACCATGTTCGATTGGGAATAAAGTAGGAACGCTGCATCGCAGCCTTTTCGGACCAAAACCAGTCGACTCAGCGTCCAAAAGACTACAACATATGGGCCAATCGCGGTCATCCGTGCTTTTATAAGAACGAAATGGCGCTTTTAGTGACATTTTGCATACAAATCCCCATCTAGTAGGGCGCAGTCACCCAGTTTCGGTGGAAGTGCGCGAGTTCGATTGGGATTCGAGTAGGAAGGGAGCGTCTCAGCTTTCTCGGACCAAGACCATTCGACTCAGCACCCGAAGACTACAACTGGTGAAATTTTAATTTTTGCCTTAACTTCCCCTTTAACTGTTACCTCCACTGCCAAATACCTTGGCGTAACCATTGATGACCAGCTATCCTGGCAGCCACATGTGTCCAGTGTTGTGCAGAAGGCGTCAGTCGCCATCAGCCAGCTATGGCGCCATGGGCGATCTCTGCCCATAAGAGCCCGCAGACTTTGGTACATTGGCATTGTGCAAGCACGACTAACGTACGCATCCAATGCATTCTTCCCGTCGCTGACACAGCAGCTGCAGAGTCGTTTAATCAAATCCAGCAAATCCGGAATTCGTGCAATTTTCCGACTCTCCAGCCGTGCATCCACAGCCCCCCTCCTCGTGCGCTTATCTATTCGATCCCTAACTCACATTTTTAACTACAAGGTTTTGTTTTTTGTTTTCCGTTGCCTACATGATCTTGCAAGTCCTCTTTTCTGCACCTACTTTCAGTTGATGGCTAACACAGGCCAAGCATCCCGGGATGATCGCCGAATTACTCGAGGACAGGAGCAGCGGCTACTGCAAGTGCCTTTCCTTCCTGGACCTTCCGGTCGTCAGTCATTGACATTTGTGGGAAGCACTCTTTGGAATGCCCTTCCCAGCGATATTCGCCTCCACAGTGCGGCGGTTGCCTTTAAACTGGCTCTGAACAGAATTAATTGTATTTTGTAACCACCTTGCTCGGCATCCCTAAACATTACTGCATGTTTTCTCGGTGTTTTCTTCACTGCATGCTTACACATACACACACCCATTTGAATTATATACAAACTTTGTGCTTTGGAATTATCATGTTATGATTCTTTTTAATATTTCCTTCTCTCATAATATTATATTCGTTCTTAGCAGGAACCGGAGGTTTTTCCTCTGGTGAGAAGGCAGAATTGCCTGTGCTCTAAACGAATTCAAATAAAAGAAAGAAACAAACAAACAGAACAATTTGCCGTATCCTAACAAGCCATTCTACGTACTTTGTTGCCCAAATTTCCCTTATCTTCATTCTTTGTAAGACCAAAACCTGATTGTAAATCTTTTTATTCTCGTATCCGTTCCCAAGGGGAACTCACGACAATGTTGTGAAAACAAAAACAAAAATAAAAACATGATGATGTGGTGATAATAGTGTTGCATACATTGATTACAAAATAATACCAAGAGTACATAACCCCCTAGAGTGTGCAACGCCGATCTTGCTCTGCATAGGGTCTTGGTCGAGCGGACTCGGATCTTCTGATGTCATGCGTACACTCCACACCAGCGCAAGGCCGGTCTCGAGGCAGGGCACCATTGATTTTGATCCGAGAGTACCCGCGACTTC
This sequence comes from Sycon ciliatum, assembly GCF_964019385.1. Taxonomy (NCBI): domain Eukaryota; kingdom Metazoa; phylum Porifera; class Calcarea; order Leucosolenida; family Sycettidae; genus Sycon; species Sycon ciliatum. The sequence continues at coordinate 40,823,189 of NC_088644.1, forward strand.
CCGGGTTCCTCTCAGATGTGTACGGTATTATGACGCAAAGATCCGATTCCGCTCGACCAAGACCCTATGCACAGCTGGATCAGGCGTTGCACACTCTGGGGGGGGGGGGGGGGGTTATGTAGCGTGTTATGTACTCTTGATAATACAGATACAATCAGTGCTTCGGATGCCTGTAGACCCTAATTTAGAAAAGCGATCCTGTCAGCTTTTCTAGCGTTGTGTTCACATGGCGCTACCTAACGACACCGCTATTCAGACACTTTGTCTACGTAGCTACGTAAGTTTCTACGTAAGATGCTCGGTACCTGGTCCTGGACCAGGGAGCTACTCCATGGCTCCTACCATCGCGCGGCCGGCTGGCCACATGCGTGTGCATTGCAGACTTTTTGTTGTTGCCTTTTCGGATGTGCATGCACAAGGAACTTCCTTCTTTGGAACTGCTTCTTGCATGAGCTGTTTTGGATATGTTGTCTCCTGGCCTGGCTTATTTCGTTTCGGCGCTGCTGAGACCTCCTTTCGCGGAATATTACTCAATGACAGGGGAGTTGACCAGTTCCCTTTGATTCATTTGCTTGTGTTGACTCTTTCATTCACGAAAAGTGTGCTGATTTTGGGTGGAATGCAATAAGTATGGAAAAGCTGACAGGATCTCTTTTCTAAATTTAGCTTTTCCGCTGCCAAGTCCTCCTTTTACGGAATACTCGATGACAGGGGTGATCTCTGAGTTGGCCGGTTTCCTTCGAATCATTTGCTTATATATGCTCACCCTTTCATTTACGGAAACGTGTGCTGATTTTATTCGGATTTGGATCCAGTCGTATCTCTTTGCCCTTGCCCACAGTGTGCGAAGAAGGCGAATACACCTTCTTGACGGTAAGGCTTATGTTGCTGCTGAGGCTTAGATGTGTTGTCGAAATTCTCTTGTTCATTGTACATTGGTACGTTACAAGTAAGGCACTGGTATTGCTTCCAGCACTCCGTGCCCCGATCATAGGGTAGAATCTGAATTTTGCAGTGGCATAATAATTATCGTTGGCAGTCCAATCTGGAGAGAAAGGTTCAAGGACGCATTGACCGAGTATGCAGAATATATTCGCAAACATGTATCAGGGGAAATCTCCATTATGGAGAGGTTCAGTGACTTGTTTGCTTCATACGAAACAAGCCAATGGGTGCAGTCTCGTTTCGTGAAAATCTCGTACGATTGGATTTGTTTACTCGAGTCTGGGCTGTTTGATTTGTGAGTAGGGAGGTTCTGCTATACGTGAAACGTAGAGAAATCACGTAGAGAGCAGGTGTCTGGGTTAGAGTCTACGGCTTCGCGTGTTTTGGCTCCAGATTTCTACGCGGAGATGGGGTTCTCTACGTTGTGGCACACGCAGAGAAAATGCGTACGGATTTGCTGTGTATCGATCAACTGCATGCAGAAAACTGCCAAATATGGAAGGGGAAATTCCCAGTACACATTCCACGTGACTTCTCTAGGTGAAACCAAGAAGTGAAGAGTAGATAAAAAAAAAATGTTTATCTACTCTTGGTGAAACGTAGAGCAGAACAGCATTTCTTTACGTTACGGGAACGCGAAGAAAGTTCGCGTGATTCTTTGCGTCGCGTTCCCAAAACGTAGAGCAGAACCTCCCTAGTAGCGCCGAGATTGCACTGCTCCGAAAAAGGCTGTGTTTACATGAGACGTTTCAACGTGCCATAAACACAAAATGAATGGCGCATTTACATGACGCATTGCGCTTGACCCGGGTTGAAAATCGTACAAACGTACTTCTGTGCGTATCTCGCGCCAGGTTTGAACAGCACTGCCCGTGCAAATTTCGCGCGAACAGATTCACGTGACTATACGGAACTGTAGATTCGTGTAGAAGTGGACTTTTGGTGGCATATCAGTATTTGACACTGGTCAACTGTCTTCATGTAAACGCTCACCTATTTTGTCTATCGTACAGACTTTCAACCCGGGCTGAACACGACCCGGGTTGAAATTTCTCATGTAAACACGGCCTAAACGGTTGCGTGCCGGCAAAGCAAGAATGGACCTTATGCCATTTGTACAGATCCACGAAATCCCGTAGACCCGGTAGGGTGTTGAATGTGCAGGACCCTATTGTGTTTGCTGCTATTCCACTAAAAAATGGGGCCTGAAGGCATTTCATACGAAAACCTTTTTCTGACAAAGATCTAGGTAGTCAGTAGATCTAACCAAAGTGAAGAAGCTGGAAAAGCGATTGCTGGTCATTGAATTATGATGCTAAAAAGGTCAAATGCGCATGCATAGCACACAATGAACACCCTACGGGGTCTACGGGATTTCGTGGATCTGTACAAATGGCATAATTCAATAAGGTCGATTACGATCTGCAATCTGTAGTACCAGCAAGAATGTGCGGTACATGTACCGTATTTCCTCTGTTGCTGTTTCAGTTGCCGTCATGTAATAAAGTTATTATCATTATTATTATTATTTATGTTGCTAAAGAAAGGTTCAGCGACTCATTTGTTTCATGCGAGATGAGCCAATGAGTCGGTCTGGCTTAGAATCTTTCGCTGTAGAAGAAATCTATTCGTATCTCCATTGGAGAAATATTTGTATTCCGAGCAATGGATATAAAATAGGGTTAAGACAAACTCACAGAACAAATACCATCACTGCATCAGTCATTTGGTGTTCGTCCTAAAGAGGTTTGACTGGATATCATTCATACTCACCAAAAGATGTGTAACATTTTATTATTATGGAGTGCCTTGTTTATCTCTCAGTACCTCCAACCATAGCCTGGCCCCTTAAGCGGTATTCACAGAAGCTTTTTTACGATGCGACAGACGCGAAACCGGGAAAACCCCAAATTGCAGCCATGTCGCACCCCACGCAACTGCCGCAACTGGGCCATCGCAGCAGTTGAGCTTGGCTCAATTTTTGCGATGCGATGCGACAAGCGATTTGGCGTACGATTTTGACCTTTTCTACAGCAAAGTTGTACAAAGGTTCAAGAGCTGCCTATAAATTTGTACAAGTTGTATCAAACCGCGCGAATATCATGGTGACGTAGCCAAATCAGCAAGATGTTGTCGCATCACTGACTTCTTCTGTGAATGGTATTTCGCGAGTTCACATCGCACACGTTCGTCGCAGATCGCGTCGCATCGCGTGTTGCATCGCAAAAAAGTTTCTGTGAATCCCGCTTAATACCCTCAGGGTCAGTGTAGGTGTTGGAATGAGGTGTCGGACTCAACAATGTATTTGTTTACATTTTAATACATGTTTATTGTTCCTCCTTTGCTGTTTTGTTTTAGACATTCGTGGATTAACACTTTGAAGTCATTAAACTACATGTACTTCCAAAAGTTGTATCGACAACAGGATTACGGTTTCCGTGCAATATGATGCAAGATGACCTTATCACGACAACCCATGACTACAATAATTATAACCACAGAGAATCAACAAACACCTGGTTACATTTCTCAAGTAAATCACCACCGTATCACAACCACTACCCACATGTTTCCCCTCAGCTCAGAAGAATATGATCATGCAAGTGCCATTTTCTGCAAGAAAATTCTTGCACATCAATGTGTATACATCAATGTGTATACCGGTTGTACGGTGTTGATCGGATGGAGAGCTAGAGACCGGCCATCATTTAGGGCATTCTATTGCATGATTTGTGACATAAAAAAAACAAAAGAAATTATAGCAATAAAAACTGGTTTATGGCAGTTTTCTAAAAAAGGTTATTGTGTTCTAGTCCATGGACCCCGTCTAAAAAGTAAGAAATTAACGAAATGTGATAGCCGAAAATTAAAATTTCACACAAAACCTCACAATAATCACACACAGAATGAAAAGCTAGAAGACCTTTTCCCCTCGTGATACTCTTTCCCATGCAGGCATGTTTAGTGTTGAAAGCATCATTTCAAGACAAATGTTGTGAATTATACAAAGCACGAAGTGTTGTGATTATTGTGAGGTTTTGTGTGAAATTTTAATTTTCGGCTATAACATTTCGTTAATTTCTTACTTTTTAGACGGGGTCCATGGACTATAGAACACAATAACGTTTTTTAGAAAACTGCCATAAAGCAGTTTTTATTGCTATAATAATTATAGTAGTGAGCACAAGCACCCTCCACACACGTAAGACAGTCCATATTTAGAAAAGCGATCCTGTCAGCTTTATTATTGTGTTCACATGGCAGAAAAAAGACATCGCTATGCTACGTAAGTTTCTACGTAAGGTGCTCGGTACTTCACTTTGGCTACGTAAGTTTCTACGTAAGGTGATCGGTACGCGGTATATATCGTTTGAGATCTACCATGGTGGTAGCCGCGTGCTGTGCACGTGCGCGGCAGACACATGTGTTGCAATGCAGTCCGTTTTCGGATGTGCATGCGCGAGGAACTTCCTTCTTTGGAACTGCTTCTTGCATGAGCTGTTTCGGATATTTCGTCTCCTGGCTTATTTCTAGGGCTGAAACGATTATACCAATTACTCGGTAATCGATCGATAATTCCTTAGCAATCAAGTAATCGTTACGTTATAGATTACTCGTTGAGGGATTTTGAGTCCAAAAAGTACTGAAAACCCCGTTTTTGTGAAGTTTGAATCAATTTCCGCTGTGAGTGTGCAGTTGCCAGGGGTGTTGTGAACCCTGCAAGATTCTCTAAATTGTCAGGATCGTACGACCACACGGCACGAGGACAACTCTTTTGCTTTACACAGTATATTTCACTTCATCTGATAATTAACAATGAACACTAATAACACCAGCTATTTATAGCATGCAAAAACAGCGTACATGCAAAACATAAGCAGATAAAACTGGACATAACAGCGTATACAGCAAAACGCACACAACGCATATAGCGTATGCCATGCAGCAACATCAGCGGTACGGCGGAGTCGAAATACAACATTTCAACGAATACAATGCCATAAGCGCGAAGGCCTTTCCCAATTGAGAACTAGTGGTTTACAACATTCTCCCCACCAAAGGGCTTCTCACCGCCGTACAACAATGCACACAAGTCAAAAACGATCCGGGGCTCTGACTACGCGCCCAGAACGAGTTATCTCCTGCTGCCGTGGTGGTGGTAACGGTGCTGACGGTTCATACGCTGGCTGCTGAGGGACGATAGCAGGTTGAGCGGTATCTGCAAGCCCAGGAGCCACGTCCTGTGACGATACTTCTAACGGCACTAACCTTTGGATCGGCCTCAACAGGGTACTGGTACTCAACTTAACCTTGGCAACACGACGCTTACCATCTCGACCAGGGAATAACTCGATGATCCGTCCCAAACGCCAGAACTGTTTGCGCTTGGTATCATCGAGAACAAAGACAACATCACCCACAGCTAAAGGGCGCGACATGGTCTGTTGGTGTTTGTTCAGCTGACTTAGGTACTCCACCTCCCAACGATTCTTGACATGCTCCAGTGTCCGACTGAGGTAACGCAATCTCGATGACATCTGCGCAGCGTCCAGGGTACCTGCTGGCTTCTCTGACGACATCCAGATGTCACCCATCATCATTGCAGGGGTTACTGGTGGCTCATCCAGGCTATGAGACACACAAGTTAGCGGACGACTATTCACCACTGCTTCAACCTCATACAAGAGGGTCTCAAGCTCCTGGACCTTCAGAAACGCTGTTCCCATTACCTTTTTCAAGGCACTCTTCACTGTACCAACCATTCGCTCATAGAAGCCTCCATGCCATGGTGCAGCTGGAGGATTGAACATCCATGGCACACCCAGTTTGTCAGATGCCGCCTTGAACGTTGTAGCGTTGTCAGACCTGATCCGAGACGGCAAACTACGTCTCGCGACAAACTTCCGAAATGCCATCAAGAATGACTCGGTACTTAAACTATCGACCACCTCCAAGTGAACTGCTCTGGTGGTGGCACACACAAACAATGCTATCCATACCTTCGGAGATGACTCACCACGGCGCACGTACAACGGACCAGCATAGTCGATGCCGGTAGTTGCGAACGGCCTCTCGTGAACAACTCGGTCTTCCGGCAGCGGCGGGCAGACTTCTGAGGCAGCCTTAGCCTTGTAGCGGCGGCATGTAACACATCGCTGAGTAATGTTGCGTAGCGCTCGTCGACCACCGATAATCCAGAATTTCTGACGGATGAACGACAAGACTCCTTCTACACCTTGGTGCATCCTTTCAACATGCATTTTCTCCAACAGCAACTCGGTCAGATGATGTTTGCCTAACAGGACTGGGTGCTTGGCTCCATACGCCAACTCGCTGTGCTGAAGTCGTCCCCCGGCTCTGAGCACTCCATGCTCATCCAGAAACGGTGCAAGCTGATACACCTTCGACCCAGGCTTCACTGGTTGACCTTGCTTGATCAGCTCAAGATCCTCAGCGAAACATGCGGCTTGAACGATGCGGTACAATACGTTGTCTGCTGCAAAATAGAGTTCAGCACGAGGCTCAGTGTGCTTCCACTGCAACATCCGAGTCACCATGCCCTGTGCCCTCGACCATTTACTGAATCGGAGCCACCATTCCTTATCAGATTCTCGACTACAGGTGGTGGCTGACACTCGTACTTCTACACTGGACTCATCTGTAGCTGCGGTTGAGGATGCGGTGGGCCAGTCATTGGGCTCCGTGATCCAGGTTGGTCCGCCCCTCCAGAACGGACTACGGATCTGCTGTGCACTACTCCCACGCGACGGTAAATCTGCTGGGTTGTGAAGGCCTGGGCAATGGTTCCACACAATGCCGACCTTCTTCGATATCTCTTGGACTTGACTGACGCGGTTAGCCACAAATGTTTTCCATTTGTACGATGGATTACTGATCCAATGAACGGTAGTGAGACTGTCAGTCCAGCCATAGACTTGCGTGACGGTCACACGCAGCTCCTTCACCACAAACTCAGCGTAGCGAGCCGCTAGACGTACTGCTTGTAACTCAAGGCGGGATAACGTGGGTGGAGACACGGGTACCACTTTGGCCTTGGCAAATACCAAGTGCGACTGTCCATTGACGACTGCATACAAACAACATCCAAACGCTTTCTCACTGGCATCGGCGAAGGCATGAAGCGCAATCGGCGTGTCAAGATTGCAGCAAATCCAACGTGGTATGTCAATGCTCACCACTTCGGCCAACTCTCCCCACCATTGCGCGCATGCGGCTGCGATGCCATCAGGCAACTTATCATCCCAGTCGCCTCCGACTTTCCAGGCTTGCTGTAGCAGTATCTTTCCGGGCACAACTGCCGGTGCTGCTAGACCTAGCGGATCAAACACTGACGCAACACACTTGAGGAGGGATCGCCGGGTCCAAACAGACGGCCTATTGGACTCGCCTAGCGCTGCTATGCTGAGCAAGTCATCACTGGTTTTCCATTTCAGACCGAGAACTTTATCTCCGGCCTCTGGATCGTACGGGATTTCGTTGCCTCGCCACTTGCGTAACTCCATGCCAGCATCCGTAAGCACACGCACGCTGAACTCTTGCATCTCCTTAGCTTCCGAGGCATTTGAGACACTAGAGACCAAATCGTCAACGTAGAAACTCGTGAGCAAGAGATCAATACGATCTCGCTCTTTGGGTGCAGACAACGCCCGTAGCTCCTTCAAGTGATGCTGAATCACCGCAGTAAGCATGTATGGCGAGCAGTTTACGCCAAATGGCAGTTTCGTTAGCCTCCAGGTTAACAGTTCATCGCTGTCGCTTCGACCGGGCCACAAGAAACGCAGGTACGGACGGTCTTCGGGATTAACCGCGACCATGAAGAAAGCCTTGCGGATGTCCGCTTGCAGCGCGCTCTTATATTCACGGAACCGTAATAGCATACCTGCGAGACTCGGCAATAGCGACGGTCCAGGGTCAACCATGTCGTTCAACGACTTGCCATCTGGCGCCGTCGCCGAGGCATTGAACACCACTCTTAACTTCGTGGTTGCAGCGTGCTCGCGGAACACACCATGATGCGGTACATAGTACCCGGCATCGCTCTCACATGGCTCCAGCTCAATTGCTCCAAGCTCGCGGTACTCCCTGATCAGCACATCATCATAGAGCGCACGCTTCCCATTCCTCTTCAGCTTTTCAAGAAGCCGCGTTGCGATGACTCTAGCTTGAGCAAAGTTATCCGTTGGCCTCATTTCGCCACAAGAGACCCACTTGGTACCCGCTGCCCTGGCGACATAGCGGGAAAGATGGCAGGTGCTGATGTTGTTCTGGAGGTTCATCCAACTACCCTAGTTTGTCGATGTGGGCTGTGACACATGACACGGTCACCGGCTGACTGTTTCGACTTGGTGCAGACGCTGGACCAGATAATACATTACCTATCTCTGTGTTCCACACCGTCTCACCATTAACTTCCTTCTTGCTGTGCAGTACCGCGTTGATATAGTCTGCACCAATCAGCATATGTATTTCGTCTGATGTCCCTTGTTGAGGCTTGTCACTCAGCTCTACTCCCCAACTGTGCCACTGCGCAATGGTCTGCGGACTTGCGCACTTCAGGTCCAGCTCAAGCGTTGGTTTCACGAACGCGCGTACCCGAATGCTAGCGGAGCTACCCTGGATCGTGATGGCGTACTTATCCATGCGCTGTTGGGTTGGTTCCGCGCCGAACGGCTTCACCTCTACATTTTCAACCCCAACGTGTTCTGCATCGATTGCTGACACCAACGCTGCAGTCACGAATGACGCCTCAGCACCCGAGTCCAGGAACACGCGAACCTTCGCGTTTCGAGTTCTTCCCTCAACTCGTGCCACTCCGGTCATCAGCCGCACACTTGGCGAGTGTAGACAGCACGACCCAACATTCTTCTCCGTAACTATCTCAGTCGGTTTCTCCCGGCTGTAACCTGCTCTATCCAACACATCATGTATTAGCAGGTGGTGTTTCCTCTGGCATTTCGTGCATCTCGAGCCTGACCGACATTCTCTGGCCATATGGCCATACTTAAGGCAGTTCCAGCAGAGTCTCTCTCGCTGCAGAAAACCCTTTCTCCCTTCCTGTGGCAGCGACTTTAGCTGCTTCTCTGCATCTGCGACCGATATCGCCATGCACTGTGCCGACGCCGTGGGCCTTGGCACGGATCGTTCTACTGGCTTCCTGGCAGTATCACCCTGTCGTCCGTGCGCGACCTGGTAAGACGCGCCGTGCTCCTGTACCTGGCGCAGTGACATCCCGTAGCACTGCCGTTCGACCAGGTACGTCTTCATTTCAGGTCCGCATTGCTCCAAGATTACCTGCTTTGCCATTGCTTGCAGCACCGGGGACATTTTTCCTATATCGGCGCTATACTTGGTGTCCACCTCGCCATCTTCTGTCATAGCGAGTGTGGCCCACACCTCTACCTCTCGGCAAACACGGACAACGTATTGATGAAACGACTTATCTGACCGCTGCTTGCCTGTCAGCAATGTCTTCCACGCTTTATCCGGAGTCTTTCCGAGCGAGGCAAGCAACTCTCGTTTTGCTTCCTCGTAATTATTGCATCCAATACATATCCTCTCCGCTTTGCTACCCGCTAGCGCGATGCGCAGTCGCAGCAGCCATTCGCTTTCTTCGAACTCGTTCTTGGAACAGATGTCCTCGAACAGGTCAAGATAACGCTCCAATGGCTGCGTTCCATCATATGAGGGGATTTTCATCACCGGTTGACGCCCACCGCTGTGACTGGGAGATTCCTCTGTACCTCCCATCGTGGCTTTACCCTCACCCTCCTGCGCATTGGCGATGCGCTCGTTAATCTCCTTTAGTGTTTTGGCAAAATCGGTGCGGAGCGCCTCCTCTCGCCGTCTGGCACTGCGCTCCTCACGCTCCGCGTACTGTTGGAGCCTCTGCTCCACATGTACCTTCAACAACTCGCCTTCTAATCCTAACCGCTCTCCATTGTCGATAAAGCTGGCTTCCAAATTGTTCCATAGTGCCTCTGCCATGCTCGCTCCTATCCTGGCGTGGTCGCCAAATGTTGTGAACCCTGCAAGATTCTCTAAATTGTCAGGATCGTACGACCACACGGCACGAGGACAACTCTTTTGCTTTACACAGTATATTTCACTTCATCTGATAATTAACAATGAACACTAATAACACCAGCTATTTATAGCATGCAATAACAGCGTACATGCAAAACAAAAGCAGATAAAACTGGACATAACAGCGTATACAGCAAAACGCACACAACGCATATAGCGTATGCCATGCAGCAACATCAGCGGTACGGCGGAGTCGAAATACAACATTTCAACGAATACAATGCCATAAGCGCGAAGGCCTTTCCCAATTGAGAACTGGTGGTTTACAACAAGGGGTATGGTGCATGTTCTGAGGTTCAATTGACTTCAAACTGCCATGTTTCGGAGCTACCCTTTCACTAATGCAGATTTTTTGGTACTATGAAGGCATAGCTTGTGGAAACCCAGTAATTTTGCACAGAATTCAGACACTTTTTGGTAACGGTTATAATCGATTGTTATTTACCAAAAGGATATTCAAGTAAGCGCAGATATTTTTTAGCATGATAAGTTAGTACATTGATTCACAATATCTGCGCTTACTTGAATATCCTTTTGGTAAATAACATTCTGTACTTAATATTATATTCCTCATGCCTAGGCTCATGGTGGAATCGAGGTAGTTTTTCCCTGCAATAACAGAATGAAGAAGGTGTGTATGTCATGTGTTTCTCGTTTTCTCTAACTCTTTTGCCGACAGATGCGTTAGCCCCATGGGTGATCTCACCCATGGGGTACATGCGAGCTGTTATTATTATTATTATTATTATTATTATTATTATAATCGATTACTCGATCGTTAAGCTTATCTACTTCGTGCTTCCCCAATTCCTGGAAATCTGCCTCTGTTACCCCATTATATAAAGGCAAAGGAAGTGCCTCTTCACCAACAAATTATCGTCCTATTTCACTGCTGCATCCCGTCAGTCGCCTTTTCGAATACCGGATAGCACTGAGTCTCAGCAGCTTCCTGCATCGCAACAAATTACTATCACCGTCCCAATTTGCATATGTTCCACAGCGATCAGCAACGGACCAACTTATCCTGCTTACTCACCAGATGGCTCGTATCTCGGACAAACACAACAGATATGATTGTGCATTTCTTGACTTCAGGAAAGCCTTCGATAAGGTTCATCATCCAACCCTGATTGAGAGGCTGAGTGCTTTTATGACTCGAAACTCAGTGAAATGGTTTGAATGCTTCCTCAATCAGAGAACGATAGCTGTCAAGATTAAGGAGACGATCTCTCCCCAATATCTTTTGAATTGTGGTGTCCCTCAAGGCTCACATCTTGCACCCCTGCTGTTTTTAACCTACATCAATACCCTTCCCGACACATTGACCCACAGCGCCCCTTATCTATTTGCTGATGATTTTACACTGCTCAACACTCATAACATCGGTTTACCTGTTGGTGAGAATCTGGCCAATTTCCAGTTGGATTTAACAAGCTGCCAGCGCTGGGCTAGAGGCATTCACGGGGAGTTTTCTGCGGCCAAGACCACCATGTTCTCCAAATATGCTCCTCCACCCTCTTCGTCTGTCCAAATGGACAACGTACCACTCAATGTTAAAAGTACCGTAATCCATCTAGGCGAAGAGATCAGCACTAATCTTAAATTCCAAGACCATTTCACTACTGTGTTCAAAAGGTTTCGCCAACGTGTAAATTTGTTATGCTTTATGGGCCGTCATCTATCGCATGCACATATTGCCCTACTCTACAAGTCATATGTACGACCCACAGTAGAGTACGCTATCCCTGCCTGGTGCTTCAGACTTACTGCTAGCCAGCTAGAATCGCTTGACATTTTACAAGCAAAGATCTGCAGATGCCTGCTGCGGTCTGCGAAGATTGATTTTGATCCCTATGAATCGAAGAATAATTTAAATAGGCTGTGTAATTTGGAATCCCTTCACTTCCGACGCACTTACATTTCCATCACCGTTTTGTTTTAAGTATATCCATTGGCACCCAGATTATCTATCCCGCTTTGACATCAATATCTCTTCTAGCGCACGCCGACCAAACAAACTGATTTTCAATTCTCATGGCCGCATCTCTTCCTCTCTCTTTCTGCATAAAATCGGAAAGCTGTGGAACTGCCTTCCACCAAGGCTGACATCCCAAGATTCACTTTCTAAATTTCAGCAGCAATATCGCTTGCACGTGAAAAGTTTTAAATTTGACTGTAGTGGTATATCCCTGGACATTTAAATTAATTGTTTTATTTTTAACAACCCAGCCCTGTGTTTATTGCTCACTACGCAGCATATACTGTAACACGTGTAGTTTTCCTCACTGTTTATTTCTATTGCATGATTTGCATCAAGAGATCCCCTCGACAGGCCATCGCCTCTGGGAGATCCTTTAATAAAGATTATTATATAATCATGATGGGAATCGTTGAACCAAGTTTCTGTTACTGATAAAATATCAATAGAGTTTGCGGCTAGTAGATATACCAGTTCGGAGATCTTCTTTACTGCTCTTTGACAGTTTAGTAGACACACACGGATCATTTTTTAGTGTTTCTTTGTTTTTCAAATAGCTTTCAGTAGGGTCCGACCGCAACGTATCAAACTCGGTGGGGCGACGTTTCTTGGAGGGGGAAACGGACGAACAAGGCAAGGAGGTGGCTGGTGATTGGATCGTGGGAGGAGATGCTGTCGGAAGAGTTTGCGTCTGTGTTGCTGGAGCTGTTGAACATGCAGCTACGGAGGATTCAGGAATAAGGTCGTCGCTGTGGTGAAGATTAGTGTCGTTGTTTGTTTGTTCAGTCTGCGTCGAGTCCATACTGTTGGTGT
>NC_088644.1:40836229-40871229 GCF_964019385.1 Sycon ciliatum
CGGCATGAGAATCTGCTATGCTTTCTGAGTTTTCTAGAGTGTGGTTGTCAGCTGTTTCATCTGAAAGATCGGGTTTTGACTGCAAGGAAGAGGAGGCAGCGGTCACGGCAGCAAAGGTTGGGTGAGCAGGGGAGGTCGAGGACGCATCTCTTGCCGGCTGTGTAGTTTCGCCAGTAGGGAGCCCCGTTGGGACTTCCTTGGCTTGTGAAGCGCTTGTTTCGGCCGAGTTCACTTGCAGAGTTGAACTCTCGGCAGTGCGGGGGTCAGTTCCCGTATCCGCCGCACATTCTGCGCTGCTAGCTATATCCGTATTCGGCGGGGGTGTCGTGGTCTGCGTGGTTGTGCACTTTGTGGTGGACGTGCAATTTTTGGCAACGTACAGTTAACGTGTCCAACTCTGTCACAAACTCGACACGTTTGCTGTTGCCCGTGGTGCCAAACCCGAACCCTTGGTCCCGAGACAGAAATGTAGGAGGGAATGGTTGCCTTTTCAGCCTTTTGGCGTATGGTGACTAATCGAGTCCCATTCAAAATGAACACACCACTGGGAAGGCGGGTCTTCGCAAAGGTAATCCCAAGCACCTCTCCATAGCTAGCCAAAGCATTCTGTACACACTCAAATCCCACCCACAGTGGTACCTCTTGAACATGGACAGTTACGTTCCTTGTGTCGATCGCGGGCGTGGCAGAAATACGTTCACCAGCCACAACAATTCCATTTGAGCTCAGTGTTTCTTGAGCTTTTACAGAGTTTAAAGTCAGCCTACAAAGCCGACCTACATACTGGATACCAATGACAGTTTCCTTCGAACCTGTACTTGATTCCAATGCAGTGATTAACTCACCGCTTGGCACTTCAAATGGTTTCGCGTAAAGGCTATCGGTAAGGTCCAGGAAGACAGTCCGTTTCCGTATTTCCTGGGGCGATAAGCCGCCCAGGGCTGTTGAGGGCATACTTATGACAGCAATATCAGAGCTCAGAAAATGTCAACCATACACTGTTACGTCACAAACTTATCGCATGAGCTGATTGTTTAGTAACTGGTGGTGTTAGTGGACAGTAAAGCGTAACTTGTAGTTCCTTGGTCTTTCTCTCTTGTATAAATAATAATAATAATAATAATAAGCCTCTTGTACGGGCAAAATAAACACAATTGCAAGGTCAACAGTATAGTAGTCCATTTGAAAAAGATTTACAATCAGGTTTTGGTCTTACAAAGTATGAACATAAGGGAAATTGGACAACAAAGTACATAGAATGGCTTGTTAGGATACGGCAAATTGTTCTGTGAAGGTTTCGAAACAGTTGGACTAGCCGTTAAGGAGTTACAATTGGCGGGTTGAAATCTGACCCGGGTCGAACTCAACCCGGGTTGAAACGCTTCATGTAAACACAGCCATATATAGGTGAACCACTTGGGGATCCCATTATTGCAGGGTATGATCCACCGTACATGTCTCGGTTTACATGTAGATCTGCACCGTAAATGGTGATACCTGAAATGAAGCATGCAATATTCTAGCCGGCGGTTCCTTGTTGCAGTACAAAACACAGCGTGGAAGTAGTATGGTCTCAGTCTTGACGAGCACCCAGTAATTGAAACTGTTGTTTTCTTGCGCTGGATATTGCTAGGTAACCTGTTGTGGATAGTAATACAGTTGGATTTCTTCATTCCACTTATATTTGCGCGGGTGCTGGATTGGTTGTCATTCTTTCGACATCAGTGGCAATTGTACTGTTGCAGTGGTTATCGTTAACCGAATTTCTCTTCGAACTTTTTCAAAGTTTGGCATCATGGCGGGCCTCTGGAACCCGGTAAGTAGTCTTCTAACTACAAAGAATGTCTAGTATGTGAAGGTGAGCGCAACCAAGACAAGCACGAGCTGGAAGGCTCAGCTGTGAAGGACGTTGCATGGTTGACTCCAACGCGTACATGCAAGTAATAATAATAATATGGCTCAAAAATATTATCTCATCTCGTTGTTCCCGCTCATGTTTCTTCAGCACTTTTGTATATTTGTCTCACTCCAATAATCGTTTATTGATCTCCTGTACATTATTATTCTTCCGTCGCGAAAATCCACTGATGAGATTGACAAGAACATCGATTTTGGGTAAACTTCTTTTGAGACCTCTTTGTTGTGTGGCATTACCACAGAACAAATATTATTCACTGCTAACATTAAATTATTGTCTCCACGTCGCATATTTGTAATTAATAAAAAAAGAAAAAAAGTCGATGGAACTACAAGTTACACTATGATGTTCACTAACACAACCGGTGGTGAAACAATCCGAGTCCAGTTAGCAATGATTTTCAGGAATGGCATGTAGTGGTGACTTGGACTGATAGTTGCTTGATCCTCTTTCTTTCCTTTACATTCAATAATGTGCACATTCTTTTTATTGTATGCCCAGATGTCTACCTTGACTATACTGTTCATATTAGCCTATTGGAGTGCATATTGTGAAGGATCCAGTCGGTTTAGACCCTGTACGTTTGATGAGACTGGGCAGAACAAAACTCTTACAAGCTGCGATGGCGTACTAATAGTGTAAGTCAGATGGTTGCAATGTTGTATTTTGCTTGCATTGCT
Source organism: Sycon ciliatum (assembly GCF_964019385.1). Classification (NCBI taxonomy): domain Eukaryota; kingdom Metazoa; phylum Porifera; class Calcarea; order Leucosolenida; family Sycettidae; genus Sycon; species Sycon ciliatum. The sequence goes on from NC_088644.1 coordinate 40,838,828, forward strand.
CCCGAGCTGGTTTTGGAGGTGTGAAAACCATGTCTGAGAAAACCGAAGCATATGTGCAAGTCAATCTTTCCGATTTCGCTCATAATTTGCGGTCAGGTTCCCAGGGGAGTAGATGGACTGTGCAAAGTCCTTGAAACCGTTTCTGAAGGGAACCTTGAAACTTGCACGCCCCTCAAGTATGGCCAAAAATCGCATTTATGCTAAGGACAAAACTCCATCGAAACCAAAATTGCCTCACTTTAGAAAAGTTACCAGAGCAGTACCGCTTAGCCACACCCACATCCCAGAAGACAAGGGCCATCACCCTCGACATCACAAATGATAGTCTTCCAAAGAACCAATTTACAAGCACTGATAATCCAGCCAGTTACGTGCTCAATTAGCAAGAATTACACACCGGTGGATAGCACTGAGGACATGTCCCCATCAGTCTTTTGGGGTTTTCTTGAATTAAACGTTTTTGAATTTTTGAACTTGCTGAAATACGGCAAAACGTTTACCTGCTTAAGAAAGCTTGCCCGCCGCGACGTCTAGTGAGCAATTACTACTCCTACACCACTCCCAACGCTGCAGAACAAAGTGTATTGTTGACTCTGACAAGGAAAGGCAGAGGTGATCACGTGTCACTTGAAATGACAAACTTCTCCTTGCGCCATCAACAATATTTTGTGAGACAGTTGATGCAAAAGTGACTGAAGTCCTGAGTGCAGTTTTTGAATTTTATTGTTGTTTTTCCAGCTTTGTTTTACTTCACCAGAAGCACAGGAATAATCTGCCTTTTCACTGGGCGTATTTTTTATTTTTATTTTTTTTTACTAGAGCCACGTAAACCCATCATGTGTGAGCCATGAATAAGGGGAGTGGTGGCGTGGTCTGGGATGCTCTGCCGACCTTGGGTCTCGGTTTCATCACAACCAGGCGTGCCAATAGCAGAGAGAGAGAGAGAGAGAAAGAGAGAGAGAGAGAGAGAGAGAGAGAGAGAGAGAGAAAGAGAGAGAGAGAGAGAGAGAGAGAGAGAGAGAAAGAAAAAGAGAGAAAGAGAGAGAGAGAGAGAGAGAGAGAGAGAGAGAGAGAAAGAAAGAGAGAAAGAGAGAAAGAGAGAAAGAGAGAAAGAGAAAGAGAGAGAGAGTGTGTTGCCACAGTTCTCACAAAACGATGAAGGTTATGATATAAAAAGGTCCAATAAACTACACGTTACGCTATAGGGTCCACTAACACCATCAGTAACTAAACGAGATCCATCCAAGATGTGCGAGAGCTGTTAACCAGTTATTTGTGGAACGTCAGTACCGTCGGTCAGTGTCGTGCAGTGTTATCGCATGAGCTGATTGTTTAGTAACTGGTGGTGTTAGTGGACATTATAGCATAATATATTATTTGTAGTTTCTTGGTCCTTTTTTCTTTACTATAAATTTATCTCAGATAAAGAGCCAAGTTTTAATTGATACAAAAGAGAAAGATCAAGGAACTACAAGTTGCACTATACTGTCCACTAACACCACCAGTTACTAAACAATCAGCTCATGCGATAACATTGCACGACACTGACCGACGGCATAGTCTACACAGATCATGTATCTGGTTGGCCGGGTATTGATCATCTAGCACCGGAAATCAGATCAAAGGATGTGATCCGACCGCTTTGCCGGTGGTTTTCTGATGTCGGATTGCTGCAGGAGTTGGTCGCAGTTGGCAGACCACAGTTCACCTCCAGGGAATTCTCCAGGGAATTCAGTGTGTTCTGTAAACGATGGAAAGTAGTTCCCACCACCCCCCCCCCCCCTCTATCCACAGGCGAACGGGTGCAGAGACAGCTGTTAAAGCCATGAAGCTCTTAGTGTACAAGACTATCAAAGGAGGAGACCTGAACGTGGACGAGTTCAGGAGGAGACTGCTAGAGTTGGGAAATACAGCACAATGCAACGGTCGCAGCCACTCGCAGAGCCTGTTTGGCCGATTACTACAGTCTTTTGTGCTTGCCAGCCACCGCATGTTTGCTACGGAGTGACAGACCAAAGCCACAAACAGGTTCGCCTATCCAAGAGAAGAGCAATACACGGTATAACGCCTCCGTGAGACCACTGGACAACCTGAAGATCAGAAAGACGATGGACATTCAAGACCCAAGTTCCAGGTGGTGGACACTGTAAGGAAAGGTTGTTGCTATAGGAAGGTGATGCGACGACTATGTCAAACTGACCAGCGGCTGTGTGAACTGGCGCAATAGAAGGTTTCTGCGCCCATATCAAACCTACCGGGCAGATGTCCCACCGCCTACCGGCGATTGTCCTGTCACAGCGCAATACAGGCCCCAGTCCCATTGACAAAGACAACCCAGGTGTGGCACAGGCAGCAGCAGAGATGGCCAGTTTATAGGTTCGACATCACCTCAAGGCAGTCGTATTCATAGCTACTGAAACTTTCGGTATGACTGACTCGACCTGCATGCGATGGATTGCAATAAAAGTAACGCATCACGCTGTCAGACCTGCCACAATAGACTATGAAGAATTGCATTTAAGAATTTAGCTGTTTGAGTTAGAATCCTGACATAATTTTACAATAATTGAGTTTTATTGTGTTAGTTGAGTTGAAATCTCATCAAACTTTAGTTTCGAGGATTCAACTGGTGGATATGGTGTGAATTGTATGTACGTCAGAGTACTTCCTCCGTGTCGCTAAAATTGTCGCTTCCTAGAGCGATTTTTTGAATTTATTTTGTCCCTTCGAAGGGCCAAGAAATCAGCTAGAAATTGAGGCAGAGCATTGTCGCCGAACCAAGCTTTAGTTTGTGGCCTCCCACTTCGCTGCACTTGCAGCTAAGGTCGATGTTTATATTGATGCTGGCAGAGACTTTCTTCACAACCTCCATTTCCGATGACATCCTACGCATACAGAATTACACCCTGGTCAGACGCGACAGGCCAACTCATGGCGGAGGCTTAGCAGCATATGTAAGAGATCATCTCCGAGCCCGAATTGTGAAGGCTGACACTGAGGTAGAAGTGCTCATATAAAAGGTCAGCGGGCAGCGTTCCAAGGTTCTCCTTGCTGGTGTGTACTGTCTTCCAGGAACTCCTGTTAGGCCCACAAGTAATTAGTTCATGCATTATTCATTTGGCCTGGGTAGCTACTTGCGCACCCATGTTTGCCAAAGCTACCCAGGCCCTTTATATAGCGTTGCTTCTCTCTTCAACTCTCTTTCTTCAATAAGCTCGCTCTCTCCAGGTAATCTCTTTCTCACTCTTCAATCTAGTTGTTCCGTTCGTCCTGGTCTTAGTCATCCCGTCTCTAATAAATGTCGTGTTAGTGAGTAAGAAACCTCTCTTGTTCACACCCAACATTGGCGCCCAACGTGGGGCTCAAACCCACGACCCAGAGATTAAGAGTCTCATGCTCTACCGACTGAGCTAGCCGGGCCCAACATTGGCGCCCAACTTTACTCAACGCGGAGTTCTGCTTCCGCAGCTCACGACCCTGAGATGTAATTTACGGGTAGTGTTGCTCCCGTCACTGCTGGACTGTCCTTGTTTATTCGTCACCCCTGTCCGTGTTCGTCGTGGAGCTGTGTCGTCCTGCTGTGTCGTCGCGCGGTGTCGTCGCGCAATGTTGTCCTTCTTCGGACTCAACAATGGCAAACATTGCTCGAAACCGACGACCCTCGTCCTCTACCGCCCGGCATTCGGCTTGTCGCCAGTCTCGTCTCGTCGCCAACCTCGTATCATCTCCAACCTCGTCTCTTCTATGTCAACCTCGTCTCGTCCAAGTCATGCAGGTCAGCTACTTTCTTTATTTCTCTCTTTCTTTACCATCCGTTCTCCTTCGTCAAATTTATTTTCGGTTTATGTATTTCGTGAATTTATTTGTAGTGTGTGGGTTTTTGTAGTGGCATGTGTTCATAAACTATTAGTAAATTAGAGGTCCGATCATGGTGAGCCACGCTCTAATTTTTGATGTTTAGCAGAAGGGCAACCACGCTATTTTTAGCCATGCAAGCAGTATCAGTAGGTTCCTCGTAACGTCTAGTTTCTTATCTTTAGACTTAGAGACGTACAGGAACAATATCTGTAATGCATGATACCAGTAAACACTTTTGTGAGATCCGTGCACGTGTGCAGCGTGTGTGTGTGTGTGTGTGTTTTCTCCCTCAGTCATTTTTATCTTTTTCTCTCTTTTTTCTTTCTTTTTCTCCGCCAGGACGTGGGATTCTTTTTCAAGTAGGGGTGGTATGTTAGGCCCACACGTGCTTAGTTCATATTCATTAGTTCATGCATTATTCAGTTGGCCTGGGTAGCAACTTGCGCGCCCATGTTTGCCATAGCTACCGAGGCCCTTTATATTGCGTTGCTTCTCCCTTCAACTCTCTCTCTCTCTCTCTCTCTCTCTCTCTCTCTCTCTCTTCACTAAGTTCGCTCTCTTCAGATAATCTCTTTCTCACTCTTCAATGTAGTCGTTCCGTTCGTCCTGGTCTTTGTCATTCCTATCAAGGAATGCCTCAAAGAATTTGCTCCAGCAAGTGTGCAAGAGATCGCTAAGCTGCTCTCCAATATCGACGTGCACAAAGCTGCAGGCAGCGACAAGGTTCCAGCTGCAATCTCCAAACAATGGTTTCCTGTCCTTGCACCGTCCCTAGCCATCCTAGTCAATGCATCTCTAGCTTCTGGTTTTGGTCCTGCATCTCTGAAGATTGCGGATGTTCGTCCCCTCTTTAAGTCAGGCAACAAAGCTGTCGATAAGAACTATAGACCAATATCGTTATTACCAATTGTAGTTTCCAAAGTCCTAGAACTGGGAGTCCACACAAAACTCTGTAAGTTCCTCTCCGAAAATCCTTGTTCCCCGTAAACCTATCGCCCACTTCACTCCACAGAAGATGCCCTGACTTTGGCTGTAGACAGATATTTGGAGGCAGCGGATCAGCAGCGCCATACAGGTCTTGAACTTGTCGACATGAGCAAGGCCTTCGATAAGGTCAAATACCAAATTTTGGTTACAGATCTATTTCAGCTTGGTATTACCTCAACGGCGCTGAATTGGTTCATGAGCTACCTAACTGACCACCGTCAGCGAGTCGTCCTGAGCAATGGCCAGTCGTCTGCCCTCTCTCCCTGTGAGTGTGGTGTTCCTCAGGGAAGTGTGCTGGGTCCTCTTTTGTTCTCCATCTACACACTGGAAATAGAACAGATCACAGCTTCAGCCCACTCACAACTGTTTGCTGATGATATCCTGCTAGACGCCATCAGTCAATCTGTCGAATTCTTGAATTTAACCCTCTTCCGTTCGGTCTCCAAACTGGCCAATTTTCTGGAAGAAAGAGCCTAAATTCTAACTCCCTCCAAAACCCACGTTCTGGGTCTTCATGCACCCCGCAGGCAACCCTTGTTACTTAAGATAGAATTAAATGGAAATCCCCTAGCTCAGACCACAACTGCTCGACATCTAGGTCTTCGACTCCCAGCTTCGGTGAGAGACTCATGTTGCGAGTATCACACTTAAGAGGTCCCAGATTCGCTCCTGCCTAACTGAGCAACAAGCCCTGCTATTTTACAGATCGCTAATACTACCGGACTTGTTATCTGGATCCAATGCCTTCTTCTCGGTTCTCTCTGCGCACCAACGACATCAGCTTTCGGTCCTGGACAAGCGATGTATCCACTGCGTTGCCAAGCAGCCATTCCCCTCCCACACAGATCCCATCCACATCCGTCTTGGCCTCATCCCCATCGTCCAAAACACCTATTGTAAACTCCGCCATCTCATGCTTCGTATCCACACCGCCATAGTTAGTACTCTTCTGTCCAAACGCCTACGTCGCCAGACTGAAAGCATCACTCGGATCAATGATTCAAATGCGTATGTTGTCCCTGCCACCAGGCGAGTCTCTGATGACTGTCGGCCGCTCGTTTCTGCTGTTAGATTATGGAATGCCCTGCCCCAAGAGTTCAAGTGCCTCGCCAGCCCTAGATCATTCAAGAGATTTTTAAACGTTTATTTTTATGACTAGCCAGCATCTAGGCTTGGACTAGGAGTCGTGACTCAACTGTGATTCAAATGTGACTCAACTGTGACTCAACTGTGACTCAACTGTGACTCAGTGAACGCTACCTCCAAGCGGTCATTTGTGGCCAGACATCCGCAAGGCTCCCAATTCAGGCTGGAGTCCCCCAGGGCAGCATTCTGGGTCCGACTCCCTTCCTCATGTACGTGAACGACTGCGAGGACCACGTACCAGCCGGTGCTGACCTAGCCTCGTTCGCAGACGACACTACTCTGTATGCCAACATCACCCCCACCACCCAAGAAGATACCACCCAAGCCCTCCAGCTAGCAGTCAACAACATCTCCTGCTGGGGTCAAGAATGGAAAATAAAATTTGAACCAGCCAAATCCCAGGCACTGACTGTCAGCTTCCACCGCACCCAACGGGACATGCCACCGATTGACTTCAACGGATCAAATGTGACGGAACAAGAGGAGCTCAACATCTTGGGCATCAGTTTCGATGGTCAGCTTACCTTCCGGCGCCACCTTCGTACCGTAGCCCTCCGGGCAACACAGCGACTTGGCGCTTTGTGTAAGGCTTTCCACCTCCTAGACGTTCCCGGTCGCATCCTAGCCTGCAATGCTTTTGTGCGCCCAGTGATGGAGTACTGTCCTTCTGTCTGGATGGGAGCGGCCCCATCCCAACTTGCAAGACTCGACCGTGTGCAAGCTCGGGCCATCCGCGCCATCGCCCCAATGTGTTGGCTGCCGAGTCAAGCTCTTTGTCGGATGGTTGCAGCACTTTTCCTCCTGTACAAGATGCATTGTCCGGATGCACATCCCCTTCTACAGAGGATACTGCCACCCCAGCAGCCCCACACCGAACAGTCCACTCCACCCGTAGTACATTCCAGAGATATAATGCTCACGCACACCAACTGGCCAATGAACTTCCAGTCCGTTCCCGAAACAACCTGTGTCGAGCCTACCCTCATGCAGTTGTCCCCATCTGGAACCAGCTGCCTGCCGGAGTCTTCTCTGGTCCATTCTGCAGAAAGAACTTGCAACACTTCAAAGTTGCAGCCAACCGCTATTTAAAGACCAACGACTGGTCGTGGGCACATGACCATCTCCGATTATCAGCATCATATCTGCCTCACCCCATGACTTCCAAATTCAGCTTCCCATACTATTCCCAATAACGTCTGTTCTTCTTTTCTCTCCTTCTCCTGCCAGCACTGTCTGTTTTATCCTTCCCCTCCTTCCAATGTACTGTCTCTCCTCCTAACATTTCGTATCATGTACCTGTCACTCCTTTCATTTTTCTTCTTTTTTTGGTGCGTTTTATGTCTCCATGTTGTCGAGACCTCCGGTCGCTGAGGGCAAAAAGCCTCACCATCACTATGCTCCCACTATGCACGGGCCGACCGAGCACCCCTGACAAACAACACAGCGGAACGTAGCAGCGTGAAAGACACCCGACAGCGATAGTAACCCATCAATGACGAATAGCTAACTCCCGAATATTGAGATGTAAGCAGGCAAAGGCGCCTGAGGAAGGCCGTGGATGCCGGCGCAGCTGCCCCATTCACGGAAAACACTAAACGTGCAAAGGCACCACGCTCAACATTCACTACTCTCTCCTGATATTGAAGTCTCTTAGCACCCGCATGTTGCCGGAAGAGCGCGTCCAGGCTTCTGGACGCATAGGAAGAAGCGTCAGCATTAAACACCCTGACATCGCAAAATGCATCTTGCCCACGCGTCCAGAAACCTCGAGCGCTCACATCAAGGCGAGCCTCGACAGAGGTATTCGCCGACCTGGCCTGAAAAACCTCACCCTCGACAGGGGCGAGATGCGGCTCTACAGACACACTGGAGCAAACCTTGGTCAAGGCAACAGCAAACAGATCTCGTAGTTCATTGTTGGGAATCCACCAAAAGCACAATTCAAAGCATGGCTAGTGGAAAAACCCGCCCACAAGCACATACAACAGGGGTGTCACGCAGCGGCCAGTCATAGCGTAACGCAATGGCATCGCGAAAGTCTCCCTTGGATAATTCAAAACCATGCTCAGCAATAGGGAGCGCCGACAGCCATGATGAAACACCTGGGCGACCCAGTTCTTCCACGCGACGATTAACTTCCAAGACAGGTGCGATTGAAGAGCACGCAAGCGCACTGCCTGTCGCTCACCCGCCACTTTACGACACTCCCGCTTGGCGCAAGCTACGGCGGATAAAACTCTATCAACCTCATCCGGACCATCTGGGAACTCCTGCCTCCGAATGAGCGTCGTGAGGACCTCGGTAATACGGCCAGAAGCCTCTAACTGCTCCCTCGCCGTCTCGACAACAGAAGGCAGGCCAATGTCACCGAGCCGAGCAGGAAGCCGAAGAAGCGAAAGCTCAGTGTCCGTAAAGGACGACCGTCCGGTAATGGCACGGAGGAAAGTACCTGCCAAAGCATTATCAAGCTTCTCAAGTGACTCGCGAGCTATCGCAGTGGTCCGAAATAAGTAATTCCAACGACCCCGCAGCCCATGTACTAACCCGGAATACGCAGCATGTGGCTCTGATACCGCGAAACCACTTAGTTTATCAATTTGACCACACCACTGGGAGACTGCGCGATGCACGAAAGTGTTAACAAATTCCTCAGATCCAATAGGACTACCCAGATATTCACCCCACTAGTGACAATCTGGATGCCCGTGCCGATGAAAATACGTTCAGCTTCCTGAAGAAACTCAGGTTTCACAAGCAGCAGAGTCTTTTTCCAATTAACATGATACCCATAAACTTTGCCACGCTCAGCCAGCATATCCAACCATCTACGCAATTCAAGCAGCCTACCAGCACCAGCAGAATCATCCGCATACCAGTCCTGAAGTAGTTCAGAGTGGGCTGTGTGTAATTCCTTGATCAGAGGAACAGTCGATAGGGCATACAGTGGCATCGCCAGAGGATCACCTTGGGTTGTACCCTCTGCCGATGCCAACTCCCACCTCCAGTTACAAACAACCGCGCTCGTTTGGCATATGTATTATTCGCCAATATGGAGAGAGATGGGCAATTATACTGGATATTGTGCAAGGCGACATTTCTATTTAAATTATTGAAAGCGTTGCTGGCATCGACCAGCAATACACCCTCGGTGTCAGGATTTGCAAAGCCATCCCGCATAACCCGAGTGGCTGCCTCAATACCAGCTGGCAAACCACTACAGGTTTGAATGTAACCGCAGGCGTGCTGTATTTGTGAGCGAGAGATCGAGATTGCAGCCTTGACTACAAGCCTGCGCATCACTTCCCAAACCCGCCACAAATAGCGTATTTTAGGAATTAGAGAACACTTTGTTCTTGCTCTCGTGAGCTTCAGCACCTCGTATTCAGGAGAGATACCAGGATTATTATACCCGAACTTACAATCTTGATAGATGCCCACGCGAATGATGTGGGACGGCACGAAGTCCAGAAAAACGATATGCGCTCTGGGGCGGAATAGTGTGGAGCGCGATGAATTTGAATGGGGTGGAAAAGAGCTTTGACAAAGTCTGAGACCACCACGGCTTCAATAACAAGTAGACATTGCGCAGGAAGGGTCTCACCAATGTTCGAACACAAAAAACAGCGATTCCGACAGTCTGACTAAGACGAGCCAAGTCACAAACATTGCGATGTACGAAGAGACAATTTTAATGAAAAGGAGGAAGTACATTGATCAATTTTATCACATTATTAGTACAGTTGGCACGCTCAGTTAGCTAGCGCTAGTATGTAGTCTGTAACTAAGGCACTTTTCTTATATTATCGTCAGGCGAAATTACTGGTCAGTCGGCGACACGCATTTTTCACAAACATTTGCGTTTCACCTGCTGGGAGAGTATACGTGTTGGACTCAGTAGAGCGTCCAGCACCTATATGATGTCCAACCCCTATATAGAGTCCATTGGTCCAAAATCCACTGTACAGAGTCCAAACTTGGAATCAACTGTGAGCTCAAAGTTTAGATGGACATCACTCCGTGTATAGAGTCCAGCCAATTGGCTTCACCCCTATATAGAGTCCATTGGTCCAAAATCAACTGTACGGAGTCCAAACTTTGAAATCAACTATAAAGAGTCTTTATGTGGACAACACTTCCTGTATAAAGTCCAGCCAATTAGGCATCCCCTATCCAGAGTTCGAAATTAGACATAGGATCTGCTGTAAGCAGTGAATATTAACCAGAAAACGGAATCTATCTTTAATCCTTTACATCATTCACTTCTCAAGATAAAAAATAAGTATTGAGGCGCCACTGCAGCCTTTTCATTACATGAAAAACCCTACAAACACCATCCTCAAATCAAGCGGTCTCTTCGCAGACGCTGCAAATTACAATATCTCAATAATGTAGTGTTGCCAAATTATTGTGCACGCACACATACACACACCCACACAACGCCAAGAAAATACCTAGAAAAAAACAAGAATCGAAAGAGAATAATGGAGAGCCAAGGATTAATTATTTGTTTTGAAATTATTGTGCGCGCGCACAATAATTTTGCACACATCTTGCAATGTGTGCCGAGTTCCGAGCAAGATTTGGCCCATTTAGCGGAGAGTTGAAAGCCGTCAAAATCTTCTTTTCGCCAAATGTCACCTAAGCGCCTTATCACACTGTGTTGAAAGGTCGCGTTTGCGTCTGCGTTTCCTTCGGTTTTGGACGGTCGCCTAGGAAATTCCATCACATGACGTTATCGCGATTGCGTTGGTTTCCAGACGCACAGCCGCAGCCGCAGACGCAAACCAGGGGGGGGGGGGAGGGGGATGGGGGTGGTCAAAACCAAATCGCGTAAACGCAGGTCGGACTTTCTTTATCGCAAGTGATTCTCAAGTGTGCTTTTCAAATCTTCGTTTCCATGTAGTTGCTGAGGCCGACGAGAGTACTAATACTAATACTTATACTATATGTATTGTACTCCTGAGGCACCTTGAGGGCTTGATGGCTTGATGGCTGCCTCATTGCCTGTATTGATCGGCATCGCTTGTTTGAAGAAGTAATGTTTCTCCGTGATCAGGCATCGGGAGATTGAAACGTTTTCATCAAATGGAGTGAAGGAGGGGTAATAGAGCACTGGCAGTTGTTCGGCTGGTTAGTAACCCTGGCCTGAGCTCTGTCAACGCGGGCATGGAGCTGATGCAAGCTCGTGGCTGAGGTTGCGGTGACTAGTTGGCGGTGGCTAGCCTAGCTGGACGATGTGCCTCAACAACGGAACTACCATCCCAACACAGACAACGCATCGGCTGCAGTCTTCCCACCGACTCCCATTCACCCAGCACCACTGACAAAGGACATAGGAGCAGAAACAGAACACTTCTTGATCTCAGGAAAATAAATTCAACATCCACAGCGACCTGGAGATCGATTCCCCACATTTTTGTATTTTCCCGCACGCACCGTTTTTGACGCAAACGCTGAATTCACAAATATAGGATGATATCACGTCTTGCGTTTTCCAGTCTCAAATGCAAATGCAGACGCAAACGCGCCTCAAACAAAAAATTGTTTGTTTTTTAATTGCAGTGTATCCAAGCGGTGATTGTAGCAATAGAACATGAGTGGAAAACTATTCCCGCCTCGTTCACAACTGTGTAAATAGTTATCATCAGAGCTGCTCGGATTTCAGTATATTCTTTTTTATTGTTATGTTTTCAGGTTTTTGTCAGATTTAAAACTGACAGCGCTCAGAGAGTCTGCTTTTCAGGGTGCAAAACAACTCGAAGGAATGTAAGTAGTTTTGGTTACTTACTGTCTACTAATGGGTTTGCTCTCACATTGGAGCTCGCGCTATTCCGCCGACTTGACTTGATAATTGACTTACTCACGACTGCCACCCTGAGCACACAAGAAGTCCATCAAACCTTCGACTCGGCAAACATTCAAGAAAGCACCACTCCCTGCTAAATACACAGTGTTTCGTGGAATTCACCCTCATCAGTTGAGCTTGAGTAGGCTGAGGAAGATTGTGCCTGAAGAGCACCACTTATATAGTGCTCTCCAGGCACAAACATCACCAGGGATACCAACTTACAGAGGCGCTCAACACCCCGTGAACACCAGATAGCAGCGTGAGTCAGTGTCGCTCCTGGACGATGAGGACAGGTGTAGAGGACCCTGGGCTATTCACAACTCTCTCACCTCCAAACCAGCTAGTCAAAGCCTGCGCTGGGGCACAACAGTACGAAATAGTTGTTGCGACTTCGGTGACGATTATCCTGGTGATATTTGTGAGTGAAGAGCACTGTTTATTTGGTGCTCTTCAGGCAGAATCTTCCTCAATCTGCTCAAGTTCAATTGATGATGACCACGGCACATGACAGTGAAAGAAGAGGCGGAATACGAATCGCAACAATCAGAACTAGGTAGCAGGTGAGTGCCGGTGAGAGTGTTAGTGTTGTGCGTAGGTTCTGTGGTAGCTATTCTTCAATGTACAATCATCTGCTAGCTAGTCCTGATTGTTGCAATTGGTATTCGGCAGGCAGTTGCGTGATCTCATCAGGTGGCCACAAACAATGGGTATTACACTCGCTTTCATTTTTAAAATCCAAATTTGCAACTTTCACTGCTATTGTTCTTAGTGTTATTTCTCTAAATACTCGGATGTCGGCATACTCTGGCACATAGCCCAGCCATACAGGTTGTTGGCATCAAGGTATAGCAGGTATGATGTGGGCTCGGGAGGATTGAACTAATCCATCGTTGGGTTGTTAGCCTTGCCGTACCGCTGCGACGCCATTCAGATGCCCCCACGTAGACCGGCTTCGACAAACAGATGCATGTCTACATCCGTGAGCAGCTGCAGTTCAATCTGGGTGAACCGTAGTAGAGCATCCCATGCATATCCTACATAACACCATACAACACACCAGAACACAAACACGAAAGTCAATACACCATGCAAATAGTATAAAAATACACCGACAAGAAAGCACAAGAATACTAACAGAGAACACCATCTGAAGGAGAGAATACATTGGACAACAACAAAGACTGATGAACGTACCTGGGAGAGTAAGGTAATGAGCTGGATCCAACCCATACGTCTTGTATGCTGTCTTGCGGAAATGCTCAAAAACATCTGCTAGAAGATAGACATCTGTTTGCAAATAGGTCATGATAGGCCTCCATTGTACTGCACTCAAATGTCTGCAAATAATACACATACACACAAGCATCCACATATCCACAGATAGAGAGCAATGAGTACAAACAAAAACAAAAAAAATGCGCAGGGCACATCACAACAGCATACAAAGTCATGCAAAAGGCATGGCATTAGGGAAATTCTGAGGGTCAATACAGAAGGCACAAGCTGCTTACCTGCCATACGTTCTGAGCATGAGCATAGTCAGCATCACCGATACCTTCTCCAGTCAAACTAGACTCAAATGCTGATTTAGGTGGCAGCTGTGTCTCATCAAACCGAGCAAAGGAGTCCATGTACTCGTAGGGGTAGACACCCTTACGCAGGAGAAGGTCATGATGGGCCAATGTACGAGTAAGCTTGAAGGCATCTTCCGGGGTGTTGCTCACCAACGAGTCCAGAGAGGAGTTCAAGAAGGCCATGGAGTCGATGAAGCGGTACTGACGCCACTATATTTCTCCATGTTGTTGGCGAAGACACTGATATCACCAACCTTCTTAATCCGCTTACGCTGGTTAGAGTCCTCGTACTCCACCTCTTCAACCTCGGTCATACCAATGTGGGCGATGAGGTGGTGAGAATCGTACCCTTTCAGGTTGAAACACAACCGGAATGATCTGGCGATCTGGGTAGATACTCAGTTGAATATTACACTGGTAGTGTGCAGCACCACGGTAGTTGCCTGTGCAGATATTCAGAAAGAGGGGAATACGTATCTAATATTGACTGAGTACGAGGTCAATAAAAAAGACTCAATATAGGAAATAAAAGCCGAGTAAAAGTCCGAGGCGAAGCCGAGGTCTTTTACGAGGTTTTTATTTCCTATACTGACCAAGTACGAAGTCAATATTAGATTTATCACGACAAACAGTCCGTATTTCAAATTCCAAACCTCATCAATCCCGGTTTTATGATTGCACAACCGTTGCACCACTGCCTACTCATGCAGTGACAATGCTGCACTACAGTCAGTTTCAAAAAGATTAGCAATCCTGGTGATCGCCCGGGGAGTTTTCCGTCTTACCGTATGAGCGCTCGAGCGTTGCCTGGAAAAACTCACTGTGAACTCGAAGAAATATTCCGCGCGAAAGCATGAAAAATGACAACTCACTCAGGTCGATGTCGGTACAGGCGTGTACGTCTGGTTCACAACAAACGAGTTCTTCCTCGTATCGATTATGGAGTCAGAGAGGACATGTCAAAAGTGTAGTAAATGCCAAGGCTAGGCTGACGAGCGGCATGGGTCCCAATATGTTTTGTGACCAGATAGTTTCTTTGAGCTGCGATGCAATCACCATGTGACGAAAACGACATCGACACAGACTCATTCCCACGGCCATGACTTGGCGAAGCTATCCGTATGACTTCGACAACATTTTGAGAAAAGCAGACGCCTGTGAAAGCTGATAGAAGATGGCGTTGGCTTCTAAATTCAAATAAATTGGCGATCTTGAAATACTAAAATAATTCTCAAAAAGAAATCGATCGATCGATGTGCCGGTGTGTTCAACACGTAGCTACAGCGCAATGACTTCCATATTCACTCACACCGTTTCAGTGTTGTGGGTGTGTTCACATGGCGTGAGCCAGTCAAGTGTCAGTCAGTTCGAGAGGAAGCGGGAGCTCCGACAACAACAACCGTGAACAACAACGAGTCTGCTTGATCACCAAAAAAACAATGAAAAAAGTGTGAGTTGAAGATAGGTTGGGATTTGAACTCACAACTTCATGGTCAGCAGACAGCATCCATAACCACAAGGCCAGAAAGGAAAAGATAAATCGTGGGTTTTGATAGAAAAATCGATACTGGCTTCCAGGGCAAATTGCAAACCATGGGAAAAGGCCGGAAACCTGGTCGAAATTCTAACTCCTTAACGGCTGGTCCAATTGTTCCGAAACCTTCACAGAACAATTTGCCGTGCCCTAACCAGCTCTTTTATGTACTTCGTTGTCCAATTTTCCCTTATCTTCATACTTTTTAAGACCAAAACCTGATTGCTAATCTTTTTGAAACAGACTATAGGCACCGTTCAACTGCGCAACCCCTAAGCAGTCAAATATAAGCAGTCAATATAGCCATAAGGAGTGAAATATGCAGGAATACTTGACTGCTTAGGTATGGCAAAAATCTATGTGAGTCAATACTAAGGGAGTGATAAACTAACATAGTAAACATCTACAGTGAAGGTGATAGCACAGACAATACAATTCAATACACCGTGATAAAACCCATATGCAAACAGCTACAACGACATGAAAATGCACTATACACATCATACGCATATCTGCACACAACTGCAAAACACATGAACAACAAAACAACAAAAATAAACAAAAAATTATAATACTTACCAGTGAGATGATCATGATCACGAACACGATCTTCTCCAAGTACTTCGTCGAATATCCAGCAGTTGACTGCGTTCTGAAACTCAAGCTCCAGTGCTGCCATCATGCGGATTGGCTTGATATCAGCCAAATCCTCCTGGATACTGCCTTCCAACTCTTTGAGACTGTCAAAAAAGTTGTGAATGGCATTCTCACTGCAGTCGTCAAACTCGCCCTGGACTTCACCGTTGGATCGGATGGCAGCATAACTACAAGAGCATAAAAGAAGAAGGAAAGTAAGAATAAGTGATTTTTTGAAAAAATAGAATCACACAAAATGCACATACTACAACACGAACACAATTAGGGGAGAACAAGACAACAAGGAATAACAGCAAGCACTGTGCAGGCATGAGTACAGCAAACATTAGTCTAAAACAACACCAACAACAAAACATACCTGATGCTGCATGGTACATGACGTGCTGTACGTACAGTGTTGCTGCCATGCTGTTCCTCCATCAGCTCAACGATGGCCTCCGTATCAGCATAAATGATATATGGAGCCACCATCCTGTGCTTCAAATTTGTATATTTGAGGATGCTGTCCTTTGCTGTGGGCGTGACAACTGGCACGGGCTTCATCACCTGACATCTCTCGCTGTGATGCTGCAGGGAGCCTGCTGTTTTGTCTGCGGAGAGGCATCGCAAGCAGTAGTGTGTGGCGTGTCTGCTCTTATTCTCACATGCACAACTGAAGTTTTTTATCCATGTGAAGTGGTCGTCATGTAGAAGGAGGTTGATGGGAGTCTCCTGTCGCTCGCTGAGATAGAGTTGGTACAGATTCCCCTCATATCCAAACACATTGATTGCAAGACCATTCTGTATCTCCACTTTGGGTACATCACGGAGCGTTGCAGGGAACATTACACCATCGAACCGCAGCTCATCAACGTACTGGGTGTACCTGGATACACGCTGTGGGTTGTTGTCGATGGGATGCAGGGCTTACAACAACGCCCACATCAAACACCTGTCATCGTTGTTCTTTATGTTAATGATGGCCTTCTTTTTTTCTAATTTGGGCGGGATAGCAGCTGCACCACCTACAGTACACCACAAAAAAATACAACAAAGGCTTTGCTCAGAGTAACACCACATCACAACTACACTCTCTCGTCAATCACGAAAAACTGTACATCTGGTACAAAACATACGTCTACGACAAATTCATTCCACAAGAAATTCGACAGGCTTCGAACAAACACTGCCGGATGAACAGAAACTCACCTCGAAGAGGAGTGTACTTTGCTGTGGCCACATCCAGCTGTCTCACTCGAGAAACGGTCCAGTCGGATCCGTGCTGCACCCACTTATCAATAAGACCAGTGATCCTCGCCACCATCGTCTTGACGGCACTATCAAAAATGTCCCCTTCGCTGAGGATCCGAGCCGGTCTACTTCTAAAAAAAGGGGAAGGCAGCCGTACTACCCGTGGCCGAATCTCGTGTCATCTCCACCCTCTAAACTAAAACCACTTTGAACGGGTGAGACTGAAGCTCCTCGAGGAGAACCTGTCTGAGCTCGTCATGATGGCTGCTGAAAAAGACGAGAGGATCAGTGCCTGAACCTGGCAAAGAATTTTTTTTCAAAAAACCTTGCACGGCACTGGAGGTGGGCTGTCGAGGCTGCCTGGATCGTTTTCCACTTGGCTCCGCCATCGTCACGTAACCTCCAGCACTGCCTACAGCATACTGAAGAAAAATCTCCCCGTACAGCTTATATAAGGTCGGCTATAACACTAATGACACGTGTACTAGTAAACCTTGTTTTGCACTGCGTCTTTTCCACACGCAGGGCCACTGAAGGTCACACGCTCCGCGTGCGTATGCACGCATGCGCAATATGTCATTCACTGCATCCAATGCACACCTATGATGTGTGAATCAGGGAGTAGTACGTATTTTACTACTCCCTGGTGCGAATACAACGTACGTACCGAACGTGCACAAGTGTTGTGAAACCACAAGTTCTCGAGAGTGAAAGGCCTTCTCGCTTGTGACATTGTGTTCGTTTCAATGCAGTTGTATCCCGACTCCGCCATACCGCTGATGATTACGACGTAGTATACGCTACATGCGCTATGTGCGGTTTGCTGTGTGCGCTGTAGTTGTATGTTGTATGTGCATGCTTTTCTCATATACGCTGTCATTTTCACGCTATAACTACCTCGTGGTTTTAGTGTTATTCATTCATTCATTATTCATTGCTATTAGTCGATGGAAGTGAAATAATTATTATACTGTTGACAATAAATAGTCCTCGTGCCGTGTGGGGTCGTTCGTTCCTGACACTTTAGAGAACCAGAGGGTTCACAACATTTGGCGACCAAGCCAGGATACGAAGCGAGCATGGCACAGGAACTATGGATCATTGAAGCCAGCTTTATAGCTAGCGGAATTCGGTATGGATTTGAAGGCGATAGGTTGAGAGAATACGTGGAGAAGAGGCTCCGACAGAGCGAGGAGTTTGAAGAGCGCAGTGCTAGACGGCAAGAGGGTGCGCTCCGCACAGAGTTTGACAAAAAGCTCAAGTAGATGAACGAGTGCATCGCCAGCAGTAGATATGAGGGAGCAATTTGAGATTTGCTTGCCACACGCGAAAGGACGCCGGACAAGGCGTGTATGACTTTGCTTACAGACAAGAAGCGGTCAGAGGAGTATTCGAAGCCAGTGGGAGGATCAGATCCAAGGCCCACTGCGTCGATGCAGTGCATGGCGACTTTGGTCGAAGACGCTCAGAAGCAGCTGGAGTATCGGCCGAAGGACGTAGAAGCGCATTACGTAGAGGCGCAAGACGTAGAAGAGCAAGACGTAGAAGCGCAAGACGTAGAAGCGCAAGACGTAGAAGCGCAAGACGTAGAGGCGCAAGACATAGAGGCGCAAGACGTAGAGGCGCAAGACGTAGAAGCGCAAGACGTACAGGCGCAAGACGTAGAAGCGCAAGACGTAGAAGCGCAAGGCGTGGAAGCTAAGGAAATGAGAAGGGCGATACTGGTTAGCACGGAAAAGGTCAACGGCGAGACTGTGTGGAACACAGAGATCGGATGTGTGTTCTCGGGTTCCGCGCCCGCCCCGGGTCGAAGCAGTGTACCAGTGACCGTGTCGTGTGTGACAGCCCACATCGTCGAGCTTTATGACATTATCGGTTGTGTGTTGTCTGGTCCAGCGTCTGCCCCATGTCGAAGTGGATCGGTGACAGTGTCGTGTGCGGCAGCCCACAGCGACAAGCTTCACGAAATCGAGTTAGCCGAAGTGGTGGGCATTAGTGATATTCTACCATGGCCACCACCGCAGCAGCAGATGACGCGTAGTAAGCCCCAAATGGTTTGACTTGTGAGTTGTTGTACGGCGGCGAGAAGCCCTTTGGTGGGGAGAATGTTGTGAAACCACAAGTTCTCGAGAGTGAAAGGCCTTCTTGCTTGTGACATTGTGTTCGTTTGAATGCAGTTGTATCCCGACTCCGCCGTACCGCTGATTACGACGTAGTATACGCTACATACGTTATGTGCGGTTTGCTGTGTGCGCTGTAGTTGTATGTTGTATGTGTATGCTTTTCTCATATACGCTGTCATTTTCACGCTTTAACTACCTGCTGGTTTTAGTGTTAGTTATTCATTCATTTTAATATAGCTATGAATAGGATGAAGGCCGCAGACATCACGCAACTACGTTACTTGTTTGACATGTATTACTGTGTATTTTATAACAAAAAAATAATTATTATTGAAAACCCAGAATCGATTTTCTCGTTGCTATCATCAGTGGGAAAAAACGGAACTAAGGATACAACCAAAGAAACTGAAGTTAAGTACTGTAAATAGAAAGGTGTTAGAAATAACATCAAGATACAAGTGCAATAAAACCACTAGAGGAAACGCAAAAAAGGTAACAAGATTACATAACCAAAGGCGAGAAGGCACTGAACGAAGTGTCAACCTACGAATACAACTTCAGTGCAACAATGTGCCCTTTCTGCTTACACAAAACAGGCTTATGAATACGTATACAAACTGCCTCTAGGACTTTCAACTGTTGGACATAACGCGCACGACACAGTACAAAAAAAAGAGAGTCATCATACACACCAAGACAGTCAGGACGAGATAACAAGTGTAGACACACAGCTGACTTCTTACGATCAACACATTCATCCGCCTCATCTCGCTCCTTCCCACCCGACTCCTCCTCGTCCATCTCATCGTCCTCTTCCTCGTTCCGCTTGTCATCCTCACTATCATCATCACCACCATCATCTGCCTCGTCCTCTGTCTCCTCACCAACCGTTTCGTCATCCAATTCCTCTTCCATCCTCTGATCATCCATCTCATCCTCCGTTTCAGTACAGACCACTTGTCTCCCATTTGCTAGCTGCTCGTCCCGTGAGCGGAGTTGTTCCTCCAGATCCGCTTCACTCACTGACTCAGGATACTGCTCGACCCTCTTCCTGTTGGTACTGTCCACAACGCGCGGTCCTTGGCCGTTTCTGGCATAGATCTCTGTGGAGTAGTTTGCTGTTGCCCTCCGAGGTCTCTGGATTAATGTGGGCGGCGTGGCAATTCGTGTGAGAGTTGGTGATGCCAGCGCGAGTGTAGGTGGGTCCACCCCAGCCCCCGCCACAAGAAGAGCAGGTGGCGGTTCTGGTGGTGGAGGCTATATACCTGCTGCTTTATGCAGATTGATGCCAACGCGAACAAGCAAAATAATACTAATAATAATAGTTACAGTTCGTATGTCACTCATGGAAGGATCCATGGGCTTAATGCATCTGTCAACGAAATCCAGGCAGAAGAGCCGACAAAAGGCATCCCATTATTGTTAGAATGTATCGCAGTAAGAGCAACTACGCAAGCGCAGCACATTTTTCCACAAGCATCAGCCATTTTTTCTTGTCTAGAGCCGGTTCAAAACAGTCAGAAATATCAATATTGGCGTGCTTTAGATCATTTTTAACATTGTCAATCCATCTGAGATGGGGTCGGCCACGTGCGTGCTTGATGTCCCGGGTATTAAAGGGTAAGTATACCCTAAAAATCAAATTTTCAACAGTTGTTGTCTTCGGGGTGCTGAGTCGAATGGTCTTGGTCCGAGGAAGCTGAGACGTTCCCTTCCTCCTTTATTCCCAATCGAACTCGCGCATTTCCACCGAAACTGGGCGACTGTGCCCCACTAGACAGGGATTTGTATGGAAAAATGTCATTAAAAACGCCGTTTCGCTCTTATAAATGAGCGCATGGCCGCGATTGGTCCATATGTTGTAGTATTTTGGCCGCTGAGTCGACTGGTTTTGGTCCGAAAAGGCTACGATGAAGCATTCGGCCCTTATTCCCAATCAAACACGGTTGAGTAAGCGGTCACATGCTCATTTGCAGCCTGTTTGGCACCGTTTATGTCACTTGAGTTGAACCTTTTAACCAGGGAGTCGTAAAACCATCTTACGACTCCCTGCTTTGAACCTTTGAGTTGAATCTTGATGTAAAAATTGTACTCTGCAGGCACAGTGACCAGGCGACTGGTTTACACATGAGCACGTGACCGCTCACTCAACTGTGTTCGATTGGGAATAAGGGTCGAATGCTGCATCGCAGCCTTTTCCGACCAAAACCAGTCGACTCAGCGACCACAAGACTACAACATATGGACCAATCGCGGCCATCCGTGCTTTTATAAGAACGAAACGGCGTTTTTAGTGACTTTTTCCATACAAATCCCTATCTAGTAGGGCGCAGTCACCCAGTTTCGGTGGAAGTGCGCGAGTTCGATATGGAATAAAGGAGGAAGGGAGCATCTCAGCTTCCTCGGACCAAGACCATTCGACTCAGCACCCCGAAGACTACAACTGGTGAAAATTTGATTTTAGGGTATACTTCCCCTTTAATTGCCATCTCCTGTGCTTGGTAGGACGCTGAGTTACGTCCTTCCCGAACAACATGGCCCAGCCAGAGCAGCCGACGTCTGCGACAGGTAGTGCTGACTGGGTCTTGTTGCTTTGAGGCGTACACTGTAGTATTCGACATGTGGTGAGCGTATACCACACCAAGCAAGTACCGCAATTTTCTGCGGTGCCAAAATAATAAATAATACTTTATTACCCCCTCTACTGAGTATGATTACCTTCCATCACGGCTGTTTATACTTTATTCTCCTTTTTAGTCGATAGCATGTAGTTAGGCAAATTTGCCTGTTTGTTTGCCTGTTTGTTCTTCCATTCTAAACAAACAAACAACAACGACAACGAAAACGACAACGACAACAGACAACGACAACGACAACGACAACGACAACGACAACGACAACGACAACGACAACGACAACGACAACGACAACGACAACTACAACAACAACAACAACAACAACAACAACAACAACAACAACAACAACAACATACAACTACAACTACAACTACAACTACAACTACAACTACAACTACAACTACAACAACAACAACAACAAACAACAACAACAACAACAACAACAACAACAACAACAACAACAACAACAACAACAACAACAACAACAACAACAACAACAACAACAACAACAACAACAACAACAACAACAACAACAACAACAACCCGAACACTTTAAAAGTAGTCATTAACCCCTAGGCTCTGCCCACACAATTCTTCCTCACTCTTTCTCCTTTCTTACACTATTATCTCTTATTGGCCACTGGCTATCGTGAGAACGCCACCAGGCAGCACAAATACAAGTACGACAACATCCAACTCACCGCACACCGACACAACTACTCCGACAACAAAGTGTAGTCACCCAGATTCGGCGCGTGCTGAAGACCTCCTCTCCTCACTGGTGACTAACACAGACATGTCTAACCAGCCAGCAAACCCCTGGATTACCTCCGAACGATGCAGGAGACCCAGTCCCAATGCGGAATCCTCACCTGATTTCAAAAATTCCAAAAACAAAAAGAGAGCAACAACATCGACCCTGGCCAAAGCTAACCCCTTGCCCCGGCACAGGGCTCACGCTTCAGCCCACTGGTGTCACACGATACTCAATCCTAGCGCTGTCCTCCACACAATGTCAGTGAGAACAATACTTTCAATTGCGGAAATACCAAAAAAAAACCAAACAAATAACAAAAATAAATAAAAATAATAGAAGTCGCGAATTTCATCAGCTCGAACGTCAGGTGTCTGTTCAACAAGATGGACGAGCTTAGCCACGTGGCAAAGTTGCAACAACCGTCAATAATCGCCCTCCAGGAAACCTGGGCGCATCCATCGGACAGCGACGGGCCCCATCAACGGCTACAAACTCATAAGAGCGGACCGGGACACCTTTGGTGGAGGAGTCGCCACATACATACCACACAGCTGCCAACACGAGACAATTACCATTCCCATGACTCAAGCGGAATGTATTTGGATTAGAATAACAATCGGCCAAGCCTCCCTTGTGGTAGGGAACATCTACCGTCCACCGCGGTCCGACCCCGCAGAGTTCGTGATGGAACTGGAGAGGGCCATAAAGTTAGTTGAAAGACCCCAGGATGAGATACTTCTCCTTGGCGACTTCAACGCCAAGAACTGCTTGTGGCACCCCAGCGACACCACCGATGCCTTAGGTGAGGACCTGCATTGGCTGTGCGAGACTCGTGGCCTCACACAACACGTCTCCTTTGCCACCCACCTACGCCAACACACACCTACATTGTGCCTAGACCTGGCCATCTCTAGCCTCAGCCGCCATAACATCACCATCACAAGCCTGCCCCCTATGGATGCCTCTGATCATGTTGTCATACAAGGCAACATACGACCCCAGCAGCACACCACCCACCGAAACAATAATACAAATAATAATAAAATGAGAGCAGTACTACACAGCAAAGCACCTTCAGCACATACTGGTTGTGGAGCGAGGAACGCATTGCGTCCCTGCATGAAGCTCTTGCCACCTGCAATCTGCAGTACGATCCACATCCTACTGACCCTCAGCCAGTAACCTCATTCTGGAACTTCTGGAGAGACCAGATACTGAAACTAGCCGTGCACCACTGCCAAGTGACCAGAAGCAAATCCCGCAAAAATACTACGCCCACTCGTCCCTGGATGACGAAGGATCTCCTCAGCCAGATCAAAACAAAGTACAAACAGTTCCGCACCTACAAGGCGACCCAACTAGACTCAGATTGGAAACTGTACACAGCCCAGCGTAACCGAGTAACCGCTCTTTTGCGACAGGCTAAGTCCGACTTTGTCCAGCAAACAACGTCAACGGGTACAAACCTCCACCGTCTACTGAAGCACCTGAAAAAACCGCCTAAGCAAACAATTCCCACACTATCGATAGCCAACTCCACTGCAGCCACGGCTATGGAGAAAGCAACAGCTCTCAACAAGTTCTTTATCTCCCAAAGCCAACAGTCCATCGACAAGACCACCTGTACTACACCAGACATCAACACTACCCCTGACATCAGTCATACTCTAAATACAATCACAGCAACAGTGGAAGAGGTCTAGAAGCTTCTATGCAGTCTAGACACTGGCAAGAGCCCAGGCTTTGACAACATCCCAACTCGGCTCCTGAAAAAAACTGCAAAGGAAATCTCCCCATCTCTCACTAGTCTCTACAATCTGTCCTTCAGAACCGGAGAAATACCACAGGATTGGAAAGACGCAACTATTACACCCATCCCCAAGTCGGGCAACCCCTCCCATCCTACCAAGTACTGACCCATCTCCCTGCTCAGTATAATATCAAAAACACTCTCGTCTGTACAATCACATAGCACCGCACTTACCCTCCAACCAATCGGGCTTCAGGAAACAAGACGGGACCGAACTGCAACTCGCACGGATCGTCCACCAGATGTCCACAGCTAGGGATGCGGGGAAGCATGTTGTAACGTGTTTCTTCGATCTCAGTAAGGCCTTTGATGGTGTATGGCATCAAGGCTTGCTGAAAAAGCTGAGCCACTATGGTGTCGACGGCAAGGCTCACAATTGGCTCGAAGCCTACTTGACAGGACGTAGACAGCGGGTGCAGGTTGAAGGCACAACATCCGCCTTCATACCAATACCAGCAGGAGTGCCCCAGGGCTCGATCCTGGGACCACTTCTGTACCTGGCGTACACCATTGACCTCCCCACTGCCTGTAAAAATGCTACAACCTCGTGTAGCCAGTTCGCGGACGACACCGCACTAATTGCCATTGCAGGCAGCTACATTGAGTGTGAGGCTGCGCTACAAAGAAGCGTCGATGCCCCAGCAGAATGGCTAGAGCGCTGGCACCTGCTAGTCAATAAAACGAAAACCGTCATCCTCCCGTTCTACCATGCTAACCGACCCCCACCACGACTACCCGAAATAAAACTTGGCCAAACCCTATTAGAAACAGTAACACAACATCGTCACCTCGGCATCATCTTTCAGCACGACCTAAGATGGTCAGCCCACCTTGACTTTGTGCTGAAGAAAGCCGTAAAATATTTTAATATTCTCTTTAGGCTCAAATGGACTCTACACACTAAATCACTCTCTCTCATTTGCAAAACGTATATCCTGCCTGTAATTGAATATGCATGCATTGCTGTCACCCCGCTCTCAATCGCAGCCCTTGACCGTCTTGAGCGAATCCAGCGCAAGGCGGCCAGAATCTGCCTCCGTCTCCCCCTTTACACTCCTCTGGATCATTCAACACTGCTCCATCGGCTCAAATGGCCGACAATGTTCTCTCGTCGCAAAGTGAAGCTCACCCTTCTTGCTCACTCCATAAAATACCAATATGCCCCATAACACATACGCTTGCTCAACACCCCCGCTCAAGTTACGGCCCAGTACAGCCTTCGACACGCACGCACTTGGCACCTCCCACCCTCCAGAACCGATCGCTGTAAGGCCCCGGTCACACCGAAACAAGCCACTTTGGGCTTGTTATCGCTGGCGCTCAGCTGGCTTGCGTGATCCCTGTGACACGGTCACACCAGACCTTGAGTGCAAAGCTTGAATGGCTTGTTTTTCTTACCCGCCAAATTTTGAATATCTCGAAACACACCAATGTTTGCAAGAAACTGGAGAGCAGAACGTTCGCGATCTAAAACTGTACTTGTTCTAGTGTTCAGTTTTGATGAAGAAGCGAAGGAAGCCCGGATTCTGAATTGCGAAGTCGTGCTCTTTTTATTTGTTCGGTGTGCATGGACGCGATGGTTCGGGTGGTGTTTCCTGATGTCGAGCTTTCTGCCCCGCCGGTTGCCGTTATTGAACTCAGTTGCAAACCACTCTCTTCTTCGTACCCGGCTTTCTTCATGAATTCGGTCGTGAGCGTGGTGCCTTGTCTTGGCCTCAAACCACAGCTCCAACAATCTATGCAGCAGTCTAGAGGCACAGCGGCAGAAATCCATGGTCGTTGGACAAAATCCAAATCAAACTGAATACAGTGTAGTTGGGGTAGACAGACTCACGGTCAAAACCAAAGGCACAGGGATAGCACGGTTCCACGGACACAAGAAAGAACATCAATATATCAGTTCATCATGTCAACTAGCTACATGGTGTGCTCCGGAGCTCCAAGCGCACTCAAATTATTTTTTGAATTTCGGCTTTCAGCCGCTTGTACAAGCTGTGGCTTAAACAAGCCGGAAAAAAACGGCTGAGAGTCAGCCACGGCTGAAAGTCGCTTGTAGGACATTTTTCAGCCATTTCCATGGTAATAGTGACGTAAACAAGCGCTTGTTTCGGCTGAACGGCTGAATCGAGCTCGGTGTGACCGCGGCCTAACGACTCCCCACTGTACAAGTCCCTAGAATACTACAACGCCCTCCCTGCTAGCATTCGTGACGTCTCCTCCCGACCTGCTTTGAAACAAGAAATCTGCTCAATGCTGATTAACTCAATCTGCTCCTGCAGCGCTCACCCTTTCCCATACTTGTAAAGTTCAAAGTGATGTAAATCACTTTTAAACTGTTTAACCCACAATCTCACCTTCTCATCAATTTATCTCTTATTGGCGATGGTGCCATTGTGAGAATAAAGAATTCAACAACAACAACAACAACAACAACAACAACAACAACAACAACAACAACAACAAACTTCGACACTGAAGAAGAACACTGTTGTATTCCCCTCGCAAGCCCAGGTAAGCGTGGGGGCCAACATAAAGCTCCTAGAAGAGCAAGGTATCACCGGCATCATTTCGATGCAGACAACAAGCAGGGGTCAATGTAGACTTACCGTTGAGTCATATGAAAAAGCCAAATTGTTGGTACTCAATGGCTTCGATTGCAAGGGCGAACGGGTTTCACCACGCTTCGTTTCCGTACCAACAACACAGATACACATCCACGATGCTCCGATCTGGATCTCAGACGGTGTCCTAAAAGCTGCGCTCTCACCGTACGGAAAGCTTATCGGTGAGATACGACACGGCAAAATCAAACTTTCAAACGGCACCCAAACAGCAACTGGTGTGCGATTCGCCACGTTTGAACTGAAACCAGGCAGTTCGATCCCGTCGTACTTGCGTACGACGGAAAGTTCTCACGAGCTCCGCATCATCTACGACGGCCAGGTAGGCACGTGCAGGCTATGTGGCCAGCTAGGTCACATCGCGCGTACCGGTATACCTGCCAAAACCGTCGCAGTGCACACACCTCCACGCATGCCGGCAGAGAAGGCAGCAGCACTGGCAGCACAGCTACAGAGCGGAACATGAACAGCGGAGCTGAAGCGGAGTCTCACCGTACCGATTCGGCACCAAAAGCGTCCCCGAGTTTGACCCACGCCAGCGGCGTATCCCAAACGGCCTCCGATGGTGCCAACACCACGCCGAAAGCAGACGTGCTCTCGAGTTCGCACCCAAACGACCCAGTCAACAACCAGTACGAGTCGTACGAACACGACATCGCATCGCCCATGTCGGCAACCAGCACGACCGTGCACCCCGGAACGCCGCCAGGCAGCACAAATACAAGTACGACAACATCCAACTCACCGCACACCGACACAACTACTCCGACAACAAAGTGTAATCACCCAGATTCGGCGCGTGCTGAAGACCTCCTCTCCTCACTGGTGACTAACACAGACATGTCTAACCAGCCAGCAAACCCCTGGATTACCTCCGAACGATGCAGGAGACCCAGTCCCAATGCGGAATCCTCACCTGATTTCAAAAATTCCAAAAACAAAAAGAGAGCAACAACATCGACCCTGGCCAAAGCTAACCCCTTGCCCCGGCACAGGGCTCACGCTTCAGCCCACTGGTGTCACACGATACTCAATCCTAGCGCTGTCCTCCACACAATATCAGTGAGAACAATACTTTCAATTGCGGAAATACCAAAAAAACGAAACAAATAACAAAAATAAATAAAAAATAATGGAAGTCGCGAATTTCATCAGCTCGAACGTCAGGTGTCTGTTCAACAAGATGGACGAGCTTAGCCACGTGGCAAAGTTGCAACAACCGTCAATAATCGCCCTCCAGGAAACCTGGGCGCATCCATCGGACAGCGACGGGATGTACGCCATCAACGGCTACAAACTCATAAGAGCGGACCGGGACACCTTTGGTGGAGGAGTCGCCACATACATACCACACAGCTGCCAACACGAGACAATTACCATTCCCATGACTCAAGCGGAATGTATTTGGATTAGAATAACAATCGGCCAAGCCTCCCTTGTGGTAGGGAACATCTACCGTCCACCGCGGTCCGACCCCGCAGAGTTCGTGATGGAACTGGAGAGGGCCATAAAGTTAGTTGAAAGACCCCATGATGAGATACTTCTCCTTGGCGACTTCAACACCAAGAACTGCTTGTGGCACCCCAGCGACACCACCGATGCCTTAGGTGAGGACCTGCATTGGCTGTGCGAGACTCGTGGCCTCACACAACACGTCTCCTTTGCCACCCACCTACGCCAACACACACCTACATCGTGCCTGGACCTGGCCATCTCTAGCCTCAGTCGCCATAACATCACCATCACAAGCCTGCCCCCTATGGGTGCCTCTGATCATGTTGTCATACAAGGCAACATACGACCCCAGCAGCACACCACCCACAGAAACAATAATACAAATAATAATAAAAAATGAGAGCAGTACTACACAGCAAAGCACCTCCAGCACATACTGGTTGTGGAGCGAGGAACGCATTGCGTCCCTGCGTGAAGCTCTTGCTACCTGCAATCTGCAGTACGATCCACATCCCACTGACCCTCAGCCAGTAACCTCATTCTGGAACTTCTGGAGAGACCAGATACTGAAACTAGCCGTGCACCACTGCCAAGTGACCAGAAGCAAGTCCCGCAAAAATTCTACGCCCACTCGTCCCTGGATGACGAAGGATCTCCTCAGCCAGATCAAAACAAAGCACAAACAGTTCCGCACCTACAAGGCGACCCAACTAGACTCAGATTGGAAACTGTACACAGCCCAGCGTAACCGAGTAACCGCTCTTTTGCGGCAGGCTAAGTCCGACTTTGTCCAGCAAACAACGTCGACGGGTACAAACCTCCATCGTCTACTGAAGCACCTGAAAAAACCGCCTAAGCAAACAATTCCCACACTATCGACAGCCAACTCCACTGCAGCCACGGCTATGGAGAAAGCAACAGCTCTCAAAAAGTTCTTTATCTCCCAAAGCCAACAGTCCATCGACAAGACCACCTGTACTACACCAGACATCAACACTACCCCTGACATCAGTCATACTCTAAATACAATCGCAGCAACAGTGGAAGAGGTCGAGAAGCTTCTATGCAGTCTAGACACTGGCAAGAGCCCAGGCTTTGACAACATCCCAACTCGGCTCCTGAAAGAAACTGCAAAGGAAATCTCCCCATCTCTCACTAGTCTCTACAATCTGTCCTTCAGAACCGGAGAAATACCACAGGATTGGAAAGACGCAACTATTACACCATCCCCAAGTCGGGCAACCCCTCCCATCCTACCAAGTACTGACCCATCTCCCTGCTCAGTATAATATCAAAAACACAAGAAAGAATAGTCCACTCTCATCTGTACAATCACATAGCACCGCACTTACCTCCAACCAATCCGGCTTCAGGAAACAAGACGGGACCGAACTTCAACTCGCACGGATCGTCCACCAGATATCCACAGCTAGGGATGCGGGGAAGCATGTTGTTACGTGTATTTCTTCGATCTCAGTAAAGCCTTTGATCGTGTATGGCATCAAGGCTTGCTGAAAAAGCTGAGCCACTATGGTGTCAACGGCAAGGCTCACAATTGGCTCGAAGCCTACTTGACAGGACGCAGACAGCGGGTGCAGGTTGAAGGCACAACATCCGCCTTCATACCAATACCAGCAGGAGTGCCCCAGGGCTCGGTCCTGGGACCACTTCTGTTCCTGGCGTACACCATTGACCTGCCCACTGCCTGTAAAAATGCTACAACCTCGTGTAGCCAGTTCGCGGACGACACCGCACTAATTGCCATTGCAGGCAGCTACATTGAGTGTGAGGCTGCGCTACAAAGAAGCGTCGATGCCGCAGCAGAATGGCTAGAGCGCTGGCACCTGCTAGTCAATAAAACGAAAACCGTCATCCTCCCGTTCTACCATGCTAACCGACCCCCACCACGACTACCCGAAATAAAACTTGGCCAAACCCTATTAGAAACAGTAACACAACATCGTCACCTCGGCATCATCTTTCAGCACGACCTAAGATGGTCAGCCCACCTTGACTTTGTGCTGAAGAAAGCCGTAAAATCTTTTAATATTCTCTTTAGGCTCAAATCAACTCTACACACTAAATCACTCTCTCTCATTTACAAAACGTATGTCCTGCCTATAATTGAATATGCATGCATTGCTGTCACCCCGCTCTCAATCGCAGCCCTGAGCGAATCCAGCGCAAGGCGGCCAGAATCTGCCTCCGTCTCCCCCTTTACACTCCTCTGGATCATTCAACACTGCTCCATCGGCTCAAATGGCCGACAATGTTCTCTCGCCGCAAAGTGAAGCTCACCCTTCTTGCTCACTCCATAAAATATCAATATGCCCCACAACACATATGCTTGCTCAACACCCCCGCTCAAGTTACGGCCCAGTACAGCCTTCGACACGCACGCACTTGGCACCTCCCACCCTCCAGAACCGATCGCTGTAAAGACTCCCCACTGTACAAGTCCCTAGAATACTACAATGCCCTCCCTGCTAGCATTCGTGACGTCTCCTCCCGACCTGCTTTCAAACAAGAAATCTGCTCACTGCTGATTAACTCAATTTGCTCCTGCAGCGCTCACCCTCTCCCATACTTGTAAAGTTCAAAGTGATATAAATCACTTTCCAACTGTTTAACCCACAATCTCACCTTCTCATCAATTTATCTCTTATTGGCGATGGTGCCATCGTGAGAATAAAGAATTCAAACAACAAAAACAACAACAAGTGGCTTGCTGCATAAGGATTCTGTGTACCGTCTAGACGGCCCGCTTCTCGGATGCCTGGACAGCTACCTGCACAACTGGAGCCTGCAGCCAGTTCAGGGCGGCCAAGAGTCCTCTCTGCACCATATCCAAGCAGGGGTATCACAGGGTAGCATCCTTGGACCTACGTTATTCCTCCTGTATATAAATGACTGCGAGGACACCTTGTCTGCTGGGTGCTCTGCTCGCCACCTATGCAGATGACACCTTGTCCGCTGGTGCTCTGCTCACCACCTATGCAGATGACACCTTGTCTGCTGGTGCTCTGCTCACCACCTTTGCAGAGGACACCTTGTGTGCTGGTGCTCTGCTCACCATCTATGCAGATGACACCTTGTCTGCTGGTGCTCCGCTTACCACCTATGCAGATGACACCTTGTCTGCTGGTGCTCTGCTCACCACCTATGCAGATGACACCTTGTCTGCTGGTGCTCTGCTCACCACCTATGCAGATGACACCTTGTCTGCTGGTGCTCTGCTCACCACCTATGCAGATGGTGCTCTGCTCACCACCTTGTCTGCTGGTGCTCTGCTCACCACCTTGTCTGCTGGTGCTCTGCTCACCACCTATGCAGATGACACCTTGTCTGCTGGTGCTCTGCTCACCACCTATGCAGATGACATTTTGTCTGCTGGTGCTCTGCTCACCACCTATGCAGATGACATCTTGTCTGCTGGTGCTCTGCTCACCACCTATGCAGCTGGTGCTCTGCTCACCACCTATGCAGATGACACCTTGTGTGCTGGTGCTCTGCTCACCACCTATGCAGATGACACCTTGTCTGCTGGTACTCTGCTCACCACCTATGCAGATGGTGCTATGCACACCACCTATGCAGATGGTGCTCTGCTCACCACCTATGCAGATGGTGCTCTGCTCACCACCTATGCAGATGGTGCTCTGCTCACCACCTATGCAGATGGTGCTCTGCTCACCACCTATGCAGATGGTGCTCTGCTCACCACCTATGCAGATAGTGCTCTGCTCACCACCTATGCAGATAGTGCTCTGCTCACCACCTATGCAGATGGTGCTCTGCTCACCACCTATGCAGATGGTGCTCTGCTCACCACCTATGCAGATGGTGCTCTGCTCACCACCTATGCAGATGGTGCTCTGCTCACCACCTATGCAGATGGTGCTCTGCTCACCACCTATGCAGATGGTGCTCTGCTCACCACCTATGCAGATGGTGCTCTGCTCACCACCTATGCAGATGGTGCTCTGCTCACCACCTATGCAGATGGTGCTCTGCTCACCACCTATGCAGATGGTGCTCTGCTCACCACCTATGCAGATGGTGCTCTGCTCATCACCTATGCAGATGGTGCTCTGCTCATCACCTATGCAGATGACACGACACAGTATCAGTGTATCTCTACCACCGCCAGCATGGCCGACTCTGCA
>NC_088644.1:40871429-40886429 GCF_964019385.1 Sycon ciliatum
GTAGTTGTAGTAGTTGTAGTAGTTGTAGTAGTTGTAGTAGTTGTAGTAGTTGTAGTAGTTGTAGTAGTTGTAGTAGTTGTAGTAGTTGTAGTAGTTGTAGTAGTTGTAGTAGTTGTAGTAGTTGTAGTAGTTGTAGTAGTTGTAGTAGTTGTAGTAGTTGTAGTAGTTGTAGTAGTTGTAGTAGTTGTAGTAGTTGTAGTAGTTGTAGTAGTTGTAGTAGTTGTAGTAGTTGTAGTAGTTGTAGTAGTTGTAGTAGTTGTAGTAGTTGTAGTAGTTGTAGTAGTTGTAGTAGTTGTAGTAGTTGTAGTAGTTGTAGTAGTTGTAGTAGTTGTAGTAGTTGTAGTAGTTGTAGTAGTTGTAGTAGTTGTAGTAGTTGTAGTAGTTGTAGTAGTTGTAGTAGTTGTAGTAGTTGTAGTAGTTGTAGTAGTTGTAGTAGTTGTAGTAGTTGTAGTAGTTGTAGTAGTTGTAGTAGTTGTAGTAGTTGTAGTAGTTGTAGTAGTTGTAGTAGTTGTAGTAGTTGTAGTAGTTGTAGTAGTTGTAGTAGTTGTAGTAGTTGTAGTAGTTGTAGTAGTTGTAGTAGTTGTAGTAGTTGTAGTAGTTGTAGTAGTTGTAGTAGTTGTAGTAGTTGTAGTAGTTGTAGTAGTTGTAGTAGTTGTAGTAGTTGTAGTAGTTGTAGTAGTTGTAGTAGTTGTAGTAGTTGTAGTAGTTGTAGTAGTTGTAGTAGTTGTAGTAGTTGTAGTAGTTGTAGTAGTTGTAGTAGTTGTAGTAGTTGTAGTAGTTGTAGTAGTTGTAGTAGTTGTAGTAGTTGTAGTAGTTGTAGTAGTTGTAGTAGTTGTAGTAGTTGTAGTAGTTGTAGTAGTTGTAGTAGTTGTAGTAGTTGTAGTAGTTGTAGTAGTTGTAGTAGTTGTAGTAGTTGTAGTAGTTGTAGTAGTTGTAGTAGTTGTAGTAGTTGTAGTAGTTGTAGTAGTTGTAGTAGTTGTAGTAGTTGTAGTAGTTGTAGTAGTTGTAGTAGTTGTAGTAGTTGTAGTAGTTGTAGTTGTAGTAGTTGTAGTAGTTGTAGTAGTTGTAGTAGTTGTAGTAGTTGTAGTAGTTGTAGTAGTTGTAGTAGTTGTAGTAGTTGTAGTAGTTGTAGTAGTTGTAGTAGTTGTAGTAGTTGTAGTAGTTGTAGTAGTTGTAGTAGTTGTAGTAGTTGTAGTAGTTGTAGTAGTTGTAGTAGTTGTAGTAGTTGTAGTAGTTGTAGTAGTTGTAGTAGTTGTAGTAGTTGTAGTAGTTGTAGTAGTTGTAGTAGTTGTAGTAGTTGTAGTAGTTGTAGTAGTTGTAGTAGTTGTAGTAGTTGTAGTAGTTGTAGTAGTTGTAGTAGTTGTAGTAGTTGTAGTAGTTGTAGTAGTTGTAGTAGTTGTAGTAGTTGTAGTAGTTGTAGTAGTTGTAGTAGTTGTAGTAGTTGTAGTAGTTGTAGTAGTTGTAGTAGTTGTAGTAGTTGTAGTAGTTGTAGTAGTTGTAGTAGTTGTAGTAGTTGTAGTAGTAGTAGTAGTAGTAGTAGTAGTAGTAGTAGTAGTAGTAGTAGTAGTAGTAGTAGTAGTAGTAGTAGTAGTAGTAGTAGTAGTAGTAGTAGTAGTAGTAGTAGTAGTAGTTGTAGTTGTAGTTGTAGTTGTAGTAGTAGTAGTAGTTGTAGTAGTAGTAGTAGTTGTAGTTGTAGTTGTAGTTGTAGTTGTAGTTGTAGTTGTAGTTGTAGTTGTAGTTGTAGTTGTAGTTGTAGTTGTAGTTGTAGTTGTAGTTGTAGTTGTAGTTGTAGTTGTAGTTGTAGTTGTAGTTGTAGTTGTAGTTGTAGTTGTAGTTGTAGTTGTAGTAGTAGTTGTAGTTGTAGTTGTAGTTGTAGTTGTAGTAGTTGTAGTAGTTGTAGTAGTTGTAGTAGTTGTAGTAGTTGTAGTAGTTGTAGTAGTTGTAGTAGTTGTAGTAGTTGTAGTAGTTGTAGTAGTTGTAGTAGTTGTAGTAGTTGTAGTAGTTGTAGTAGTTGTAGTAGTTGTAGTAGTTGTAGTAGTTGTAGTAGTTGTAGTAGTTGTAGTAGTTGTAGTAGTTGTAGTAGTTGTAGTAGTTGTAGTAGTTGTAGTAGTTGTAGTAGTTGTAGTAGTTGTAGTAGTTGTAGTAGTTGTAGTAGTTGTAGTAGTTGTAGTAGTTGTAGTAGTTGTAGTAGTTGTAGTAGTTGTAGTAGTTGTAGTAGTTGTAGTAGTTGTAGTAGTTGTAGTAGTTGTAGTAGTTGTAGTAGTTGTAGTAGTTGTAGTAGTTGTAGTAGTTGTAGTAGTTGTAGTAGTTGTAGTAGTTGTAGTAGTTGTAGTAGTTGTAGTAGTTGTAGTAGTTGTAGTAGTTGTAGTAGTTGTAGTAGTTGTAGTAGTTGTAGTAGTTGTAGTAGTTGTAGTAGTTGTAGTAGTTGTAGTAGTTGTAGTAGTTGTAGTAGTTGTAGTAGTTGTAGTAGTTGTAGTAGTTGTAGTAGTTGTAGTAGTTGTAGTAGTTGTAGTAGTTGTAGTAGTTGTAGTAGTTGTAGTAGTTGTAGTAGTTGTAGTAGTTGTAGTAGTTGTAGTAGTTGTAGTAGTTGTAGTAGTTGTAGTAGTTGTAGTAGTTGTAGTAGTTGTAGTAGTTGTAGTAGTTGTAGTAGTTGTAGTAGTTGTAGTAGTTGTAGTAGTTGTAGTAGTTGTAGTAGTTGTAGTAGTTGTAGTAGTTGTAGTAGTTGTAGTAGTTGTAGTAGTTGTAGTAGTTGTAGTAGTTGTAGTAGTTGTAGTAGTTGTAGTAGTTGTAGTAGTTGTAGTAGTTGTAGTAGTTGTAGTAGTTGTAGTAGTTGTAGTAGTTGTAGTAGTTGTAGTAGTTGTAGTAGTTGTAGTAGTTGTAGTAGTTGTAGTAGTTGTAGTAGTTGTAGTAGTTGTAGTAGTTGTAGTAGTTGTAGTAGTTGTAGTAGTTGTAGTAGTTGTAGTAGTTGTAGTAGTTGTAGTAGTTGTAGTAGTTGTAGTAGTTGTAGTAGTTGTAGTAGTTGTAGTAGTTGTAGTAGTTGTAGTAGTTGTAGTAGTTGTAGTAGTTGTAGTAGTTGTAGTAGTTGTAGTAGTTGTAGTAGTTGTAGTAGTTGTAGTAGTTGTAGTAGTTGTAGTAGTTGTAGTAGTTGTAGTAGTTGTAGTAGTTGTAGTAGTTGTAGTAGTTGTAGTAGTTGTAGTAGTTGTAGTAGTTGTAGTAGTTGTAGTAGTTGTAGTAGTTGTAGTAGTTGTAGTAGTTGTAGTAGTTGTAGTAGTTGTAGTAGTTGTAGTAGTTGTAGTAGTTGTAGTAGTTGTAGTAGTTGTAGTAGTTGTAGTAGTTGTAGTAGTTGTAGTAGTTGTAGTAGTTGTAGTAGTTGTAGTAGTTGTAGTAGTTGTAGTAGTTGTAGTAGTTGTAGTAGTTGTAGTAGTTGTAGTAGTTGTAGTAGTTGTAGTAGTTGTAGTAGTTGTAGTAGTTGTAGTAGTTGTAGTAGTTGTAGTAGTTGTAGTAGTTGTAGTAGTTGTAGTAGTTGTAGTAGTTGTAGTAGTTGTAGTAGTTGTAGTAGTTGTAGTAGTTGTAGTAGTTGTAGTAGTTGTAGTAGTTGTAGTAGTTGTAGTAGTTGTAGTAGTTGTAGTAGTTGTAGTAGTTGTAGTAGTTGTAGTAGTTGTAGTAGTTGTAGTAGTTGTAGTAGTTGTAGTAGTTGTAGTAGTTGTAGTAGTTGTAGTAGTTGTAGTAGTTGTAGTAGTTGTAGTAGTTGTAGTAGTTGTAGTAGTTGTAGTAGTTGTAGTAGTTGTAGTAGTTGTAGTAGTTGTAGTAGTTGTAGTAGTTGTAGTAGTTGTAGTAGTTGTAGTAGTTGTAGTAGTTGTAGTAGTTGTAGTAGTTGTAGTAGTTGTAGTAGTTGTAGTAGTTGTAGTAGTTGTAGTAGTTGTAGTAGTTGTAGTAGTTGTAGTAGTTGTAGTAGTTGTAGTAGTTGTAGTAGTTGTAGTAGTTGTAGTAGTTGTAGTAGTTGTAGTAGTTGTAGTAGTTGTAGTAGTTGTAGTAGTTGTAGTAGTTGTAGTAGTTGTAGTAGTTGTAGTAGTTGTAGTAGTTGTAGTAGTTGTAGTAGTTGTAGTAGTTGTAGTAGTTGTAGTAGTTGTAGTAGTTGTAGTAGTTGTAGTAGTTGTAGTAGTTGTAGTAGTTGTAGTAGTTGTAGTAGTTGTAGTAGTTGTAGTAGTTGTAGTAGTTGTAGTAGTTGTAGTAGTTGTAGTAGTTGTAGTAGTTGTAGTAGTTGTAGTAGTTGTAGTAGTTGTAGTAGTTGTAGTAGTTGTAGTAGTTGTAGTAGTTGTAGTAGTTGTAGTAGTTGTAGTAGTTGTAGTAGTTGTAGTAGTTGTAGTAGTTGTAGTAGTTGTAGTAGTTGTAGTAGTTGTAGTAGTTGTAGTAGTTGTAGTAGTTGTAGTAGTTGTAGTAGTTGTAGTAGTTGTAGTAGTTGTAGTAGTTGTAGTAGTTGTAGTAGTTGTAGTAGTTGTAGTAGTTGTAGTAGTTGTAGTAGTTGTAGTAGTTGTAGTAGTTGTAGTAGTTGTAGTAGTTGTAGTAGTTGTAGTAGTTGTAGTAGTTGTAGTAGTTGTAGTAGTTGTAG
This sequence comes from Sycon ciliatum, assembly GCF_964019385.1. Lineage (NCBI taxonomy): Eukaryota > Metazoa > Porifera > Calcarea > Leucosolenida > Sycettidae > Sycon > Sycon ciliatum. Next base: position 40,876,039 of record NC_088644.1, read on the forward strand.
TAGTTGTAGTAGTTGTAGTAGTTGTAGTAGTTGTAGTAGTTGTAGTAGTTGTAGTAGTTGTAGTAGTTGTAGTAGTTGTAGTAGTTGTAGTAGTTGTAGTAGTTGTAGTAGTTGTAGTAGTTGTAGTAGTTGTAGTAGTTGTAGTAGTTGTAGTAGTTGTAGTAGTTGTAGTAGTTGTAGTAGTTGTAGTAGTTGTAGTAGTTGTAGTAGTTGTAGTAGTTGTAGTAGTTGTAGTAGTTGTAGTAGTTGTAGTAGTTGTAGTAGTTGTAGTAGTTGTAGTAGTTGTAGTAGTTGTAGTAGTTGTAGTAGTTGTAGTAGTTGTAGTAGTTGTAGTAGTTGTAGTAGTTGTAGTAGTTGTAGTAGTTGTAGTAGTTGTAGTAGTTGTAGTAGTTGTAGTAGTTGTAGTAGTTGTAGTAGTTGTAGTAGTTGTAGTAGTTGTAGTAGTTGTAGTAGTTGTAGTAGTTGTAGTAGTTGTAGTAGTTGTAGTAGTTGTAGTAGTTGTAGTAGTTGTAGTAGTTGTAGTAGTTGTAGTAGTTGTAGTAGTTGTAGTAGTTGTAGTAGTTGTAGTAGTTGTAGTAGTTGTAGTAGTTGTAGTAGTTGTAGTAGTTGTAGTAGTTGTAGTAGTTGTAGTAGTTGTAGTAGTTGTAGTAGTTGTAGTAGTTGTAGTAGTTGTAGTAGTTGTAGTAGTTGTAGTAGTTGTAGTAGTTGTAGTAGTTGTAGTAGTTGTAGTAGTTGTAGTAGTTGTAGTAGTTGTAGTAGTTGTAGTAGTTGTAGTAGTTGTAGTAGTTGTAGTAGTTGTAGTAGTTGTAGTAGTTGTAGTAGTTGTAGTAGTTGTAGTAGTTGTAGTAGTTGTAGTAGTTGTAGTAGTTGTAGTAGTTGTAGTAGTTGTAGTAGTTGTAGTAGTTGTAGTAGTTGTAGTAGTTGTAGTAGTTGTAGTAGTTGTAGTAGTTGTAGTAGTTGTAGTAGTTGTAGTAGTTGTAGTAGTTGTAGTAGTTGTAGTAGTTGTAGTAGTTGTAGTAGTTGTAGTAGTTGTAGTAGTTGTAGTAGTTGTAGTAGTTGTAGTAGTTGTAGTAGTTGTAGTAGTTGTAGTAGTTGTAGTAGTTGTAGTAGTTGTAGTAGTTGTAGTAGTTGTAGTAGTTGTAGTAGTTGTAGTAGTTGTAGTAGTTGTAGTAGTTGTAGTAGTTGTAGTAGTTGTAGTAGTTGTAGTAGTTGTAGTAGTTGTAGTAGTTGTAGTAGTTGTAGTAGTTGTAGTAGTTGTAGTAGTTGTAGTAGTTGTAGTAGTTGTAGTAGTTGTAGTAGTTGTAGTAGTTGTAGTAGTTGTAGTAGTTGTAGTAGTTGTAGTAGTTGTAGTAGTTGTAGTAGTTGTAGTAGTTGTAGTAGTTGTAGTAGTTGTAGTAGTTGTAGTAGTTGTAGTAGTTGTAGTAGTTGTAGTAGTTGTAGTAGTTGTAGTAGTTGTAGTAGTTGTAGTAGTTGTAGTAGTTGTAGTAGTTGTAGTAGTTGTAGTAGTTGTAGTAGTTGTAGTAGTTGTAGTAGTTGTAGTAGTTGTAGTAGTTGTAGTAGTTGTAGTAGTTGTAGTAGTTGTAGTAGTTGTAGTAGTTGTAGTAGTTGTAGTAGTTGTAGTAGTTGTAGTAGTTGTAGTAGTTGTAGTAGTTGTAGTAGTTGTAGTAGTTGTAGTAGTTGTAGTAGTTGTAGTAGTTGTAGTAGTTGTAGTAGTTGTAGTAGTTGTAGTAGTTGTAGTAGTTGTAGTAGTTGTAGTAGTTGTAGTAGTTGTAGTAGTTGTAGTAGTTGTAGTAGTTGTAGTAGTTGTAGTAGTTGTAGTAGTTGTAGTAGTTGTAGTAGTTGTAGTAGTTGTAGTAGTTGTAGTAGTTGTAGTAGTTGTAGTAGTTGTAGTAGTTGTAGTAGTTGTAGTAGTTGTAGTAGTTGTAGTAGTTGTAGTAGTTGTAGTAGTTGTAGTAGTTGTAGTAGTTGTAGTAGTTGTAGTAGTTGTAGTAGTTGTAGTAGTTGTAGTAGTTGTAGTAGTTGTAGTAGTTGTAGTAGTTGTAGTAGTTGTAGTAGTTGTAGTAGTTGTAGTAGTTGTAGTAGTTGTAGTAGTTGTAGTAGTTGTAGTAGTTGTAGTAGTTGTAGTAGTTGTAGTAGTTGTAGTAGTTGTAGTAGTTGTAGTAGTTGTAGTAGTTGTAGTAGTTGTAGTAGTTGTAGTAGTTGTAGTAGTTGTAGTAGTTGTAGTAGTTGTAGTAGTTGTAGTAGTTGTAGTAGTTGTAGTAGTTGTAGTAGTTGTAGTAGTTGTAGTAGTTGTAGTAGTTGTAGTAGTTGTAGTAGTTGTAGTAGTTGTAGTAGTTGTAGTAGTTGTAGTAGTTGTAGTAGTTGTAGTAGTTGTAGTAGTTGTAGTAGTTGTAGTAGTTGTAGTAGTTGTAGTAGTTGTAGTAGTTGTAGTAGTTGTAGTAGTTGTAGTAGTTGTAGTAGTTGTAGTAGTTGTAGTAGTTGTAGTAGTTGTAGTAGTTGTAGTAGTTGTAGTAGTTGTAGTATCGTCTCTTCGTTAGCAGAACAGTTCCACTCATCCTGCCACATCACCCAAACGCTGGTTGAGGGAATCCTCTCTGGCATGTCCTACCTGCCCGACGTCACGCAGCTTACGCTGCACAGGAAGTCCGAAGTCCGCAGCCGACAGCGGAATAAGGAGTCAACCATCGCCAAGGATGTCGTCTCAGCCGCTTCACAGGAATTGCAGCGTTGTGTGGAGCTTGCTTCGCTGAAGGGGGCCTCCAATTGGCTCACGTGCCGGCCACTGAAAGTCCACGGCTTTTCCCTCAGCAAGGCTGGCTTTCGCGACGCCATCCATGTTCGCTATGGCTGGGTCCCCCCAATGCTGCCGTCCACCTGCGTCTGTGGTCAGGCATTCAGCACCGCGCATGCCCTGTCGTGCCCTATTGGAGGGTATCCGTCACTCCGGCATAACGAGCTGCGAGACATCACCGCCTCACTGCTTTCACGCGTCGCACATGACGTAAGTGTGGAGCCGTCTCTCCAGCCACTTTCCGGGGAACGGATGAGGTATCGTACTGCAATCAGCGAGGATGGCGCCCGCCTAGATGTTGCTGCCAGCGGGGTGTGGGGCGGCCGTTTCGAGAGGACATTCTTTGATGTCCGGGTATTTAACCCTTTTGTCCGATCGAACACCGCTCCCTCCCTCAACAGCACGTTCACTAAGCACGAGAAGGAGAAACGGCGACACTATGAAGAGCGTGTTAGGGAAGTAGAGAAGGCATCGTTCGTCCCCTTGGTGTTTTGTGCCTCCGGTGGTCAAGGCAAGGCTGCCTCTGCTTTCCTCAAGCGCATTGCATCAATGCTGGCTGAGAAGCGGAAGGAACCGTTCTCCATGGTGATGGCTCACCTTCGTTGCCGCCTAGGGTTTGCCCTCATCAGATCGGCGATTGCAAGCTTAAGAGGTCATCGATCCAGGCGAGCACCTTTGGATCAGCAGCTGGAGTGCCCCTCAGCTCTAGTGAATGCTGAGTGTCGTCTGGGTTAACCCTCACCTCTTGTTATATGGCTGTATTGTTTTCGCTATTAGTTAGTTTTCTTTGTTATGATTTCTTTTTTTTTCTTTTTCTTTTTTACCAGGCGTGGGCCATCCCCTGAATTCATAGGTGCCAAACATTCTTTTTTCTTTAGTTTTCTTTGTTAATATGATTTCTTTTTTTCTTTTTCTTTTTACCAGGCGTGGGCCATCCCCTGAATTCATAGGTGCCAGACATTCTTTTTCTTTCTTTTTCTTTTTACCAGGCGTGGGCCATCCCCTGAATTCATAGGTGCCAACTCGTAAAAAGTAGTTGTAGTAGTTGTAGTAGTTGTAGTAGTTGTAGTAGTTGTAGTAGTTGTAGTAGTTGTAGTAGTTGTAGTAGTTGTAGTAGTTGTAGTAGTTGTAGTAGTTGTAGTAGTTGTAGTAGTTGTAGTAGTTGTAGTAGTTGTAGTAGTTGTAGTAGTTGTAGTAGTTGTAGTAGTTGTAGTAGTTGTAGTAGTTGTAGTAGTTGTAGTAGTTGTAGTAGTTGTAGTAGTTGTAGTAGTTGTAGTAGTTGTAGTAGTTGTAGTAGTTGTAGTAGTTGTAGTAGTTGTAGTAGTTGTAGTAGTTGTAGTAGTTGTAGTAGTTGTAGTAGTTGTAGTAGTTGTAGTAGTTGTAGTAGTTGTAGTAGTTGTAGTAGTTGTAGTAGTTGTAGTAGTTGTAGTAGTTGTAGTAGTTGTAGTAGTTGTAGTAGTTGTAGTAGTTGTAGTAGTTGTAGTAGTTGTAGTAGTTGTAGTAGTTGTAGTAGTTGTAGTAGTTGTAGTAGTTGTAGTAGTTGTAGTAGTTGTAGTAGTTGTAGTAGTTGTAGTAGTTGTAGTAGTTGTAGTAGTTGTAGTAGTTGTAGTAGTTGTAGTAGTTGTAGTAGTTGTAGTAGTTGTAGTAGTTGTAGTAGTTGTAGTAGTTGTAGTAGTTGTAGTAGTTGTAGTAGTTGTAGTAGTTGTAGTAGTTGTAGTAGTTGTAGTAGTTGTAGTAGTTGTAGTAGTTGTAGTAGTTGTAGTAGTTGTAGTAGTTGTAGTAGTTGTAGTAGTTGTAGTAGTTGTAGTAGTTGTAGTAGTTGTAGTAGTTGTAGTAGTTGTAGTAGTTGTAGTAGTTGTAGTAGTTGTAGTAGTTGTAGTAGTTGTAGTAGTTGTAGTAGTTGTAGTAGTTGTAGTAGTTGTAGTAGTTGTAGTAGTTGTAGTAGTTGTAGTAGTTGTAGTAGTTGTAGTAGTTGTAGTAGTTGTAGTAGTTGTAGTAGTTGTAGTAGTTGTAGTAGTTGTAGTAGTTGTAGTAGTTGTAGTAGTTGTAGTAGTTGTAGTAGTTGTAGTAGTTGTAGTAGTTGTAGTAGTTGTAGTAGTTGTAGTAGTTGTAGTAGTTGTAGTAGTTGTAGTAGTTGTAGTAGTTGTAGTAGTTGTAGTAGTTGTAGTAGTTGTAGTAGTTGTAGTAGTTGTAGTAGTTGTAGTAGTTGTAGTAGTTGTAGTAGTTGTAGTAGTTGTAGTAGTTGTAGTAGTTGTAGTAGTTGTAGTAGTTGTAGTAGTTGTAGTAGTTGTAGTAGTTGTAGTAGTTGTAGTAGTTGTAGTAGTTGTAGTAGTTGTAGTAGTTGTAGTAGTTGTAGTAGTTGTAGTAGTTGTAGTAGTTGTAGTAGTTGTAGTAGTTGTAGTAGTTGTAGTAGTTGTAGTAGTTGTAGTAGTTGTAGTAGTTGTAGTAGTTGTAGTAGTTGTAGTAGTTGTAGTAGTTGTAGTAGTTGTAGTAGTTGTAGTAGTTGTAGTAGTTGTAGTAGTTGTAGTAGTTGTAGTAGTTGTAGTAGTTGTAGTAGTTGTAGTAGTTGTAGTTGTAGTAGTTGTAGTAGTTGTAGTAGTTGTAGTAGTTGTAGTAGTTGTAGTAGTTGTAGTAGTTGTAGTAGTTGTAGTAGTTGTAGTAGTTGTAGTAGTTGTAGTAGTTGTAGTAGTTGTAGTAGTTGTAGTAGTTGTAGTAGTTGTAGTAGTTGTAGTAGTTGTAGTAGTTGTAGTAGTTGTAGTAGTTGTAGTAGTTGTAGTAGTTGTAGTAGTTGTAGTAGTTGTAGTAGTTGTAGTAGTTGTAGTAGTTGTAGTAGTTGTAGTAGTTGTAGTAGTTGTAGTAGTTGTAGTAGTTGTAGTAGTTGTAGTAGTTGTAGTAGTTGTAGTAGTTGTAGTAGTTGTAGTAGTTGTAGTAGTTGTAGTAGTTGTAGTAGTTGTAGTAGTTGTAGTAGTTGTAGTAGTTGTAGTAGTTGTAGTAGTTGTAGTAGTTGTAGTAGTTGTAGTAGTTGTAGTAGTTGTAGTAGTTGTAGTAGTTGTAGTAGTTGTAGTAGTTGTAGTAGTTGTAGTAGTTGTAGTAGTTGTAGTAGTTGTAGTAGTTGTAGTAGTTGTAGTAGTTGTAGTAGTTGTAGTAGTTGTAGTAGTTGTAGTAGTTGTAGTAGTTGTAGTAGTTGTAGTAGTTGTAGTAGTTGTAGTAGTTGTAGTAGTTGTAGTAGTTGTAGTAGTTGTAGTAGTTGTAGTAGTTGTAGTAGTTGTAGTAGTTGTAGTAGTTGTAGTAGTTGTAGTAGTTGTAGTAGTTGTAGTAGTTGTAGTAGTTGTAGTAGTTGTAGTAGTTGTAGTAGTTGTAGTAGTTGTAGTAGTTGTAGTAGTTGTAGTAGTTGTAGTAGTTGTAGTAGTTGTAGTAGTTGTAGTAGTTGTAGTAGTTGTAGTAGTTGTAGTAGTTGTAGTAGTTGTAGTAGTTGTAGTAGTTGTAGTAGTTGTAGTAGTTGTAGTAGTTGTAGTAGTTGTAGTAGTTGTAGTAGTTGTAGTAGTTGTAGTAGTTGTAGTAGTTGTAGTAGTTGTAGTAGTTGTAGTAGTTGTAGTAGTTGTAGTAGTTGTAGTAGTTGTAGTAGTTGTAGTAGTTGTAGTAGTTGTAGTAGTTGTAGTAGTTGTAGTAGTTGTAGTAGTTGTAGTAGTTGTAGTAGTTGTAGTAGTTGTAGTAGTTGTAGTAGTTGTAGTAGTTGTAGTAGTTGTAGTAGTTGTAGTAGTTGTAGTAGTTGTAGTAGTTGTAGTAGTTGTAGTAGTTGTAGTAGTTGTAGTAGTTGTAGTAGTTGTAGTAGTTGTAGTAGTTGTAGTAGTTGTAGTAGTTGTAGTAGTTGTAGTAGTTGTAGTAGTTGTAGTAGTTGTAGTAGTTGTAGTAGTTGTAGTAGTTGTAGTAGTTGTAGTAGTTGTAGTAGTTGTAGTAGTTGTAGTAGTTGTAGTAGTTGTAGTAGTTGTAGTAGTTGTAGTAGTTGTAGTAGTTGTAGTAGTTGTAGTAGTTGTAGTAGTTGTAGTAGTTGTAGTAGTTGTAGTAGTTGTAGTAGTTGTAGTAGTTGTAGTAGTTGTAGTAGTTGTAGTAGTTGTAGTAGTTGTAGTAGTTGTAGTAGTTGTAGTAGTTGTAGTAGTTGTAGTAGTTGTAGTAGTTGTAGTAGTTGTAGTAGTTGTAGTAGTTGTAGTAGTTGTAGTAGTTGTAGTAGTTGTAGTAGTTGTAGTAGTTGTAGTAGTTGTAGTAGTTGTAGTAGTTGTAGTAGTTGTAGTAGTTGTAGTAGTTGTAGTAGTTGTAGTAGTTGTAGTAGTTGTAGTAGTTGTAGTAGTTGTAGTAGTTGTAGTAGTTGTAGTAGTTGTAGTAGTTGTAGTAGTTGTAGTAGTTGTAGTAGTTGTAGTAGTTGTAGTAGTTGTAGTAGTTGTAGTAGTTGTAGTAGTTGTAGTAGTTGTAGTAGTTGTAGTAGTTGTAGTAGTTGTAGTAGTTGTAGTAGTTGTAGTAGTTGTAGTAGTTGTAGTAGTTGTAGTAGTTGTAGTAGTTGTAGTAGTTGTAGTAGTTGTAGTAGTTGTAGTAGTTGTAGTAGTTGTAGTAGTTGTAGTAGTTGTAGTAGTTGTAGTAGTTGTAGTAGTTGTAGTAGTTGTAGTAGTTGTAGTAGTTGTAGTAGTTGTAGTAGTTGTAGTAGTTGTAGTAGTTGTAGTAGTTGTAGTAGTTGTAGTAGTTGTAGTAGTTGTAGTAGTTGTAGTAGTTGTAGTAGTTGTAGTAGTTGTAGTAGTTGTAGTAGTTGTAGTAGTTGTAGTAGTTGTAGTAGTTGTAGTAGTTGTAGTAGTTGTAGTAGTTGTAGTAGTTGTAGTAGTTGTAGTAGTTGTAGTAGTTGTAGTAGTTGTAGTAGTTGTAGTAGTTGTAGTAGTTGTAGTAGTTGTAGTAGTTGTAGTAGTTGTAGTAGTTGTAGTAGTTGTAGTAGTTGTAGTAGTTGTAGTAGTTGTAGTAGTTGTAGTAGTTGTAGTAGTTGTAGTAGTTGTAGTAGTTGTAGTAGTTGTAGTAGTTGTAGTAGTTGTAGTAGTTGTAGTAGTTGTAGTAGTTGTAGTAGTTGTAGTAGTTGTAGTAGTTGTAGTAGTTGTAGTAGTTGTAGTAGTTGTAGTAGTTGTAGTAGTTGTAGTAGTTGTAGTAGTTGTAGTAGTTGTAGTAGTTGTAGTAGTTGTAGTAGTTGTAGTAGTTGTAGTAGTTGTAGTAGTTGTAGTAGTTGTAGTAGTTGTAGTAGTTGTAGTAGTTGTAGTAGTTGTAGTAGTTGTAGTAGTTGTAGTAGTTGTAGTAGTTGTAGTAGTTGTAGTAGTTGTAGTAGTTGTAGTAGTTGTAGTAGTTGTAGTAGTTGTAGTAGTTGTAGTAGTTGTAGTAGTTGTAGTAGTTGTAGTAGTTGTAGTAGTTGTAGTAGTTGTAGTAGTTGTAGTAGTTGTAGTAGTTGTAGTAGTTGTAGTAGTTGTAGTAGTTGTAGTAGTTGTAGTAGTTGTAGTAGTTGTAGTAGTTGTAGTAGTTGTAGTAGTTGTAGTAGTTGTAGTAGTTGTAGTAGTTGTAGTAGTTGTAGTAGTTGTAGTAGTTGTAGTAGTTGTAGTAGTTGTAGTAGTTGTAGTAGTTGTAGTAGTTGTAGTAGTTGTAGTAGTTGTAGTAGTTGTAGTAGTTGTAGTAGTTGTAGTAGTTGTAGTAGTTGTAGTAGTTGTAGTAGTTGTAGTAGTTGTAGTAGTTGTAGTAGTTGTAGTAGTTGTAGTAGTTGTAGTAGTTGTAGTAGTTGTAGTAGTTGTAGTAGTTGTAGTAGTTGTAGTAGTTGTAGTAGTTGTAGTAGTTGTAGTAGTTGTAGTAGTTGTAGTAGTTGTAGTAGTTGTAGTAGTTGTAGTAGTTGTAGTAGTTGTAGTAGTTGTAGTAGTTGTAGTAGTTGTAGTAGTTGTAGTAGTTGTAGTAGTTGTAGTAGTTGTAGTAGTTGTAGTAGTTGTAGTAGTTGTAGTAGTTGTAGTAGTTGTAGTAGTTGTAGTAGTTGTAGTAGTTGTAGTAGTTGTAGTAGTTGTAGTAGTTGTAGTAGTTGTAGTAGTTGTAGTAGTTGTAGTAGTTGTAGTAGTTGTAGTAGTTGTAGTAGTTGTAGTAGTTGTAGTAGTTGTAGTAGTTGTAGTAGTTGTAGTAGTTGTAGTAGTTGTAGTAGTTGTAGTAGTTGTAGTAGTTGTAGTAGTTGTAGTAGTTGTAGTAGTTGTAGTAGTTGTAGTAGTTGTAGTAGTTGTAGTAGTTGTAGTAGTTGTAGTAGTTGTAGTAGTTGTAGTAGTTGTAGTAGTTGTAGTAGTTGTAGTAGTTGTAGTAGTTGTAGTAGTTGTAGTAGTTGTAGTAGTTGTAGTAGTTGTAGTAGTTGTAGTAGTTGTAGTAGTTGTAGTAGTTGTAGTAGTTGTAGTAGTTGTAGTAGTTGTAGTAGTTGTAGTAGTTGTAGTAGTTGTAGTAGTTGTAGTAGTTGTAGTAGTTGTAGTAGTTGTAGTAGTTGTAGTAGTTGTAGTAGTTGTAGTAGTTGTAGTAGTTGTAGTAGTTGTAGTAGTTGTAGTAGTTGTAGTAGTTGTAGTAGTTGTAGTAGTTGTAGTAGTTGTAGTAGTTGTAGTAGTTGTAGTAGTTGTAGTAGTTGTAGTAGTTGTAGTAGTTGTAGTAGTTGTAGTAGTTGTAGTAGTTGTAGTAGTTGTAGTAGTTGTAGTAGTTGTAGTAGTTGTAGTAGTTGTAGTAGTTGTAGTAGTTGTAGTAGTTGTAGTAGTTGTAGTAGTTGTAGTAGTTGTAGTAGTTGTAGTAGTTGTAGTAGTTGTAGTAGTTGTAGTAGTTGTAGTAGTTGTAGTAGTTGTAGTAGTTGTAGTAGTTGTAGTAGTTGTAGTAGTTGTAGTAGTTGTAGTAGTTGTAGTAGTTGTAGTAGTTGTAGTAGTTGTAGTAGTTGTAGTAGTTGTAGTAGTTGTAGTAGTTGTAGTAGTTGTAGTAGTTGTAGTAGTTGTAGTAGTTGTAGTAGTTGTAGTAGTTGTAGTAGTTGTAGTAGTTGTAGTAGTTGTAGTAGTTGTAGTAGTTGTAGTAGTTGTAGTAGTTGTAGTAGTTGTAGTAGTTGTAGTAGTTGTAGTAGTTGTAGTAGTTGTAGTAGTTGTAGTAGTTGTAGTAGTTGTAGTAGTTGTAGTAGTTGTAGTAGTTGTAGTAGTTGTAGTAGTTGTAGTAGTTGTAGTAGTTGTAGTAGTTGTAGTAGTTGTAGTAGTTGTAGTAGTTGTAGTAGTTGTAGTAGTTGTAGTAGTTGTAGTAGTTGTAGTAGTTGTAGTAGTTGTAGTAGTTGTAGTAGTTGTAGTAGTTGTAGTAGTTGTAGTAGTTGTAGTAGTTGTAGTAGTTGTAGTAGTTGTAGTAGTTGTAGTAGTTGTAGTAGTTGTAGTAGTTGTAGTAGTTGTAGTAGTTGTAGTAGTTGTAGTAGTTGTAGTAGTTGTAGTAGTTGTAGTAGTTGTAGTAGTTGTAGTAGTTGTAGTAGTTGTAGTAGTTGTAGTAGTTGTAGTAGTTGTAGTAGTTGTAGTAGTTGTAGTAGTTGTAGTAGTTGTAGTAGTTGTAG
>NC_088644.1:40896429-40921456 GCF_964019385.1 Sycon ciliatum
CAGCATTACTCGAGGCGCCAGTGTTGCAACTGGCCGATGTTGAGAAAAGCTTCATGGTAGAAACTGACGCAAGTGACTTTGCAGTGGCGGGTGTGCTCCTGCAGCAGGGAGAAGATATGGATTTGCATCCCGTAGCCTATTGTAGTCGGAAACTGTCAGCTGCAGAACGCAACTATACTGCGGCCGAGAGGGAAACGTTGGCTGTGGTATTTGCATTAAAGTGCTGGAGAATCTATCTATTCCGCCACTTTGACCTGATGACTGATAATATGGGTGTTGTCTATTTACGAACCAAACCGACTCTCACCAAGCGTGAGGCAAGATGGGTAGAGTTTTTAGCTGACTATGACTTTACGGTCTTTCACAAACCAGGAAAGAAAAACATTGCCGACCCGCTTTCACGCCGTCCAGATCTGTTCAGTGATTCTGAAATAGGCGGGTCATCCTATCCTCCTAACATTCAGTTGAATGCCATAGAGCATACCCTAGAGATTAATCCAGACTTAGCGCAGTTAATTGTCAGCGGTTACAAGTGCGACAAGGATCTTGCTCCCATTATCAGGAGACTGAAAAATTCAAGCCATGACAATCTGCACGACCGTTACCTTCTAAATGAAACACCCGGTTATCTTTATCTCAGATCTTCACCACAGAACAGGTTATGCATTCCAAAGAGTAGCAAACTCCGACTCGCCCTGCTTCAAGAATACCATGACTGTGTGACTGCGGGGCATCCCGGTCGAGATCGCACCTATTTCAGACTCTCTAGATATTTCTATTGGCCCAGAATGGGACTGGATGTAAAGGCGTTTGTCAAGTCATGTGACGTCTGCCAACGAGTTAAAGGCGGCCAGCTAAAAACTGGTCTCTTGCAGAATTTACCAGTGCCCAGTCAGCCGTGGGCAGATATCTCGATGGATTTTATCATGGGTTTGCCTAGGACCGATACAGGTCATGATGCTATATATGTATTTGTAGACCGCTTGACAAAGTGTGTACATTTAGCACCTACTTCCTCTACTATTGACGCTAAAGGAAGTGCTGATCTGTATATTCAACATGTATTTCGACTTCATGGTTTGAGTTCTAGTATTGTATGTGATCGTGATCCAAGATTTACGGCAGCATTTTTTCAGGAATTGTTTGATCGCTTAGGAACGAAACTAGCATTTAGTACTGCCAATCACCCTCAGACAGATGGCCTAACTGAACGAGTAAACAGAATAGTAGAGGATGTGCTGAGGGCTTTTGTAAATCATAAACAAGATAACTGGGATATGCTCCTACCTCTCTGTGAGTTTTCTATCAACAGCGCTACTCAATCATCTACAGGAAACACACCGTTCTTCTTAAATTACGGTCTAAATCCCAGAGCGCCACCCGACTTCCTCAACCCTATTCAGGGAGGCAGAGATTCAGCTGATTGGTTGCAAGCAAGACAAGACGCGGTCAAGATCTCACAAGATGCGCTAGTGGCAGCTCAAGCTCGTCAGGCCTTCTATGCAGATCGGACAAGGGTCGAGGGAAAGCTGAAGGTGGGAGATTTGGTAATGGTCTACCGGGATTTCCTCCTGACTCCTGAAGCTCGGGACCGACCATCCCATAAATTACGCCCCAAGTGGTTTGGCCCCTTTCCTATAACCCATGTGGTCGGCCCGAATGCCTACAAGCTCAAGTTGCCTCATACCAGCCGCTGTCACCCGGTATTTAATGTGTCGGCACTCCGTGCCTACGAGAAGAACGCTATTCCTAATAGGAGACAGCCGACGCCTCCGCCTATCACGGACCTTGATGGTCATGCCCGCTATGTGGTGGAGAACATTCTCAGTCACCGCCGCCGGCAGAATCAGCTTCAGTACCTAGTCAAGTGGCAAGGCTACTCTGATGCCACTTGGGAGCCTGAACATTATTTGTTGGATGAATCTGGTAATGACATTGTTCCACTTCAGAAGTACAAAACCTTGGCTTCTGCCCGCTGAGTTTTGCAGTTGAACTTCTAGTTTCACCTTACACATTTGTTGAGCTTATTACACTTTATTTGCATGGAGTTTCAGTCGTCTTATTGTGTTACTTCAGTGCGAAGCCTTTTTTCGTCTCGCACGTGTTTGCGCTTATTGTACTCTATTCCACTTGAGCATTTGGGTTATAAGCTCCTTCCTCTCCATAGGAGGGGGATGATGTAACAGTTTTCCCCTGTTCTCTATAACTTTACACTCCCTCGCACCTCGTGCGTCTTACGCCTGTCTATTAGCACCTTCATTGGCGCCATTGCCACATGTATACTATCACATTTTGCATATAACTGGTCGAGGCACGCTCAACCAGGCCTCTTACTTTTCAAGTTTGATTAAACCTGTTACAGTAGTAGTAGTAGTAGTAGTAGTAGTAGTAGTAGTAGTAGTAGTAGTAGTAGTAGTAGTAGTAGTAGTAGTAGTAGTAGTAGTAGTAGTAGTAGTAGTAGTAGTAGTAGTAGTAGTAGTAGTAGTAGTAGTAGTAGTAGTAGTAGTAGTAGTAGTAGTAGTAGTAGTAGTAGTAGTAGTAGTAGTAGTAGTAGTAGTAGTAGTAGTAGTAGTAGTAGTAGTAGTAGTAGTAGTAGTAGTAGTAGTAGTAGTAGTAGTAGTAGTAGTAGTAGTAGTAGTAGTAGTAGTAGTAGTAGTAGTAGTAGTAGTAGTAGTAGTAGTAGTAGTAGTAGTAGTAGTAGTAGTAGTAGTAGTAGTAGTAGTAGTAGTAGTAGTAGTAGTAGTAGTAGTAGTAGTAGTAGTAGTAGTAGTAGTAGTAGTAGTAGTAGTAGTAGTAGTAGTAGTAGTAGTAGTAGTAGTAGTAGTAGTAGTAGTAGTAGTAGTAGTAGTAGTAGTAGTAGTAGTAGTAGTAGTAGTAGTAGTAGTAGTAGTAGTAGTAGTAGTAGTAGTAGTAGTAGTAGTAGTAGTAGTAGTAGTAGTAGTAGTAGTAGTAGTAGTAGTAGTAGTAGTAGTAGTAGTAGTAGTAGTAGTAGTAGTAGTAGTAGTAGTAGTAGTAGTAGTAGTAGTAGTAGTAGTAGTAGTAGTAGTAGTAGTAGTAGTAGTAGTAGTAGTAGTAGTAGTAGTAGTAGTAGTAGTAGTAGTAGTAGTAGTAGTAGTAGTAGTAGTAGTAGTAGTAGTAGTAGTAGTAGTAGTAGTAGTAGTAGTAGTAGTAGTAGTAGTAGTAGTAGTAGTAGTAGTAGTAGTAGTAGTAGTAGTAGTAGTAGTAGTAGTAGTAGTAGTAGTAGTAGTAGTAGTAGTAGTAGTAGTAGTAGTAGTAGTAGTAGTAGTAGTAGTAGTAGTAGTAGTAGTAGTAGTAGTAGTAGTAGTAGTAGTAGTAGTAGTAGTAGTAGTAGTAGTAGTAGTAGTAGTAGTAGTAGTAGTAGTAGTAGTAGTAGTAGTAGTAGTAGTAGTAGTAGTAGTAGTAGTAGTAGTAGTAGTAGTAGTAGTAGTAGTAGTAGTAGTAGTAGTAGTAGTAGTAGTAGTAGTAGTAGTAGTAGTAGTAGTAGTAGTAGTAGTAGTAGTAGTAGTAGTAGTAGTAGTAGTAGTAGTAGTAGTAGTAGTAGTAGTAGTAGTAGTAGTAGTAGTAGTAGTAGTAGTAGTAGTAGTAGTAGTAGTAGTAGTAGTAGTAGTAGTAGTAGTAGTAGTAGTAGTAGTAGTAGTAGTAGTAGTAGTAGTAGTAGTAGTAGTAGTAGTAGTAGTAGTAGTAGTAGTAGTAGTAGTAGTAGTAGTAGTAGTAGTAGTAGTAGTAGTAGTAGTAGTAGTAGTAGTAGTAGTAGTAGTAGTAGTAGTAGTAGTAGTAGTAGTAGTAGTAGTAGTAGTAGTAGTAGTAGTAGTAGTAGTAGTAGTAGTAGTAGTAGTAGTAGTAGTAGTAGTAGTAGTAGTAGTAGTAGTAGTAGTAGTAGTAGTAGTAGTAGTAGTAGTAGTAGTAGTAGTAGTAGTAGTAGTAGTAGTAGTAGTAGTAGTAGTAGTAGTAGTAGTAGTAGTAGTAGTAGTAGTAGTAGTAGTAGTAGTAGTAGTAGTAGTAGTAGTAGTAGTAGTAGTAGTAGTAGTAGTAGTAGTAGTAGTAGTAGTAGTAGTAGTAGTAGTAGTAGTAGTAGTAGTAGTAGTAGTAGTAGTAGTAGTAGTAGTAGTAGTAGTAGTAGTAGTAGTAGTAGTAGTAGTAGTAGTAGTAGTAGTAGTAGTAGTAGTAGTAGTAGTAGTAGTAGTAGTAGTAGTAGTAGTAGTAGTAGTAGTAGTAGTAGTAGTAGTAGTAGTAGTAGTAGTAGTAGTAGTAGTAGTAGTAGTAGTAGTAGTAGTAGTAGTAGTAGTAGTAGTAGTAGTAGTAGTAGTAGTAGTAGTAGTAGTAGTAGTAGTAGTAGTAGTAGTAGTAGTAGTAGTAGTAGTAGTAGTAGTAGTAGTAGTAGTAGTAGTAGTAGTAGTAGTAGTAGTAGTAGTAGTAGTAGTAGTAGTAGTAGTAGTAGTAGTAGTAGTAGTAGTAGTAGTAGTAGTAGTAGTAGTAGTAGTAGTAGTAGTAGTAGTAGTAGTAGTAGTAGTAGTAGTAGTAGTAGTAGTAGTAGTAGTAGTAGTAGTAGTAGTAGTAGTAGTAGTAGTAGTAGTAGTAGTAGTAGTAGTAGTAGTAGTAGTAGTAGTAGTAGTAGTAGTAGTAGTAGTAGTAGTAGTAGTAGTAGTAGTAGTAGTAGTAGTAGTAGTAGTAGTAGTAGTAGTAGTAGTAGTAGTAGTAGTAGTAGTAGTAGTAGTAGTAGTAGTAGTAGTAGTAGTAGTAGTAGTAGTAGTAGTAGTAGTAGTAGTAGTAGTAGTAGTAGTAGTAGTAGTAGTAGTAGTAGTAGTAGTAGTAGTAGTAGTAGTAGTAGTAGTAGTAGTAGTAGTAGTAGTAGTAGTAGTAGTAGTAGTAGTAGTAGTAGTAGTAGTAGTAGTAGTAGTAGTAGTAGTAGTAGTAGTAGTAGTAGTAGTAGTAGTAGTAGTAGTAGTAGTAGTAGTAGTAGTAGTAGTAGTAGTAGTAGTAGTAGTAGTAGTAGTAGTAGTAGTAGTAGTAGTAGTAGTAGTAGTAGTAGTAGTAGTAGTAGTAGTAGTAGTAGTAGTAGTAGTAGTAGTAGTAGTAGTAGTAGTAGTAGTAGTAGTAGTAGTAGTAGTAGTAGTAGTAGTAGTAGTAGTAGTAGTAGTAGTAGTAGTAGTAGTAGTAGTAGTAGTAGTAGTAGTAGTAGTAGTAGTAGTAGTAGTAGTAGTAGTAGTAGTAGTAGTAGTAGTAGTAGTAGTAGTAGTAGTAGTAGTAGTAGTAGTAGTAGTAGTAGTAGTGTAGTAGTAGTAGTAGTAGTAGTAGTAGTAGTAGTGTAGTAGTAGTAGTAGTAGTAGTAGTAGTAGTAGTAGTAGTAGTAGTAGTAGTAGTAGTAGTAGTAGTAGTAGTAGTAGTAGTAGTAGTAGTAGTAGTAGTAGTAGTAGTAGTAGTAGTAGTAGTAGTAGTAGTAGTAGTAGTAGTAGTAGTAGTAGTAGTAGTAGTAGTAGTAGTAGTAGTAGTAGTAGTAGTAGTAGTAGTAGTAGTAGTAGTAGTAGTAGTAGTAGTAGTAGTAGTAGTAGTAGTAGTAGTAGTAGTAGTAGTAGTAGTAGTAGTAGTAGTAGTAGTAGTAGTAGTAGTAGTAGTAGTAGTAGTAGTAGTAGTAGTAGTAGTAGTAGTAGTAGTAGTAGTAGTAGTAGTAGTAGTAGTAGTAGTAGTAGTAGTAGTAGTAGTAGTAGTAGTAGTAGTAGTAGTAGTAGTAGTAGTAGTAGTAGTAGTAGTAGTAGTAGTAGTAGTAGTAGTAGTAGTAGTAGTAGTAGTAGTAGTAGTAGTAGTAGTAGTAGTAGTAGTAGTAGTAGTAGTAGTAGTAGTAGTAGTAGTAGTAGTAGTAGTAGTAGTAGTAGTAGTAGTAGTAGTAGTAGTAGTAGTAGTAGTAGTAGTAGTAGTAGTAGTAGTAGTAGTAGTAGTAGTAGTAGTAGTAGTAGTAGTAGTAGTAGTAGTAGTAGTAGTAGTAGTAGTAGTAGTAGTAGTAGTAGTAGTAGTAGTAGTAGTAGTAGTAGTAGTAGTAGTAGTAGTAGTAGTAGTAGTAGTAGTAGTAGTAGTAGTAGTAGTAGTAGTAGTAGTAGTAGTAGTAGTAGTAGTAGTAGTAGTAGTAGTAGTAGTAGTAGTAGTAGTAGTAGTAGTAGTAGTAGTAGTAGTAGTAGTAGTAGTAGTAGTAGTAGTAGTAGTAGTAGTAGTAGTAGTAGTAGTAGTAGTAGTAGTAGTAGTAGTAGTAGTAGTAGTAGTAGTAGTAGTAGTAGTAGTAGTAGTAGTAGTAGTAGTAGTAGTAGTAGTAGTAGTAGTAGTAGTAGTAGTAGTAGTAGTAGTAGTAGTAGTAGTAGTAGTAGTAGTAGTAGTAGTAGTAGTAGTAGTAGTAGTAGTAGTAGTAGTAGTAGTAGTAGTAGTAGTAGTAGTAGTAGTAGTAGTAGTAGTAGTAGTAGTAGTAGTAGTAGTAGTAGTAGTAGTAGTAGTAGTAGTAGTAGTAGTAGTAGTAGTAGTAGTAGTAGTAGTAGTAGTAGTAGTAGTAGTAGTAGTAGTAGTAGTAGTAGTAGTAGTAGTAGTAGTAGTAGTAGTAGTAGTAGTAGTAGTAGTAGTAGTAGTAGTAGTAGTAGTAGTAGTAGTAGTAGTAGTAGTAGTAGTAGTAGTAGTAGTAGTAGTAGTAGTAGTAGTAGTAGTAGTAGTAGTAGTAGTAGTAGTAGTAGTAGTAGTAGTAGTAGTAGTAGTAGTAGTAGTAGTAGTAGTAGTAGTAGTAGTAGTAGTAGTAGTAGTAGTAGTAGTAGTAGTAGTAGTAGTAGTAGTAGTAGTAGTAGTAGTAGTAGTAGTAGTAGTAGTAGTAGTAGTAGTAGTAGTAGTAGTAGTAGTAGTAGTAGTAGTAGTAGTAGTAGTAGTAGTAGTAGTAGTAGTAGTAGTAGTAGTAGTAGTAGTAGTAGTAGTAGTAGTAGTAGTAGTAGTAGTAGTAGTAGTAGTAGTAGTAGTAGTAGTAGTAGTAGTAGTAGTAGTAGTAGTAGTAGTAGTAGTAGTAGTAGTAGTAGTAGTAGTAGTAGTAGTAGTAGTAGTAGTAGTAGTAGTAGTAGTAGTAGTAGTAGTAGTAGTAGTAGTAGTAGTAGTAGTAGTAGTAGTAGTAGTAGTAGTAGTAGTAGTAGTAGTAGTAGTAGTAGTAGTAGTAGTAGTAGTAGTAGTAGTAGTAGTAGTAGTAGTAGTAGTAGTAGTAGTAGTAGTAGTAGTAGTAGTAGTAGTAGTAGTAGTAGTAGTAGTAGTAGTAGTAGTAGTAGTAGTAGTAGTAGTAGTAGTAGTAGTAGTAGTAGTAGTAGTAGTAGTAGTAGTAGTAGTAGTAGTAGTAGTAGTAGTAGTAGTAGTAGTAGTAGTAGTAGTAGTAGTAGTAGTAGTAGTAGTAGTAGTAGTAGTAGTAGTAGTAGTAGTAGTAGTAGTAGTAGTAGTAGTAGTAGTAGTAGTAGTAGTAGTAGTAGTAGTAGTAGTAGTAGTAGTAGTAGTAGTAGTAGTAGTAGTAGTAGTAGTAGTAGTAGTAGTAGTAGTAGTAGTAGTAGTAGTAGTAGTAGTAGTAGTAGTAGTAGTAGTAGTAGTAGTAGTAGTAGTAGTAGTAGTAGTAGTAGTAGTAGTAGTAGTAGTAGTAGTAGTAGTAGTAGTAGTAGTAGTAGTAGTAGTAGTAGTAGTAGTAGTAGTAGTAGTAGTAGTAGTAGTAGTAGTAGTAGTAGTAGTAGTAGTAGTAGTAGTAGTAGTAGTAGTAGTAGTAGTAGTAGTAGTAGTAGTAGTAGTAGTAGTAGTAGTAGTAGTAGTAGTAGTAGTAGTAGTAGTAGTAGTAGTAGTAGTAGTAGTAGTAGTAGTAGTAGTAGTAGTAGTAGTAGTAGTAGTAGTAGTAGTAGTAGTAGTAGTAGTAGTAGTAGTAGTAGTAGTAGTAGTAGTAGTAGTAGTAGTAGTAGTAGTAGTAGTAGTAGTAGTAGTAGTAGTAGTAGTAGTAGTAGTAGTAGTAGTAGTAGTAGTAGTAGTAGTAGTAGTAGTAGTAGTAGTAGTAGTAGTAGTAGTAGTAGTAGTAGTAGTAGTAGTAGTAGTAGTAGTAGTAGTAGTAGTAGTAGTAGTAGTAGTAGTAGTAGTAGTAGTAGTAGTAGTAGTAGTAGTAGTAGTAGTAGTAGTAGTAGTAGTAGTAGTAGTAGTAGTAGTAGTAGTAGTAGTAGTAGTAGTAGTAGTAGTAGTAGTAGTAGTAGTAGTAGTAGTAGTAGTAGTAGTAGTAGTAGTAGTAGTAGTAGTAGTAGTAGTAGTAGTAGTAGTAGTAGTAGTAGTAGTAGTAGTAGTAGTAGTAGTAGTAGTAGTAGTAGTAGTAGTAGTAGTAGTAGTAGTAGTAGTAGTAGTAGTAGTAGTAGTAGTAGTAGTAGTAGTAGTAGTAGTAGTAGTAGTAGTAGTAGTAGTAGTAGTAGTAGTAGTAGTAGTAGTAGTAGTAGTAGTAGTAGTAGTAGTAGTAGTAGTAGTAGTAGTAGTAGTAGTAGTAGTAGTAGTAGTAGTAGTAGTAGTAGTAGTAGTAGTAGTAGTAGTAGTAGTAGTAGTAGTAGTAGTAGTAGTAGTAGTAGTAGTAGTAGTAGTAGTAGTAGTAGTAGTAGTAGTAGTAGTAGTAGTAGTAGTAGTAGTAGTAGTAGTAGTAGTAGTAGTAGTAGTAGTAGTAGTAGTAGTAGTAGTAGTAGTAGTAGTAGTAGTAGTAGTAGTAGTAGTAGTAGTAGTAGTAGTAGTAGTAGTAGTAGTAGTAGTAGTAGTAGTAGTAGTAGTAGTAGTAGTAGTAGTAGTAGTAGTAGTAGTAGTAGTAGTAGTAGTAGTAGTAGTAGTAGTAGTAGTAGTAGTAGTAGTAGTAGTAGTAGTAGTAGTAGTAGTAGTAGTAGTAGTAGTAGTAGTAGTAGTAGTAGTAGTAGTAGTAGTAGTAGTAGTAGTAGTAGTAGTAGTAGTAGTAGTAGTAGTAGTAGTAGTAGTAGTAGTAGTAGTAGTAGTAGTAGTAGTAGTAGTAGTAGTAGTAGTAGTAGTAGTAGTAGTAGTAGTAGTAGTAGTAGTAGTAGTAGTAGTAGTAGTAGTAGTAGTAGTAGTAGTAGTAGTAGTAGTAGTAGTAGTAGTAGTAGTAGTAGTAGTAGTAGTAGTAGTAGTAGTAGTAGTAGTAGTAGTAGTAGTAGTAGTAGTAGTAGTAGTAGTAGTAGTAGTAGTAGTAGTAGTAGTAGTAGTAGTAGTAGTAGTAGTAGTAGTAGTAGTAGTAGTAGTAGTAGTAGTAGTAGTAGTAGTAGTAGTAGTAGTAGTAGTAGTAGTAGTAGTAGTAGTAGTAGTAGTAGTAGTAGTAGTAGTAGTAGTAGTAGTAGTAGTAGTAGTAGTAGTAGTAGTAGTAGTAGTAGTAGTAGTAGTAGTAGTAGTAGTAGTAGTAGTAGTAGTAGTAGTAGTAGTAGTAGTAGTAGTAGTAGTAGTAGTAGTAGTAGTAGTAGTAGTAGTAGTAGTAGTAGTAGTAGTAGTAGTAGTAGTAGTAGTAGTAGTAGTAGTAGTAGTAGTAGTAGTAGTAGTAGTAGTAGTAGTAGTAGTAGTAGTAGTAGTAGTAGTAGTAGTAGTAGTAGTAGTAGTAGTAGTAGTAGTAGTAGTAGTAGTAGTAGTAGTAGTAGTAGTAGTAGTAGTAGTAGTAGTAGTAGTAGTAGTAGTAGTAGTAGTAGTAGTAGTAGTAGTAGTAGTAGTAGTAGTAGTAGTAGTAGTAGTAGTAGTAGTAGTAGTAGTAGTAGTAGTAGTAGTAGTAGTAGTAGTAGTAGTAGTAGTAGTAGTAGTAGTAGTAGTAGTAGTAGTAGTAGTAGTAGTAGTAGTAGTAGTAGTAGTAGTAGTAGTAGTAGTAGTAGTAGTAGTAGTAGTAGTAGTAGTAGTAGTAGTAGTAGTAGTAGTAGTAGTAGTAGTAGTAGTAGTAGTAGTAGTAGTAGTAGTAGTAGTAGTAGTAGTAGTAGTAGTAGTAGTAGTAGTAGTAGTAGTAGTAGTAGTAGTAGTAGTAGTAGTAGTAGTAGTAGTAGTAGTAGTAGTAGTAGTAGTAGTAGTAGTAGTAGTAGTAGTAGTAGTAGTAGTAGTAGTAGTAGTAGTAGTAGTAGTAGTAGTAGTAGTAGTAGTAGTAGTAGTAGTAGTAGTAGTAGTAGTAGTAGTAGTAGTAGTAGTAGTAGTAGTAGTAGTAGTAGTAGTAGTAGTAGTAGTAGTAGTAGTAGTAGTAGTAGTAGTAGTAGTAGTAGTAGTAGTAGTAGTAGTAGTAGTAGTAGTAGTAGTAGTAGTAGTAGTAGTAGTAGTAGTAGTAGTAGTAGTAGTAGTAGTAGTAGTAGTAGTAGTAGTAGTAGTAGTAGTAGTAGTAGTAGTAGTAGTAGTAGTAGTAGTAGTAGTAGTAGTAGTAGTAGTAGTAGTAGTAGTAGTAGTAGTAGTAGTAGTAGTAGTAGTAGTAGTAGTAGTAGTAGTAGTAGTAGTAGTAGTAGTAGTAGTAGTAGTAGTAGTAGTAGTAGTAGTAGTAGTAGTAGTAGTAGTAGTAGTAGTAGTAGTAGTAGTAGTAGTAGTAGTAGTAGTAGTAGTAGTAGTAGTAGTAGTAGTAGTAGTAGTAGTAGTAGTAGTAGTAGTAGTAGTAGTAGTAGTAGTAGTAGTAGTAGTAGTAGTAGTAGTAGTAGTAGTAGTAGTAGTAGTAGTAGTAGTAGTAGTAGTAGTAGTAGTAGTAGTAGTAGTAGTAGTAGTAGTAGTAGTAGTAGTAGTAGTAGTAGTAGTAGTAGTAGTAGTAGTAGTAGTAGTAGTAGTAGTAGTAGTAGTAGTAGTAGTAGTAGTAGTAGTAGTAGTAGTAGTAGTAGTAGTAGTAGTAGTAGTAGTAGTAGTAGTAGTAGTAGTAGTAGTAGTAGTAGTAGTAGTAGTAGTAGTAGTAGTAGTAGTAGTAGTAGTAGTAGTAGTAGTAGTAGTAGTAGTAGTAGTAGTAGTAGTAGTAGTAGTAGTAGTAGTAGTAGTAGTAGTAGTAGTAGTAGTAGTAGTAGTAGTAGTAGTAGTAGTAGTAGTAGTAGTAGTAGTAGTAGTAGTAGTAGTAGTAGTAGTAGTAGTAGTAGTAGTAGTAGTAGTAGTAGTAGTAG
The DNA here is from genome assembly GCF_964019385.1 of Sycon ciliatum. Lineage (NCBI taxonomy): Eukaryota > Metazoa > Porifera > Calcarea > Leucosolenida > Sycettidae > Sycon > Sycon ciliatum. The sequence continues at coordinate 40,907,556 of NC_088644.1, forward strand.
TAGTAGTAGTAGTAGTAGTAGTAGTAGTAGTAGTAGTAGTAGTAGTAGTAGTAGTAGTAGTAGTAGTAGTAGTAGTAGTAGTAGTAGTAGTAGTAGTAGTAGTAGTAGTAGTAGTAGTAGTAGTAGTAGTAGTAGTAGTAGTAGTAGTAGTAGTAGTAGTAGTAGTAGTAGTAGTAGTAGTAGTAGTAGTAGTAGTAGTAGTAGTAGTAGTAGTAGTAGTAGTAGTAGTAGTAGTAGTAGTAGTAGTAGTAGTAGTAGTAGTAGTAGTAGTAGTAGTAGTAGTAGTAGTAGTAGTAGTAGTAGTAGTAGTAGTAGTAGTAGTAGTAGTAGTAGTAGTAGTAGTAGTAGTAGTAGTAGTAGTAGTAGTAGTAGTAGTAGTAGTAGTAGTAGTAGTAGTAGTAGTAGTAGTAGTAGTAGTAGTAGTAGTAGTAGTAGTAGTAGTAGTAGTAGTAGTAGTAGTAGTAGTAGTAGTAGTAGTAGTAGTAGTAGTAGTAGTAGTAGTAGTAGTAGTAGTAGTAGTAGTAGTAGTAGTAGTAGTAGTAGTAGTAGTATATAGTAGTAGTAGTAGTAGTAGTAGTAGTAGTAGTAGTAGTAGTAGTAGTAGTAGTAGTAGTAGTAGTAGTAGTAGTAGTAGTAGTAGTAGTAGTAGTAGTAGTAGTAGTAGTAGTAGTAGTAGTAGTAGTAGTAGTAGTAGTAGTAGTAGTAGTAGTAGTAGTAGTAGTAGTAGTAGTAGTAGTAGTAGTAGTAGTAGTAGTAGTAGTAGTAGTAGTAGTAGTAGTAGTAGTAGTAGTAGTAGTAGTAGTAGTAGTAGTAGTAGTAGTAGTAGTAGTAGTAGTAGTAGTAGTAGTAGTAGTAGTAGTAGTAGTAGTAGTAGTAGTAGTAGTAGTAGTAGTAGTAGTAGTAGTAGTAGTAGTAGTAGTAGTAGTAGTAGTAGTAGTAGTAGTAGTAGTAGTAGTAGTAGTAGTAGTAGTAGTAGTAGTAGTAGTAGTAGTAGTAGTAGTAGTAGTAGTAGTAGTAGTAGTAGTAGTAGTAGTAGTAGTAGTAGTAGTAGTAGTAGTAGTAGTAGTAGTAGTAGTAGTAGTAGTAGTAGTAGTAGTAGTAGTAGTAGTAGTAGTAGTAGTAGTAGTAGTAGTAGTAGTAGTAGTAGTAGTAGTAGTAGTAGTAGTAGTAGTAGTAGTAGTAGTAGTAGTAGTAGTAGTAGTAGTAGTAGTAGTAGTAGTAGTAGTAGTAGTAGTAGTAGTAGTAGTAGTAGTAGTAGTAGTAGTAGTAGTAGTAGTAGTAGTAGTAGTAGTAGTAGTAGTAGTAGTAGTAGTAGTAGTAGTAGTAGTAGTAGTAGTAGTAGTAGTAGTAGTAGTAGTAGTAGTAGTAGTAGTAGTAGTAGTAGTAGTAGTAGTAGTAGTAGTAGTAGTAGTAGTAGTAGTAGTAGTAGTAGTAGTAGTACTACTACTACTACTACTACTACTACTACTACTACTAGTAGTAGTAGTAGTAGTAGCAGCTATGAAGAAGACGATATTGGGAATGAAGGGAGCTGCTGGACCTTCGGCTTTGGATGCGGCTGCCTGGCGTCGGATGGTTGGCATGTTCAAGTCAGCTTCTGACGAGCTCTGTTCGGCCCTCTCTCGCGTGGCCAAATGCCTGTGCACGGAGAGGCTGGACGCTTTGCATCTGCGCCCGTTTCTGGCAGCGCGACTGATACCACTGGATAAGCGACCTGGCGTGCGGCCCATCGCTGTGGGTGAGGTGTTTCGGCGTGCAGTTGGCAAGGCAATCATGGCGGCGATTGAGAAGGATGTGGTGATTGCGACGGCGCCAACCCAGCTGTGCGTCGGGATACCATCGGCATGTGAAGTGGCTGTGGAGGCGCTGTCATCGGTATTTGCCAAGGAGGAGTCAGAGGCAATACTCCTCGTCGACGCCACTAACGCCTTTAATTCAGTGAACCGGGCAGCTGCACTGAACAACATACCACGCGTGTGCCCAGCTGCAGGGCGGGTATTTGTGAACACGTACCAAGCGGATATCCCCCTGTACCTGGATGGTGGCGAGACACTCTACTCAAGAGAGGGCACGTGCCAAGGAGATCCACTGGCCATGGCATTTTATGCTTTGGCTACCGTCCCTCTGGCCAAGCATCTGTCCACAACATGCAGTGGTTCCATGCAGGTGTGGTATGCTGACGACGATGCCGCTGTGGACCGCGTTGTGGCACTCGGTGAGTACTGGAACTGCATCTCGGCTGAGGGCCCGAAGTATGGCTACAAGCCTAATGCTGCCAAGACCGTGCTCCTCGTCAAGAGCCATCTGGTGTCAGACGCTGAGCGGGTATTTGCTGGCACTGGCATCCGGATTTGCTCTGATGGCGTCCGGTATCTCGGTGGAGTCATCGGCAGCACTGAGTTCTGTGATGGGTTTGTGGGAAGCCGTGTGGGTGACTGGTGTGCTTTAACCAAGAGGCTGGCGAGTGTTGCAGAGACCCAGCCCCACGCGGCTTACCATTTATTCATCTCTGCCATTCAGTCTCGGTGGTCATACTTGCAGCGCGTTGCTAATGCTGACGGGGCACTCTACGCACCCCTGGATCGCGTCCTAAATGATCAGCTGCTGCCTGCATTCACGGGCCATTCTGTGCCGGTTGAGGGAGGTTTGCGAGCACTGCTTTCCCTTCCAGCAAAGCTTGGTGGTCTTGCGGTCCGTAGCAATGTGTCACGGGCGGCTGCTGAGCGCACCTTGTGCCGAGACGCCATTGCACCCATGGTGGAGTTGGTAGTCGGTGGCACCTCCACGCATGAGGTGTCGTCTGTGGTAACAGCATGCAAGACATTGGCTGCAGGTGCTCGGGCGGCGCGCCGTGTTCAGCAGCGGAACTTGGCAGAGGAGATCCGATCCGGCCTCCCGCCCACGCAACGGCTACTGGTAGAGGTCGCAGGTGAAGATGGCGTCTCAAGTTGGTTGACGACTCCACCTGCGACTACAATGCCTGGGACCGTTTTCAGCAGGACGGATTTCCGTGATGCTGTGGGCCTACGATATGGCCTTCCCTTGGAAGGTTTGCCAGCATCATGCGTGTGTGGCAAAGACATGACAAGCCACCACGCCATGACATGCCCCTGTGGCGGGTACCCAACGCAACGTCACAACGAGGTTCGGGACCTGCTGGCTAGTGCCATGTCCGAGGTGGCGTATGATGTCGAGTTGGAGCCTGTTCTGCTGCCTCTCGATGGTGAGACGGTCTCAGGTATTAGAGCTGATGCCGCTCGTGCAGACATACGGGCTCGCGGTTTCTGGACGCGACAGCAAAACGCCTTCTTTGATGTTCGGGTTACCCACCCAAGGCCGTCTTTGCTGTCGCGTTCGGGAGTAGCGAGCCAGTTGTCTGACAACGAGAGGCAGAAGAAGCGCCAGTACTCGAGCCGGATCAACAACGTCGACCGCGGTTCGTTCACGCCGTTGGTTTTCGCCACCAATGGGCAGTGTGCGCCGGAGGCGTCAATATTCCTGAAGTCGTTAGCAGCTCAAATCAGTGAGAGGAACCGTGATCTCCCCTACTCACTGATCATGCGCCAGCTTCGTGCCCGGATCAGTGTGTGCCTGATTCGCTGGCAAATAACTTGTCTGCGGGGGTCACGGCACTCGTACCGCCGAAGGCTCATGGGTGCTGGTCATGGCGGTTTTGTGGCGGAGTGTAGGGCCCGTGCCCACCTGGCTGTTTAGCATGCCTGACCTAACTGTTTCATGATATTGTCTGTATTTTTGTTGTAGCAATTTTGCTATTATATGTTGGTCATGATTTGATGGTTGACTTGCCCGTTTTCTTTGTGTACCTTATCTGGTTTTCTCTTGTCTGGGTTGTTGGATGAGTTGGGTAAACGGTGCTGCTTTGATTGTGTTTGCGGATGCGGGTTTACTCTTTGTTTTGGTATTCGATAGTTGACTTGATTCTTTTATTATATTTTCTTATTGGATTTTCCGATTTATTTGATTTGATTTTCCTATCTACGATATACTTGATTGGATTTGTCACCATTGCCTTCTTTGCTTCCGTTTTTTGAATTCTTCATTCCGGCACCCAGTTTGTTATCAAATAAAGTCAACGTTCTCAGTAGTAGTAGTAGTAGTAGTAGTAGTAGTAGTAGTAGTAGTAGTAGTAGTAGTAGTAGTAGTAGTAGTAGTAGTAGTAGTAGTAGTAGTAGTAGTAGTAGTAGTAGTAGTAGTAGTAGTAGTAGTAGTAGTAGTAGTAGTAGTAGTAGTAGTAGTAGTAGTAGTAGTAGTAGTAGTAGTAGTAGTAGTAGTAGTAGTAGTAGTAGTAGTAGTAGTAGTAGTAGTAGTAGTAGTAGTAGTAGTAGTAGTAGTAGTAGTAGTAGTAGTAGTAGTAGTAGTAGTAGTAGTAGTAGTAGTAGTAGTAGTAGTAGTAGTAGTAGTAGTAGTAGTAGTAGTAGTAGTAGTAGTAGTAGTAGTAGTAGTAGTAGTAGTAGTAGTAGTAGTAGTAGTAGTAGTAGTAGTAGTAGTAGTAGTAGTAGTAGTAGTAGTAGTAGTAGTAGTAGTAGTAGTAGTAGTAGTAGTAGTAGTAGTAGTAGTAGTAGTAGTAGTAGTAGTAGTAGTAGTAGTAGTAGTAGTAGTAGTAGTAGTAGTAGTAGTAGTAGTAGTAGTAGTAGTAGTAGTAGTAGTAGTAGTAGTAGTAGTAGTAGTAGTAGTAGTAGTAGTAGTAGTAGTAGTAGTAGTAGTAGTAGTAGTAGTAGTAGTAGTAGTAGTAGTAGTAGTAGTAGTAGTAGTAGTAGTAGTAGTAGTAGTAGTAGTAGTAGTAGTAGTAGTAGTAGTAGTAGTAGTAGTAGTAGTAGTAGTAGTAGTAGTAGTAGTAGTAGTAGTAGTAGTAGTAGTAGTAGTAGTAGTAGTAGTAGTAGTAGTAGTAGTAGTAGTAGTAGTAGTAGTAGTAGTAGTAGTAGTAGTAGTAGTAGTAGTAGTAGTAGTAGTAGTAGTAGTAGTAGTAGTAGTAGTAGTAGTAGTAGTAGTAGTAGTAGTAGTAGTCACATCCTTTATTGCTGAACCCACAAATAATTGTGATACAAATTGTAAACCATCCGAGGAAGAAGAGAAAGCCATTAAAAATAAAAAATAAAACAAAAAAGGTTATTGTACCATGCCAAACGGCTATTATTAAGTCATGTACCAATTGTAATACATGACGTAGTATAGTAGTCAAGCACCTACAAAATACTTTGCAGGATAATATTTAAATTGCCTAGCATGCCTACAAATCCGCAGAGCATGCCAATGTTAAATAGGCCAACATATGAATGAATACCGAAGGCGGTTACATGGACAGAAGGCGACATTGGTCGAGAAAAGATGGGCCTATTCTCTTCCTCAAGTAAGACGCTCTGCAACCACGGAGGCACGTGATTGACCACCTCAGCAAAACAAATGCAATTTTGCAGCGTAGCTGTGCCATCACAACAGCGTACTGGAGGTCACTATGCTTGTTAACCACCAGCTGAACAATGTTCTTCAATGCACGAGAGCACTCCGTGCCACATACGCCGTTTGTCGAGAATACGAGCGGAGTGAATGACCCCCTCTCGACATCGACAACACGCTGAAGATAGGCCCGCTTCTTCTGATGTTCATTCCGGGAAATCTGTGCAAGGACTTCCTGTCGCGACAGCAAAGACGCCGAGGGGTGAGTAACCCTCACATCAAAGAATGCATCTTGCTGTGGCGACCAAAAGCCCCTTGCACGGATATCCAATCGAGCCTCTGCAGCACGATTAGCGGTAGCGCCATGAAGTTGTTCACCATCCAACGGCAAAAGCGGTGGCTCTGTCTGAACATCCGGGATGGCAGAAGTCATCACCTCCACCAGCACATCACGAAGCTCATTGTGTCGCAGACTTGGGTAGCCTCCTGTAGGGCATGTCAATGCATGGTCGACAGACATGTCTCTACCACACACACAAGTTGGTGGGAGGCCATCAATACCCCAGCCATAGCGCAGGGCGAGACCATCCCGGAAACATGCTTTATTTAGCGCAAAGCCGTTCACAGCCAGAGGCTCAGCCGTTAGCCAACTGGACACGCCAGCATCAGCAGCAATCTCCAACTCCAACAGCACTCGCTGACATGGGCTGAGCTCAGGACGCAAAGCAACCTGAGCCTCCTTAGCCGCAGTAGCCATTCTCCGACGTTCGGCATTTCGCAACGCTATTACCTCCGCCTGCAAATCAGCCGGAGCAATGTCAGCATCAGGGCGACGAAGCAAATCAATCACCGGCCGTGCCGAGGCCATACTGGAGGTCCACTGATGCACTGCATGAGGCCCAATGGCAGGAATTGAGAGACCACCGGACTTAACAGGCAAGCCGATGAGACTCCGCTCAATGGCGGACATGTTCTTCCGACCAGTGATTGCTGGTATCAAACTGTTGTCAATCACATTATCTAGCCTGCCGAAAGCATCCGGCTCCGGCAAGCCATGTGAGCACATATGATAGCGCCAACGCGACCTCAATCCACGGGAGAAAACAGAATATGCAGCATGTGGCTGGGTTTCCGCCAGAGTGGAGAGAGTACCGACCTCCCTGCACCAATGACGACACAGACTCTCCTGTACAAATTCCTCCTCACCAATGGCCCCACCAAGATAACGAACACCATTGGTCAGCACATGTATACCCGTTGGGTCGAACAGCTCTCGGGCTTCTGACTCCAGGGCGGGTTTCACCAGCAGAACTGTCTTGGCTGCATTAGGGTAATATCCATACTTCGGGCCAATCTCCTCGATTGATTTCCAAAACGAATGCACGGCCGCCAATCTGCCACCAGACTCGCCATCATCCGCGTACCAGCATTGGTTCACATCAGGGTGCTGTTCACTAGTAGTAGTAGTAGTAGTAGTAGTAGTAGTAGTAGTAGTAGTAGTAGTAGTAGTAGTAGTAGTAGTAGTAGTAGTAGTAGTAGTAGTAGTAGTAGTAGTAGTAGTAGTAGTAGTAGTAGTAGTAGTAGTAGTAGTAGTAGTAGTAGTAGTAGTAGTAGTAGTAGTAGTAGTAGTAGTAGTAGTAGTAGTAGTAGTAGTAGTAGTAGTAGTAGTAGTAGTAGTAGTAGTAGTAGTAGTAGTAGTAGTAGTAGTAGTAGTAGTAGTAGTAGTAGTAGTAGTAGTAGTAGTAGTAGTAGTAGTAGTAGTAGTAGTAGTAGTAGTAGTAGTAGTAGTAGTAGTAGTAGTAGTAGTAGTAGTAGTAGTAGTAGTAGTAGTAGTAGTAGTAGTAGTAGTAGTAGTAGTAGTAGTAGTAGTAGTAGTAGTAGTAGTAGTAGTAGTAGTAGTAGTAGTAGTAGTAGTAGTAGTAGTAGTAGTAGTAGTAGTAGTAGTAGTAGTAGTAGTAGTAGTAGTAGTAGTAGTAGTAGTAGTAGTAGTAGTAGTAGTAGTAGTAGTAGTAGTAGTAGTAGTAGTAGTAGTAGTAGTAGTAGTAGTAGTAGTAGTAGTAGTAGTAGTAGTAGTAGTAGTAGTAGTAGTAGTAGTAGTAGTAGTAGTAGTAGTAGTAGTAGTAGTAGTAGTAGTAGTAGTAGTAGTAGTAGTAGTAGTAGTAGTAGTAGTAGTAGTAGTAGTAGTAGTAGTAGTAGTAGTAGTAGTAGTAGTAGTAGTAGTAGTAGTAGTAGTAGTAGTAGTAGTAGTAGTAGTAGTAGTAGTAGTAGTAGTAGTAGTAGTAGTAGTAGTAGTAGTAGTAGTAGTAGTAGTAGTAGTAGTAGTAGTAGTAGTAGTAGTAGTAGTAGTAGTAGTAGTAGTAGTAGTAGTAGTAGTAGTAGTAGTAGTAGTAGTAGTAGTAGTAGTAGTAGTAGTAGTAGTAGTAGTAGTAGTAGTAGTAGTAGTAGTAGTAGTAGTAGTAGTAGTAGTAGTAGTAGTAGTAGTAGTAGTAGTAGTAGTAGTAGTAGTAGTAGTAGTAGTAGTAGTAGTAGTAGTAGTAGTAGTAGTAGTAGTAGTAGTAGTAGTAGTAGTAGTAGTAGTAGTAGTAGTAGTAGTAGTAGTAGTAGTAGTAGTAGTAGTAGTAGTAGTAGTAGTAGTAGTAGTAGTAGTAGTAGTAGTAGTAGTAGTAGTAGTAGTAGTAGTAGTAGTAGTAGTAGTAGTAGTAGTAGTAGTAGTAGTAGTAGTAGTAGTAGTAGTAGTAGTAGTAGTAGTAGTAGTAGTAGTAGTAGTAGTAGTAGTAGTAGTAGTAGTAGTAGTAGTAGTAGTAGTAGTAGTAGTAGTAGTAGTAGTAGTAGTAGTAGTAGTAGTAGTAGTAGTAGTAGTAGTAGTAGTAGTAGTAGTAGTAGTAGTAGTAGTAGTAGTAGTAGTAGTAGTAGTAGTAGTAGTAGTAGTAGTAGTAGTAGTAGTAGTAGTAGTAGTAGTAGTAGTAGTAGTAGTAGTAGTAGTAGTAGTAGTAGTAGTAGTAGTAGTAGTAGTAGTAGTAGTAGTAGTAGTAGTAGTAGTAGTAGTAGTAGTAGTAGTAGTAGTAGTAGTAGTAGTAGTAGTAGTAGTAGTAGTAGTAGTAGTAGTAGTAGTAGTAGTAGTAGTAGTAGTAGTAGTAGTAGTAGTAGTAGTAGTAGTAGTAGTAGTAGTAGTAGTAGTAGTAGTAGTAGTAGTAGTAGTAGTAGTAGTAGTAGTAGTAGTAGTAGTAGTAGTAGTAGTAGTAGTAGTAGTAGTAGTAGTAGTAGTAGTAGTAGTAGTAGTAGTAGTAGTAGTAGTAGTAGTAGTAGTAGTAGTAGTAGTAGTAGTAGTAGTAGTAGTAGTAGTAGTAGTAGTAGTAGTAGTAGTAGTAGTAGTAGTAGTAGTAGTAGTAGTAGTAGTAGTAGTAGTAGTAGTAGTAGTAGTAGTAGTAGTAGTAGTAGTAGTAGTAGTAGTAGTAGTAGTAGTAGTAGTAGTAGTAGTAGTAGTAGTAGTAGTAGTAGTAGTAGTAGTAGTAGTAGTAGTAGTAGTAGTAGTAGTAGTAGTAGTAGTAGTAGTAGTAGTAGTAGTAGTAGTAGTAGTAGTAGTAGTAGTAGTAGTAGTAGTAGTAGTAGTAGTAGTAGTAGTAGTAGTAGTAGTAGTAGTAGTAGTAGTAGTAGTAGTAGTAGTAGTAGTAGTAGTAGTAGTAGTAGTAGTAGTAGTAGTAGTAGTAGTAGTAGTAGTAGTAGTAGTAGTAGTAGTAGTAGTAGTAGTAGTAGTAGTAGTAGTAGTAGTAGTAGTAGTAGTAGTAGTAGTAGTAGTAGTAGTAGTAGTAGTAGTAGTAGTAGTAGTAGTAGTAGTAGTAGTAGTAGTAGTAGTAGTAGTAGTAGTAGTAGTAGTAGTAGTAGTAGTAGTAGTAGTAGTAGTAGTAGTAGTAGTAGTAGTAGTAGTAGTAGTAGTAGTAGTAGTAGTAGTAGTAGTAGTAGTAGTAGTAGTAGTAGTAGTAGTAGTAGTAGTAGTAGTAGTAGTAGTAGTAGTAGTAGTAGTAGTAGTAGTAGTAGTAGTAGTAGTAGTAGTAGTAGTAGTAGTAGTAGTAGTAGTAGTAGTAGTAGTAGTAGTAGTAGTAGTAGTAGTAGTAGTAGTAGTAGTAGTAGTAGTAGTAGTAGTAGTAGTAGTAGTAGTAGTAGTAGTAGTAGTAGTAGTAGTAGTAGTAGTAGTAGTAGTAGTAGTAGTAGTAGTAGTAGTAGTAGTAGTAGTAGTAGTAGTAGTAGTAGTAGTAGTAGTAGTAGTAGTAGTAGTAGTAGTAGTAGTAGTAGTAGTAGTAGTAGTAGTAGTAGTAGTAGTAGTAGTAGTAGTAGTAGTAGTAGTAGTAGTAGTAGTAGTAGTAGTAGTAGTAGTAGTAGTAGTAGTAGTAGTAGTAGTAGTAGTAGTAGTAGTAGTAGTAGTAGTAGTAGTAGTAGTAGTAGTAGTAGTAGTAGTAGTAGTAGTAGTAGTAGTAGTAGTAGTAGTAGTAGTAGTAGTAGTAGTAGTAGTAGTAGTAGTAGTAGTAGTAGTAGTAGTAGTAGTAGTAGTAGTAGTAGTAGTAGTAGTAGTAGTAGTAGTAGTAGTAGTAGTAGTAGTAGTAGTAGTAGTAGTAGTAGTAGTAGTAGTAGTAGTAGTAGTAGTAGTAGTAGTAGTAGTAGTAGTAGTAGTAGTAGTAGTAGTAGTAGTAGTAGTAGTAGTAGTAGTAGTAGTAGTAGTAGTAGTAGTAGTAGTAGTAGTAGTAGTAGTAGTAGTAGTAGTAGTAGTAGTAGTAGTAGTAGTAGTAGTAGTAGTAGTAGTAGTAGTAGTAGTAGTAGTAGTAGTAGTAGTAGTAGTAGTAGTAGTAGTAGTAGTAGTAGTAGTAGTAGTAGTAGTAGTAGTAGTAGTAGTAGTAGTAGTAGTAGTAGTAGTAGTAGTAGTAGTAGTAGTAGTAGTAGTAGTAGTAGTAGTAGTAGTAGTAGTAGTAGTAGTAGTAGTAGTAGTAGTAGTAGTAGTAGTAGTAGTAGTAGTAGTAGTAGTAGTAGTAGTAGTAGTAGTAGTAGTAGTAGTAGTAGTAGTAGTAGTAGTAGTAGTAGTAGTAGTAGTAGTAGTAGTAGTAGTAGTAGTAGTAGTAGTAGTAGTAGTAGTAGTAGTAGTAGTAGTAGTAGTAGTAGTAGTAGTAGTAGTAGTAGTAGTAGTAGTAGTAGTAGTAGTAGTAGTAGTAGTAGTAGTAGTAGTAGTAGTAGTAGTAGTAGTAGTAGTAGTAGTAGTAGTAGTAGTAGTAGTAGTAGTAGTAGTAGTAGTAGTAGTAGTAGTAGTAGTAGTAGTAGTAGTAGTAGTAGTAGTAGTAGTAGTAGTAGTAGTAGTAGTAGTAGTAGTAGTAGTAGTAGTAGTAGTAGTAGTAGTAGTAGTAGTAGTAGTAGTAGTAGTAGTAGTAGTAGTAGTAGTAGTAGTAGTAGTAGTAGTAGTAGTAGTAGTAGTAGTAGTAGTAGTAGTAGTAGTAGTAGTAGTAGTAGTAGTAGTAGTAGTAGTAGTAGTAGTAGTAGTAGTAGTAGTAGTAGTAGTAGTAGTAGTAGTAGTAGTAGTAGTAGTAGTAGTAGTAGTAGTAGTAGTAGTAGTAGTAGTAGTAGTAGTAGTAGTAGTATGCCAGCTGCTTGCGAGGCTGCCGTTCAGGCAATGGCAGGGGTTTTTGCTCTTCCTGAAACCGAAGCCGTGCTGCTAATAGATGCATCTAATGCATTATTCTCTAAATAGGAATGCTGCCCTGCACAATGTTCCCGCTCTCTGTCCTGCTTTAGGTCAGGTGTTCAAGAACACGTATGGCGCGCCATGCCGCCTCTTCGTAGCGGGTGGGGGCGAACTTCTTTCCCGTGAGGGGACGTGCCAGGGTGACCCCCTTGCGATGGCCATTTACGCTGTTGCTGTTATGCCTCTCATAAACAAACTTTCACACGAATGTCCAAACACCACCCAGCTGTGGTACGCTGATGATGATTCCGCTGCTGGCACCCTTCAAGCCGCATCCCTTTACTGGTCTAAGTTATTGCAGCTGGGACCCGACTATGGGTACCACCCCAATCCGGAGAAGACAGTTCTTCTCGTGAAGCCATCTCTCGAGCACGCAGCGCAGGAATTATTCGCTGGGACTGGGGTGAGAATTGTTACGGATGGTTGCATTTATCTTGGTGGCGCCCTTGGGTCTGAGAGATTCCTGCACACATTTGTATCGGGCAAGGTTGATAAGTGGGTTCGCCAAGTCGAGCACCTTTCCGAACTCGCCACTACTCAGCCACATGCTGCATATACTGTGCTTGTGCGCAGCATTATTTCGCGCTGGCGTTATTGCCTTCGGGCCGTAAATTGCTCTCCCGACCTATTTACTAGATTGGATGATGCAATTAATAATTCCCTGCTGCCTGCCATTGCTGGTGTGTCTCTAAGCAGTGACGATCCCCTTCGTCAGCTTATGGGACTTCCATGCCGCCGTGGCGGGCTAGGCATCCCCCCAGTTGCACCATTATGTGAGGGTGAGTATTCGCAGTGTACTGAAGCCGTGCGCCCAATAATTGAGGCAGCCGTGCCACAGCTTGCTGCCGATAGCACGCGAACGGCTGCGAGCAACGTGGAAGCTATGCCGCTGAATTCTGGGTCGGTGGATATTGTCTCTGCTGACCGGGAGCGCGGTGATGTTCGTTCTCTGGATGGAGGTGATGCGTCAGAGATTTGGCTCTCACTGCGTCCGCCGCGTCACACAGTCAACAATGAAACCGCTGATGAGTCTCTCACCTCATCATGGCTTCCGCACCGGCCACCGTCAGCTTCAATGGAAATTCCGTCACGCGATGCTAGCGTTAGCGAGGCTGTGATGGAGACTCGCCAGCGTTTAAGAGAAGGCAAGAAGAAGAGAGACGCTAGGGACATAGAGATCCTGGCCACAGTACATGATCACCTGACGCCAGACCAGCGATTCTTGGTGGAGATAGCTGGTGAGAAGGGCGTGTCCTCCTGGCTGACTGTTGAACCAAGGTCCGCCCATGGCACAACACTTAACAAATCAGATTTTCGGGATGCTGTGGCGCTTCGGTATGGTCTACCGCTTGATGGTCTTCCAACGAACTGTGTATGCGGAGCTAACTTGTCGACTGACCATGCCATGGTGTGCCCTTGTGGTGGCTATCCCACCGCAAGGCATAATGAGATACGTGATCTCATCGCTGAGCTACTCAGAAGTGTAAGTCCCGATGTGGCAATCGAGCCCAACCTTCTCCCATTTGGTGGTGAGACATTGGCATGGTCAACATCTAACCGATCCCAGGAAGCGCGGCTTGACGTCAGGGCTCGTGGCTTTTGGACGCGGCAGCAGGAGGCCTTCTTCGATATCCGGGTAACGCATCCCAGGGCCACCTTGCTGTCTCGTGAAAAAGCCATGAGCCAATTGGAGCGCAATGAGCGGGAAAAAAAGCGGCATTACGCAGAGCGTGTGAATCAGATCGATCGGGGCACATTCACCCCTCTGGTATTTGCGACCAACGGCATGATAGGGAAGGAGTGTTCCGTGTTTTTGAAGGCATTGGTTGGCCGTATTCTAGAGAAAAATGCTGATTTGGTGTATTCTGTTGTTGTCAATCATTTGCGATGCCGTTTGTCATTCTGCCTACTTCGCTGGTGTATCACCTGTTTACGTGGCTCTAGGTCCTCCTATCGCTCTAAGCGCTCGGCGAGCTTTGTGAATGACTGCCGTGTGCTCTCTAGGGCATAGTTTTTCGTTGTCATCATCTCGTATAATGTCAAAATGTGATCTAAAGTTTGTTTTCCGGTGTTCTGAAGTTTTTTCTTTTGTATGAATCCCGGTTTCAATTTTGGCGGTGTTCAAGCAGTTCTGGTTTGGATGTTATTCTTTCCTTTTCCTTCCCCTTTTTCATGTATAAACATTGCTGTTGCCATTAATATTTGTTAACTTTCTATTTTGTTACAATTTTGCTGTTCGCCTTTTGAATTCATTGCCCTCCTTGCATTCACATCTTCATTGCTTTGTGCTTTCAATAAAAACACATTTCAGTAGTAGTAGTAGTAGTAGTAGTAGTAGTAGTAGTAGTAGTAGTAGTAGTAGTAGTAGTAGTAGTAGTAGTAGAAGTAGTAGTAGTAGTAGTAGTAGTAGTAGTAGTAGTAGTAGTAGTAGTAGTAGTAGTACAGTGGTCCCTCTATAATCCGGCACCATTTGTGCCACGAAAATCTGCTGGATTAGGGAGGGTGCTGGATTAACAAATCTGATTTACTGCTGCAATGTGCATGAAGAGGACATTTTGGCTACTGAAAATTGTGCTGGTTTATCGAGGGTGCTGGATTATAAAGTGCCGGATTAGAGAGGGACGACTGTAGTAGTAGTAGTAGTAGTAGTAGTAGTAGTAGTAGTAGTAGTAGTAGTAGTCCCATGATATTATTCTTGAAGTTTTTGGACATTGTATTGCATTGCTGCTCCATCTACATGGCTGTATTTGTGTTTCACATCTCC
>NC_088644.1:40921656-40931656 GCF_964019385.1 Sycon ciliatum
ATTTCAAGTTTCCTAATAAAGATTGTGTCAAGTAGTAGTAGTAGTAGTAGTAGTAGTAGTAGTAGTAGTAGTAGTAGTAGTAGTAGTAGTAGTAGTAGTAGTAGTAGTAGTAGTAGTAGTAGTAGTAGTAGTAGTAGTAGTAGTAGTAGTAGTAGTAGTAGTAGTAGTAGTAGTAGTAGTAGTAGTAGTAGTTGCCATTAATATTTGTGATCTTTCTATTTTGTTACAATTTTGCTGTTCGCCTTTTGAATTCATTGCCCTCCTTGCATTCACATCTTCATTGCTTTGTGCTTTCAATAAAAACACATTTCAGTAGTAGTAGTAGTAGTAGTAGTAGTAGTAGTAGTAGTACGGCCAGAGCTCTGACCGTTCGCCTTTGTATGCCCGTAGGCATTGTTATTAGGTGATGATTTCGTGTGAAGCTTTTGAGTTCAAAGTTTTATATTTCAATTGAGTGTTCTATTTTATTCCGAAATTGGGTTGTCTTTTTGCTTTGACTCTTACTTCATGGTGTTGTGAATAAAACCGTTCTCAAGTAGTAGTAGTAGTAGTAGTAGTAGTAGTAGTAGTAGTAGTAGTAGTAGTAGTAGTAGTAGTAGTAGTAGTAGTAGTAGTAGTAGTAGTAGTAGTAGTAGTAGTAGTAGTAGTAGTAGTAGTAACAAGGCCTCTTTTACGGGCAAATGACGCATATGCGTAAACCAAAAGCAACAAGAACCTCAATAAACAATGTCCAACAAAAGAATCTGCACACTGCAAAAAAAGGACACAAGGTAAAACTCAAGTCCAATAGATCGCGTATGGTACGTATGTGTGAACAAACCAAAAGCCAATTGAGTGGTGAATGTGGAATGTGTAAGTTGAAAACTCGAGTCTGATAAATAGCCTATTGGGGGTATATAGTAGTAGTAGTAGTAGTAGTAGTAGTAGTAGTAGTAGTAGTAGTAGTAGTAGTAGTAGTAGTAGTAGTAGTAGTAGTAGTAGTAGTAGTAGTAGTAGTAGTAGTAGTAGTAGTAGTAGTAGTAGTAGTAGTAGTAGTAGTAGTAGTAGTAGTAGTAGTAGTAGTAGTAGTAGTAGTAGTAGTAGTAGTAGTAGTAGTAGTAGTAGTAGTAGTAGTAGTAGTAGTAGTAGTAGTAGTAGTAGTAGTAGTAGTAGTAGTAGTAGTAGTAGTAGTAGTAGTAGTAGTAGTAGTAGTAGTAGTAGTAGTAGTAGTAGTAGTAGTAGTAGTAGTAGTAGTAGTAGTAGTAGTAGTAGTAGTAGTAGTAGTAGTAGTAGTAGTAGTAGTAGTAGTAGTAGTAGTAGTAGTAGTAGTAGTAGTAGTAGTAGTAGTAGTAGTAGTAGTAGTAGTAGTAGTAGTAGTAGTAGTAGTAGTAGTAGTAGTAGTAGTAGTAGTAGTAGTAGTAGTAGTAGTAGTAGTAGTAGTAGTAGTAGTAGTAGTAGTAGTAGTAGTAGTAGTAGTAGTAGTAGTAGTAGTAGTAGTAGTAGTAGTAGTAGTAGTAGTAGTAGTAGTAGTAGTAGTAGTAGTAGTAGTAGTAGTAGTAGTAGTAGTAGTAGTAGTAGTAGTAGTAGTAGTAGTAGTAGTAGTAGTAGTAGTAGTAGTAGTAGTAGTAGTAGTAGTAGTAGTAGTAGTAGTAGTAGTAGTAGTAGTAGTAGTAGTAGTAGTAGTAGTAGTAGTAGTAGTAGTAGTAGTAGTAGTAGTAGTAGTAGTAGTAGTAGTAGTAGTAGTAGTAGTAGTAGTAGTAGTAGTAGTAGTAGTAGTAGTAGTAGTAGTAGTAGTAGTAGTAGTAGTAGTAGTAGTAGTAGTAGTAGTAGTAGTAGTAGTAGTAGTAGTAGTAGTAGTAGTAGTAGTAGTAGTAGTAGTAGTAGTAGTAGTAGCAGGGGCGGATCCAGAGATCTCTACAGGGGGGTTCCGGTTGAGCCAAAATTGAACAGCCAAAATATTATGGAATCAGATGTGCGGTTGACACTTGTAAAATAACGACAATCCGATTGTGTTAGTGGAATCGCATGCTTTTAAAACACACTACGGACATAATAATATTTTTCCATCATCGACCACACCACAACTGCGCTCTCCAGCCGGCCTCGACGCGTTGCCACAGCACACCACCATCGCTGGAGACTGAGTCGGAGCGCAGTTGTGGTGTGGTGGACGATGGAAAACCTGTGTACAGGGCCAAATGCTGCTGCTTACCCTACATTGTAAATTTTACTACCAACACATAATCATATACATGTATGCACTCGACTGGCACACAGGTTCAGTGAGGGCTTGAAGACCCTTTCAACTTCTTGTAAAGATCGAATAATTATGCAAGCCATGGGTACGTTGAGAGCCAGGAATGCCGAAATGACAACTAAGTTACTTTCCCTGTCCATTTGTACTTTCGGAAATTTTTGGCATTTTTACGATGCGAAATGCTCTACTATAGTCACAGGACAAGAGCATCGTCTTCACTTCAGTGACAGAAACAACAACAGCGAAACAGTGTCGACGGGGTACAATCCTTTCAATGTCATCTAAAACACATCGCTGGCGCAGCACTCCGTTCCTGCGGAGTAACAACTAGTCACTACTGCATGCTGCAGCAGGTATAGATTACTGACTTTGCTTGGATGTCGGAGCCCTCATCTTCTGAGGAGCTTGAACTCTACGTGTACGGTTCAAAGTTCGTTGAAGAGTGTCAGTACTCGGAACATCCTTTCTCTTCTGCAAAAAACTTGTCCAAGGAATACTGACCACACCACACCCATCCTGAGCAGCAGTAAATGAGAGCGCCAATGGAGGTAAGTTTGGATCGTTTCGAAAGATCAAAAAGGAAACAACCACCCAATGTTGTCTGCAGTGTCCGTTTGTAAATCACGGACGTGAACACCAGTACAGTACAGACGACTACTAAGTCCTGAGGTGCTAAAATTAGAGCCGAAGTACTATCCGTACAGTATCGATCTACCGCGCGCACGCGCATGTGTTAGCTGCTCCCGGCTAATGATAAATACACCACATGCAGTGCACTGCCTGACAGTCTGTGCTCCTTGACCATGTTGACTCAGTGACTGCACTGACTGTGATCGGACGGACGTCCTTTTGTGCACGCATGATATTTTTCGATATTTCTCAGCCGCACACTTTGCAAAATTTAGGGGGTTCCATGGAACCCCCGGAACCCCCCCCCCCTGGATCCGCCACTGAGTAGTAGTAGTAGTAACAAGGCCTCTTTTACGGGCAAATGACGCATATGCGTAAACCAAAAGCAACAAGAACCTCAATAAACAATGTCCAACAAAAGAATCTGCAGACTGCAAAAAAGGACACAAGGTAAAACTCAAGTCCAATAGATCGCGTATGGTACGTATGTGTGAACAAACCAAAAGCCGATTGAGTGGTGAATGTGGAATGTGTAAGTTGAAAACTCGAGTCTGATAAATAGCCTATTGGGGGTATACGTGTAAAAACATCATAAACCAATAGGGTGGTGGATGTATAATTTGTCTGCGTGTGAATGCTTATTTCGATCTGTCCGATAAACAAAACAAAACAAACTATTATAAAAGTAGAAACAAAAAAAAACAAAAAAACAAAAACAAAGACATGCTCAAAAACAGATATGTCCGTTACGTCACAACATCCGTTTAGGATCGGCCACACAGCCCCATGCCACTACCGGAGCAGCCTGCACTCCGTGACAAACGAATTGCCACGGCGTACGCCCCGAGCTCCCCGGCATCCACGCAGACAGGTTACGGCCCAGCGGAGGAGGCAGAAGGCAATCTTGGCACGAAGATGGTGCATGGCGACGGAGTACTGTAGGTCAGAGTGCTTCTCCACCACGCGCTGAACAAGCCGCTTCAGGAACATTCCACACTCTGCCCCAGCCATGCCATTCGTAGCAAACACCAACGGAGTGAAGGCACCTCGCTCGACGTCCGTGATCCTCTGGCAGTATTTCCGCTTCTTCTCCAACTCGTTGGTGCGCAGTTGGCCAAGGGCTTCCGAACGCGACAGCAGGGACGCTTTAGGGTGGGTGACCCTGACATCAAAGAAAGCGTCCTGCTGCCTTGTCCAGAAACCCCCGGCCCTGATGTCCAAACGAGCTTCAGCGCTGCGATTGGCGGTCCGGCCGGCGAGCACCTCGCCATCGAGAGGGAGCAGTCTAGGCTCGACCTCCACGTCTGGCACGACATCGCCAAGGACAGCCGCCAGGGTGTCCCGGATTTCGTCATGACGTGCCATCGGGTACCCCCCATGTGGACACGTCATCGAGTGGTGTAGGGTGGTGTCCGCTCCACAAGCGCATTTGCACGGGACATCCAGTGGCAGGTACCCATAGCGTATGCACACCGCATCTCGAAAGTCGGACCTATTCAGGATTGTCCTGTGCGCAGTAAGCGGGGCACACGTCAGCCATGACGACACGCCCTTCTCACCGGCGATATCTGTGAGGCATTTCTGAGGCGGGGGCAGATCGGGATACAACGCCGCGACTAGTGCCTTCTGCGACTTCTCCTTGTCCTTGCGACGTGAGACCGCTCGCTTGCGGGACTCGGTAACGGCTGCGACAGACGGGTTATCACGAACCGGCTGG
The DNA here is from genome assembly GCF_964019385.1 of Sycon ciliatum. Lineage (NCBI taxonomy): Eukaryota > Metazoa > Porifera > Calcarea > Leucosolenida > Sycettidae > Sycon > Sycon ciliatum. Next base: position 40,926,240 of record NC_088644.1, read on the forward strand.
GTGGTGTGGACCCCAGGTTCTGGCCAGGTCACAGGTCCAGGAGGATCACGAACGGACGCAGCAGAAGACGCAGCAGAAGCAGAAGCAACTGACAATGGTGGATTCCGGTGCGATGCCAAAGACACCTCCTCGCCATCGGGCACGGACGCAGCAGAAGCAGAAGCAACTGACAATGGTGGATTCTGAGGCGATGCCAAAGACACCTCCTCGCCATCGGGCACGGCACTCCCCGAACCATCACCGACCATCAGACGTACAAGCGGTTCCGTCACCGCAACAGAAGTGGAAGTAGTAGTAGTAGTAGTAGTAGTAGTAGTAGTAGTAGTAGTAGTAGTAGTAGTAGTAGTAGTAGTAGTAGTAGTAGTAGTAGTAGTAGTAGTAGTAGTAGTAGTAGTAGTAGTAGTAGTAGTAGTAGTAGTAGTAGTAGTAGTAGTAGTAGTAGTAGTAGTAGTAGTAGTAGTAGTAGTAGTAGTAGTAGTAGTAGTAGTAGTAGTAGTAGTAGTAGTAGTAGTAGTAGTAGTAGTAGTAGTAGTAGTAGTAGTAGTAGTAGTAGTAGTAGTAGTAGTAGTAGTATTGATTTTGAATTGCCTTCATCATTGTTTTGCTTTGAATCTCTTTTTCGTTTTTGTTCCTTTTCCATATTTATAACTTCGGGTTCTTTCAAATAAAGATTTTGACTAGTAGTAGTAGTAGTAGTAGTAGTAGTAGTAGTAGTAGTAGTAGTAGTAGTAGTAGTAGTAGTAGTAGTAGTAGTAGTAGTAGTAGTAGTAGTAGTAGTAGTAGTAGTAGTAGTAGTAGTAGTAGTAGTAGTAGTAGTAGTAGTAGTAGTAGTAGTAGTAGTAGTAGTAGTAGTAGTAGTAGTAGTAGTACCAAATGCAGATGGTGCTGAACAAATCGGATTTCCGAGATGCGTTCTGCATCCGCTACGGCCTGCAGCCTGACGGACTCCCCCTGACTTGTGTATGTGGTGCTGCAAACACAATAGACCATGCGATGATGTGTCCGGCAGGGGGCTACCCCATGGCACGACACAACGAGATCCGGGACTTGTTGGCTGACGTGATGCGTGAGGCGGTCCGGGATGTGGAGGTAGAACCGCCTCTACTACCATATGATGGTGAGCGGCTCCAATGGAGGACAGCCAACCGCTCGGCAGGTGCCCGCCTGGACATCCGGGCTTGTGGCTTCTGGACGAGACAGCAAGATGCCTTTTTCGACATCCGGGTTACACACCCAAAGGCAAGCTTGCTGTCGCGTCAGGAAGTCATCAGCCAGCTCCGAACGCATGAACGGATGAAGAAGCGCCAGTACGGAGAGCGGGTGACAGCAGTGGACAGGGGTACGTTTACACCTCTAGTTTTTCTACCTCGGGCATGATTGGCAGGGAATGTTCAATGGCACTGAAGACACTGGCATGCCTGATTGCAGAGAAGAACGTCGACCTACACGTATCGGTCATCAAGGGTCAGCTCCGTTGTAAGCTGTCAGTCTGCCTTATGCGGTGGGCAGTCACCTGTTTGCGTGGTTCAAGATCGTCATACCGCCGCAACAGGATGAATTTCACGACGATGTGCAGGTTGCGGGCAGCCTGAGCGTGATAGTACCTCACCGACATTTGCCCAACATTGTCCCATGATAACGAATTTATGAGTTTTTGGACATTGTATTGCATTGCTGCTCCATCTACATGGCTGTATTTGTGTTTCACGTCTCCATTTCAAGTTTCCTAATAAAGATAGTGTCAAGTAGTAGTAGTAGTAGTAGTAGTAGTAGTAGTAGTAGTAGTAGTAGTAGTAGTAGTAGTAGTAGTAGTAGTAGTAGTAGTAGTAGTAGTAGTAGTAGTAGTAGTAGTAGTAGTAGTAGTAGTAGTAGTAGTAGTAGTAGTAGTAGTAGTAGTAGTAGTAGTAGTAGTAGTAGTAGTAGTAGTAGTAGTAGTAGTAGTAGTAGTAGTAGTAGTAGTAGTAGTAGTAGTAGTAGTAGTAGTAGTAGTAGTAGTAGTAGTAGTAGTAGTAGTAGTAGTAGTAGTAGTAGTAGTAGTAGTAGTAGTAGTAGTAGTAGTAGTAGTGACGGCGGTGTGTCAACGTGGCTGGTTACGCCTCCATCGGCTTCATTTCCTTTAACTATATTCAACAAGTCTGATTTTCGAGACGCATTGTGCCTGAGGTATGGCCTGCCGCTTGATGGCATATCATTATCCTGTGTTTGTGGCCAAGACATGTCGGTTCATCACGCCCTCACGTGCCCAAGCGGGGGATACCCTACCCAGAGACATAATGAACTTCGCGACCTCCTAGCAGACGCACTCGCTAGTGTTGTTTGCGATGTCGAGATTGAGCCACCGCTGATGCCGCTGGGTGGTGAAGCCGTCTCTGGGGGCTCAGCTGACGGTGCTCGTGTGGATATACGGGCTCGTGGCTTCTGGACCAGGCAGCAAAACGCCTTTTTTGATGTACGGGTCACGCACCCAAGGCCGTCTTTGCTGTCTGGACCAGAAGTGTCGAGGCAGTTATCCCAACACGAGCGTCAGAAGAAACGTCAGTATTCCGATCGAATCAACCAGGTGGATCGAGGATCGTTCACTCCGCTTGTTTTCGCCACCAGTGGACAGTGTGCTCCCGAATGTGGCATCTTCCTCAAGACCCTCGCAACACAACTGCACCATAAGAACTCGGACATACCGTATCGTCTCATCATCAGCCACTTGCGCTCGAGAATCAGTCTATCTCTGATGCGGTGGCAGATTACTTGCTTCCGGGGGTCACGTGCATCATACCTACGCAGTGGATCCGGCATTGGCCGACATTGCTTTGTAACGGAGTGCCGTACATTAGCTCATATGCCGCGCTGACGGGCATCAATGGACTTGCCATAATATTGTCATTGGTTTCATTCTGTCTCAGAGTGTTCTGTTGTATTTGTTTTCGTTTTAAAAGCGTTTGAGCGGTTGGGTGAATGGAAACGTCACCGTACTGGTAGTAGCGATGCTTGGATGGTGTTTGCGGGTTTGCTCTTTGTTTTTGTATTCTCTAGTTGGCTTGATTCTTTTATTTTATTTTATTTTATTTTCTGATTGGATTTTCCTATTTATTTATTTGATTTGATTTTTCTTGAATGGTTCTGTCACCATTGCTTTTCTTGCTTGCGCTTTTCAGTTTCTTCTTTCTGATACCCGGTTTGTTTTCAAATAAAGGCGAAGTTCAGTAGTAGTAGTAGTAGTAGTAGTAGTAGTAGTAGTAGTAGTAGTAGTAGTAGTAGTAGTAGTAGTAGTAGTAGTAGTAGTAGTAGTAGTAGTAGTAGTATTTCTGGCATTTCTCGATTCAACGCAGTCGTTAACCACCGATGCATCGCAGCCTGAGGCCAGCTCACAGATGTCAATGCAGGAGTTGCGGCAGGCGTCGCAGCATCCAGACTCTCCGATCCCAGCCGTGTCGCAGCAGCCAACGTCTACCACCCCGTCTACACCGCTGGCCAGTCAGCCCCAGCCACAGCAGCCGGCACGAGACAACTCCAGTACAGAAGCGGCGCACGATTTGGGCCCTTTGCCGACTGCTCCTGAGGGTCAACCAGACAGCCTGCAGGGGGCGTATGAAGAGTGTGTGACTTGGAGGAGAAATTTGTTTATTGTTCCCTTCGGAGCGGCCGGGAAGCAATTTGTTGAGGAAATTGCACGACTGGTTCGCATATTTTCCGACGCGGCGCCCAACCGTGAACGAGCCTGGACATCAATAGCTGTCGCGTGCCACCTCCTGTTGCAGAAACCGCACGGACAGGGCTCCTCCTCCGAACACGGAACTCACCTGACGCGTCGACTTGCTGTTTGGAAGTCAGGAGACATCAACACCCTGCTGCGTGAATGCCGATGCATCCAGGCGCATCTTCCGGCACACCATACCCGGAACGTCGACCAGTCAGGCCAAATTGACGACACCTTGTTTTCAAAACTCGTATGTTCTGGGAAAACGCAGTCAGCCATTCGGATGGTTTGCTCCAGTGGCTCGGGTGGAGTGTTGTCAATGAGCGACACTGTCAGCGGCAGCCCAGGTTCAACTGTACGTGACATTCTGCTTGATAAGCATCCCCAGCCTGCTGTACCTCCGGAAGACGCTCTCTTGCAGGGGCATGACGCGGCTACCCCTCAAGATCCGATCCTTTTTGCCAGGCTCACAGGAGCGCTGATCAAGCAGATAAGTCGTCAAATGTCCGGAGCGGCCGGTCCATCGGGCCTGGACTCTGATGCGTGGAAACGCATGTTGACCTGCTTCGCTGCAGCGTCTGACCAGCTCTGTGCGGCAATGGCAGAAGCAGGAAAACGCTTATGCACCCAGGAAGTCCCACCAGAAGAGCTAAGTTCGTTCACTGCGGCCCGCCTCATCCCACTGGACAAGCAACCGGGGGTGCGCCCTATCGCTGTTGGGGAGGTTTTCCGGAGACTAATTGGCAAAGCTGTGATGAAGATAATTCAGTATGACGCCATGCACGCCACAGCCCCTCGTCAACTCTGTGTTGGTGTTCCGTCTGGGTGTGAAGCTGCCGTGCATACGATGACCGACATGCTTGTCTCGCCGGAGGTGGAGGGTGTGCTCTTGGTCGATGCCACCAACGCTTTCAACGCTATGAACCGCACAGCAGCCCTACACAACGTGCCACTCGTCTGCCCTGCCCTGGGGCAGGTGTTCAAGAACACCTACAGCAGTCCATGCCGCCTGTTTGTGTCGGGTGGTGGAGAGATAAGGAGTCAGGAGGGTACCTGCCAAGGTGATCCTCTCGCCATGGCGATATACGCGGTCGCCATGATGCCATTGATAGACAAGCTGTCAGAGTGCTGCCCCGACGTGGTGCAGCTATGGTATGCTGATGACGATGCTGGTGGCGGACAGCTCCTCAATCTAAGGCAGTACTGGGATGGGATTCTGGAGCATGGCCCTGGGTACTACCCTAACGCGAACAAGACAACACTAATTGTCAAGGAGCAGCATTCGGCCCTGGCACTCCAGCTTTTCAGGGACACGGGCATTCGTGTTGTGACCGAGGGTGCTCGTTATCTTGGCGGCGCACTCGGTACAACGGTCTTCTGTGAGGAGTATATCACAGATTTGATCGACAAGTGGACGCTGCAGGTTGATCGCCTGGCGGAGGTGGCCACCACTCAGCCACATGCTGCGTACGAGGTGTTTGTAAAGGGCCTCGTGTCCAAGTGGCGGTACCACTTGCGCGTCCTATCTTGCCCTGCGCATCTTCTGGCCCGTCTCGACGCCGCCATTACGGACAAGCTGCTGCCAGCGCTCAGCGGCCATTCGTGTTCGGACGAGTCGGCACTGAGAAAGTTGCTATCGCTACCAGCGCGGTTTGGTGGCATGGCAATCCCTGTGCCCTCGGTGGAGGCCGAGAAAGAGTTTTCTGCATCCAGACAGATTGTG
>NC_088644.1:40936656-40977656 GCF_964019385.1 Sycon ciliatum
ACCAACAGCACCTCCCAGGTACCTCGCTCCACCAGTTCGTATTGCAATACCGGTGGCATCGAACATGTCAACGGCCGCCCGCTCCAGATCCGGCTTGACAAGGAGTGTCGTCTTTGAGGCATTGGGGAAATAACCATACTCCGGTCCAATGTCAGACAAAGCCAACCAAAACTTGTGCACGTCCATCATCCTTCCACCAGCCTCGCCGTCATCCGCATACCAGCACTGGCCAATAGATGGGTGGTCACTTGACAGGCGTCTGATCATAGGGCTAATAGCCAGCGCAAACAGTGCCATGGCCAAAGGATCGCCCTGGCAAGTACCCTCCCGAGACAAGATCCTGTCACCACCCGGCAGAAACAACGATATTGGAGCGCCATATGTGTTTTGGAAGATTGTGGATACGGCAGGACACACTCGAGGAACGTTATGAAGCGCTGCCTGTCTGTTAACAGCATTAAATGCATTAGACGCATCTATGAACAAAATAGCCTCTGTTTCCGGATCCAAATACTGGCTCTGCACAGCAAGGACCGCAGCCTCACACGCAGATGGCATGCCCACACAAACCTGAAATGGGGCTACAGCCGCAACAACATCAGTGGAGACGCAATCCAATATAGCTTTAGCGATAATACGGCGGTGTACTTCACCAACAGCTATCGGTCTCACACCTATACTGGAAGTAGCGCCAGCAGCATCACCAGCAGACTTCTCCAAGGGAACAAGGCGAGCTGCCACGAACGCTGACAGAATCTGAGGATCGACAACCTCCCTGCAGAGTCGCTTCGCTGCTGCAGCCAACGCCGATGCAAGGTTAGCCGATGCCCCCTTGAACACCGTGAGCATTCTCTGCCAGGCAGCGACGTCCAGTCCCGATGGACCTCCCGACCCAGAACTCTTCATGCGGCCAGCTGTCTTTTTGATTTTTTCTGCTGAAATCGTTTCAAACATAATCTGGTTGGGCAGATCTGGTTCACAGTCCAACAATATTCCCTCGGCTGGATCCACAGGAGCAGGGTGCTTCTTCTGAAGCACGTCACGGACCGTCTCACCCGAGGATTGCACCGCAATATCATCAGCCCGGAGAGGTTTGCCACACCGCCCCTCTGACAAACCAGACAGAGCTTGACCCAGCCGACCACCGTGCACAAGCTTGGCAAAATCCGTGTCCGACATCCCACTGTCTCCACCACCGCCAGCAGACCCCGAGCGGGGACGCAAGTGAGCCTGGACGCAACGGGACTCCTCCAACAGTGGCTGCAAGTCACCAGCAGCCCACATGTCCATGCGCCGCTGCAGATGCTCTGTATTCTCCTTGCTTCTGCTGTGCGGCTCAGGTCGCTGCAGCAAGAGGTGACTAGCAACCGCCACACACTCCCAAGCGACACAGGCAGCTGGACCACCAGATGCAAAAGTGTTTATGAAGTCCGCGATAATGTTAACGAAACGCTTGCCAGTGGAACCCGAGGGGGTCATAAAAAGGTTCCGCTGCCAGCACACAACCTGTCCATATGCAGTCCGCATCCAAATAGCCAACTCCGCATGCCGTGACCATAGAGGAGCAACTAGGGGAGCATGAGCAACCCCAGCAACGACATGGTCGCCACCATCCCCAGACTGCACAGGGCGACTCGCTCCCGAACATCGTGGGGGCGGCAGATCCACACGCAAACACTCCGAAGACACCGGCGCAGGCGCAGGAGCAGACGCATGAGTATCTCCTGTTGTTCGATCGCGGGAAGACTGAGGCCCGGAACTTGGTACATGCCCAACCATGCCGCGGCGAGGCAGCGCAGATGCAGAGGCAGGAACAGACACCTGAGGATCTCCTAATGCGTCATCACGGGAAGACCGATGTCCGGAACTTGGCGCAGACCCAGCCGTCACCGCCGAGGCAGAGCTCCGAGTTGCTATTGTGCGAGAGTGTGAGCCAGATGGCGGAGGAACAGAGCCCAACACATCCCGGGAACCATGGGGCACCCAGCCAGGAGGTCGAAAAGGTGGAGCGCTACACAACGATTCGTCCACACCCATTCCAACAACTGCGGTCTGCAGATTCACGTTGCCAAAATTCGTACATTTATTGTCTCTGCCAGGGTAACAGTTGCTGCAGCAGCGTCCATCCGACGCACACGAACATGTAGTAGTAGTAGTAGTAGTAGTAGTAGTAGTAGTAGTAGTAGTAGTAGTAGTAGTAGTAGTAGTAGTAGTAGTAGTAGTAGTAGTAGTAGTAGTAGTAGTAGTAGTAGTAGTAGTAGTAGTAGTAGTAGTAGTAGTAGTAGTAGTAGTAGTAGTAGTAGTAGTAGTAGTAGTAGTAGTAGTAGTAGTAGTAGTAGTAGTAGTAGTAGTAGTAGTAGTAGTAGTAGTAGTAGTAGTAGTAGTAGTAGTAGTAGTAGTAGTAGTAGTAGTAGTAGTAGTAGTAGTAGTAGTAGTAGTAGTAGTAGTAGTAGTAGTAGTAGTAGTAGTAGTAGTAGTAGTAGTAGTAGTAGTAGTAGTAGTAGTAGTAGTAGTAGTAGTAGTAGTAGTAGTAGTAGTAGTAGTAGTAGTAGTAGTAGTAGTAGTAGTAGTAGTAGTAGTAGTAGTAGTAGTAGTAGTAGTAGTAGTAGTAGTAGTAGTAGTAGTAGTAGTAGTAGTAGTAGTAGTAGTAGTAGTAGTAGTAGTAGTAGTGCTGTAGTTCCGGGTCGCTTTCCGTGCCTTCGCCTTGGGCCTTGGAAGTGACGTGAGCTGGCTTGCTGTGTTGTGCTTCGCGGCTGGGTGCTTTCCCGCATGGTCTGTCACGAGTGACGTGCGAGGTGCTGTTCACACCTCGCGTCGCTGTGCGGCTTCTTCTGGCAGTGCTGCAGGCTGCATGACATGTCACGGCGTGAGGCTTCTGCTGGGCCCTGTTGCTCCTGCAGCAAGAAAAGTGGTACGTGCGGAGCATGTTCATGCAATAGGAATGGACGCTGCTGTGTCAATTGTTACCCAGGTCAGATTGGGCGCTGCAGGAATTTTGGAAATTTGGATTTGCATGATGTTGGTGGATCGGAGGTGCCTCAAGGCCTTTCTGCTGGTGATCCGCCGGCCTGGAGTGGACGAAGAGTGCAGCCTTCTCGACCGGGTGATTCCGCTGCTGGCCGGACCGGTGGCGTGCCTCGAGAGGTACGGAATACTTCGGTATCCAGGCCCCCGTCGTCGGCCGCTGCATGCTCTGGTGTAGCACCGGCGCCTGGATTCACAGGATCTTCCCAATCTTATTTATCTGCGCCTGCGGCCCCGTCTGTGAAGTCGCTGCGGGTGGATTTGCCTGTTCCTGTGTGCTCGGAGAGTGTTTCTGATTACGCTGCCGCCTCTTCGTCCGCGGGTGCTTCTTCTGATCCCACTGCAGCTTCCCGGGTACCTGTGTCTGCGGCGCCGGCCTCTGTGGGTCCCGGTTCGTCTGGACAGCCTCAGGCGGAACCATCCTGTTCACCAGCATCGCTATATCAGCCATCGCATGTTCGTCTGGCCCCTCTGCGTCCGGAAAAGCAAGCGTCGCGTGAGCCGAGTACGGTGGTTGAGGGTGGCAGTAACTCATCTGCAGATGAAGGGTTTTGGAGTCAGACTACTGATGAGACTGTGAGCATGTTCGATTCTGCATACCGTGAAGTCATCTCATGGAGAAGAAACGTGTTTATGGTCCCCTTCGGCTCGGAAGGCAAAGAGTTCGTCAAGGAGATTGCACGCCTCATTGGCTTATTTACGGATGGCTCGGGTGCTCGGGCCTTTGCGTGGTCGGCGGTGGTCGTCGCCTGTCATCTGTTGTTGCAGAAGCCGTTTCGTGGATCTGCGGCTAGCGACCACAAGACGTTTTTGGCCAAGCGGCTTGGGCTGTGGACTGCCGGTGATCTCTCTCCATTGCTACGGGAGTCCCGATGCATTCAGGCTCATCTCTCTGATGCAGCCGTGGGTGATTCGAGTCCACGTCCTTTGGACGATGTTCGCTTAGCGAACATGGTTTTCAATGACCGAGTTGGCAGTGCTGCCCAATACCTGGATGCTGATGGTGCTGGTGGCGTTCTTCCCCTGGATGAAGAGGTGAGTGGGAAGTCAGTTCTAGAGCACCTGCGGGATAAGCACCCTGCTCCCCAGCCGGCTGATCCAGACATCCTACTGGACTGTAGCCCCGACCCCCCGGATCCAGTTATGTTTGAGGCAATAACACCAGCAGCTATGAAGAAGACGATATTGGGAATGAAGGGAGCTGCTGGACCTTCGGCTTTGGATGCGGCTGCCTGGCGTCGGATGGTTGGCATGTTCAAGTCAGCTTCTGACGAGCTCTGTTCGGCCCTCTCTCGCGTGGCCAAATGCCTGTGCACGGAGAGGCTGGACGCTTTGCATCTGCGCCCGTTTCTGGCAGCGCGACTGATACCACTGGATAAGCGACCTGGCGTGCGGCCCATCGCTGTGGGTGAGGTGTTTCGGCGTGCAGTTGGCAAGGCAATCATGGCGGCAATTGAGAAGGATGTGGTGATTGCGACGGCGCCAACCCAGCTGTGCGTCGGGATACCATCGGCATGTGAAGTGGCTGTGGAGGCGCTGTCATCGGTATTTGCCAAGGAGGAGTCAGAGGCAATACTCCTCGTCGACGCCACTAACGCCTTTAATTCAGTGAACCGGGCAGCTGCACTGAACAACATACCACGCGTGTGCCCAGCTGCAGGGCGGGTATTTGTGAACACGTACCAAGCGGATATCCCCCTGTACCTGGATGGTGGCGAGACACTCTACTCAAGAGAGGGCACATGCCAAGGAGATCCACTGGCCATGGCATTTTATGCTTTGGCTACCGTCCCTCTGGCCAAGCATCTGTCCACAACATGCAGTGGTTCCATGCAGGTGTGGTATGCTGACGACGATGCCGCTGTGGACCGCGTTGTGGCACTCGGTGAGTACTGGAACTGCATCTCGGCTGAGGGCCCGAAGTATGGCTACAAGCCTAATGCTGCCAAGACCGTGCTCCTCGTCAAGAGCCATCTGGTGTCAGACGCTGAGCGGGTATTTGCTGGCACTGGCATCCGGATTTGCTCTGATGGCGTCCGGTATCTCGGTGGAGTCATCGGCAGCACTGAGTTCTGTGATGGGTTTGTGGGAAGCCGTGTGGGTGACTGGTGTGCTTTAACCAAGAGGCTGGCGAGTGTTGCAGAGACCCAGCCCCACGCGGCTTACCACTTATTCATCTCTGCCATTCAGTCTCGGTGGTCATACTTGCAGCGCGTTGCTAATGCTGACGGGGCACTCTACGCACCCCTGGATCGCGTCCTGAATGATCAGCTGCTGCCTGCATTCACGGGCCATTCTGTGCCGGTTGAGGGAGGTTTGCGAGCACTGCTTTCCCTTCCAGCAAAGCTTGGTGGTCTTGCGGTCCGTAGCAATGTGTCACGGGCGGCTGCTGAGCGCACCTTGTGCCGAGACGCCATTGCACCCATGGTGGAGTTGGTAGTCGGTGGCACCTCCACGCATGAGGTGTCGTCTGTGGTAACAGCATGCAGGACATTGGCTGCAGGTGCTCGGGCGGCGCGCCGTGTTCAGCAGCGGAACTTGGCAGAGGAGATCCGATCCGGCCTCCCGCCCACGCAACGGCTACTGGTAGAGGTCGCAGGTGAAGATGGCGTCTCAAGTTGGTTGACGACTCCACCTGCGACTACAATGCCTGGGACCGTTTTCAGCAGGACGGATTTCCGTGATGCTGTGGGCCTACGATATGGCCTTCCCTTGGAAGGTTTGCCAGCATCATGCGTGTGTGGCAAAGACATGACAAGCCACCACGCTATGACATGCCCCTGTGGCGGGTACCCAACGCAACGTCACAACGAGGTTCGGGACCTGCTGGCTAGTGCCATGTCCGAGGTGGCGTATGATGTCGAGTTGGAGCCTGTTCTGCTGCCTCTCGATGGTGAGACGGTCTCAGGTATTAGAGCTGATGCCGCTCGTGCAGACATACGGGCTCGCGGTTTCTGGACGCGACAGCAAAACGCCTTCTTTGATGTTCGGGTTACCCACCCAAGGCCGTCTTTGCTGTCGCGTTCGGGAGTAGCGAGCCAGTTGTCTGACAACGAGAGGCAGAAGAAGCGCCAGTACTCGAGCCGGATCAACAACGTCGACCGCGGTTCGTTCACGCCGTTGGTTTTCGCCACCAATGGGCAGTGTGCGCCGGAGGCGTCAATATTCCTGAAGTCGTTAGCAGCTCAAATCAGTGAGAGGAACCGTGATCTCCCCTACTCACTGATCATGCGCCAGCTTCGTGCCCGGATCAGTGTGTGCCTGATTCGCTGGCAAATAACTTGTCTGCGGGGGTCACGGCACTCGTACCGCCGAAGGCTCATGGGTGCTGGTCATGGCGGTTTTGTGGTGGAGTGTAGGGCCCGTGCCCACCTGGCTGTTTAGCATGCCTGACCTAACTGTTTCATGATATTGTCTGTATTTTTGTTGTAGCAATTTTGCTATTATATGTTGGTCATGATTTGATGGTTGACTTGCCCGTTTTCTTTGTGTACCTTATCTGGTTTTCTCTTGTCTGGGTTGTTGGATGAGTTGGGTAAACGGTGCTGCTTTGATTGTGTTTGCGGATGCGGGTTTACTCTTTGTTTTGGTATTCGATAGTTGACTTGATTCTTTTATTTTATTTTCTTATTGGATTTTCCGATTTATTCGATTTGATTTTCCTATCTACGATATACTTGATTGGATTTGTCACCATTGCCTTCTTTGCTTCCGTTTTTTGAATTCTTCATTCCGGCACCCAGTTTGTTATCAAATAAAGTCAACGTTCTCAGTAGTAGTAGTAGTAGTAGTAGTAGTAGTAGTAGTAGTAGTAGTAGTAGTAGTAGTAGTAGTAGTAGTAGTAGTAGTAGTAGTAGTAGTAGTAGTAGTAGTAGTAGTAGTAGTAGTAGTAGTAGTAGTAGTAGTAGTAGTAGTAGTAGTAGTAGTAGTAGTAGTAGTAGTAGTAGTAGTAGTAGTAGTAGTAGTAGTAGTAGTAGTAGTAGTAGTAGTAGTAGTAGTAGTAGTAGTAGTAGTAGTAGTAGTAGTAGTAGTAGTAGTAGTAGTAGTAGTAGTAGTAGTAGTAGTAGTAGTAGTAGTAGTAGTAGTAGTAGTAGTAGTAGTAGTAGTAGTAGTAGTAGTAGTAGTAGTAGTAGTAGTAGTAGTAGTAGTAGTAGTAGTAGTAGTAGTAGTAGTAGTAGTAGTAGTAGTAGTAGTAGTAGTAGTAGTAGTAGTAGTAGTAGTAGTAGTAGTAGTAGTAGTAGTAGTAGTAGTAGTAGTAGTAGTAGTAGTAGTAGTAGTAGTAGTAGTAGTAGTAGTAGTAGTAGTAGTAGTAGTAGTAGTAGTAGTAGTAGTAGTAGTAGTAGTAGTAGTAGTAGTAGTAGTAGTAGTAGTAGTAGTAGTAGTAGTAGTAGTAGTAGTAGTAGTAGTAGTAGTAGTAGTAGTAGTAGTAGTAGTAGTAGTAGTAGTAGTAGTAGTAGTAGTAGTAGTAGTAGTAGTAGTAGTAGTAGTAGTAGTAGTAGTAGTAGTAGTAGTAGTAGTAGTAGTAGTAGTAGTAGTAGTAGTAGTAGTAGTAGTAGTAGTAGTAGTAGTAGTAGTAGTAGTAGTAGTAGTAGTAGTAGTAGTAGTAGTAGTAGTAGTAGTAGTAGTAGTAGTAGTAGTAGTAGTAGTAGTAGTAGTAGTAGTAGTAGTAGTAGTAGTAGTAGTAGTAGTAGTAGTAGTAGTAGTAGTAGTAGTAGTAGTAGTAGTAGTAGTAGTAGTAGTAGTAGTAGTAGTAGTAGTAGTAGTAGTAGTAGTAGTAGTAGTAGTAGTAGTAGTAGTAGTAGTAGTAGTAGTAGTAGTAGTAGTAGTAGTAGTAGTAGTAGTAGTAGTAGTAGTAGTAGTAGTAGTAGTAGTAGTAGTAGTAGTAGTAGTAGTAGTAGTAGTAGTAGTAGTAGTAGTAGTAGTAGTAGTAGTAGTAGTAGTAGTAGTAGTAGTAGTAGTAGTAGTAGTAGTAGTAGTAGTAGTAGTAGTAGTAGTAGTAGTAGTAGTAGTAGTAGTAGTAGTAGTAGTAGTAGTAGTAGTAGTAGTAGTAGTAGTAGTAGTAGTAGTAGTAGTAGTAGTAGTAGTAGTAGTAGTAGTAGTAGTAGTAGTAGTAGTAGTAGTAGTAGTAGTAGTAGTAGTAGTAGTAGTAGTAGTAGTAGTAGTAGTAGTAGTAGTAGTAGTAGTAGTAGTAGTAGTAGTAGTAGTAGTAGTAGTAGTAGTAGTAGTAGTAGTAGTAGTAGTAGTAGTAGTAGTAGTAGTAGTAGTAGTAGTAGTAGTAGTAGTAGTAGTAGTAGTAGTAGTAGTAGTAGTAGTAGTAGTAGTAGTAGTAGTAGTAGTAGTAGTAGTAGTAGTAGTAGTAGTAGTAGTAGTAGTAGTAGTAGTAGTAGTAGTAGTAGTAGTAGTAGTAGTAGTAGTAGTAGTAGTAGTAGTAGTAGTAGTAGTAGTAGTAGTAGTAGTAGTAGTAGTAGTAGTAGTAGTAGTAGTAGTAGTAGTAGTAGTAGTAGTAGTAGTAGTAGTAGTAGTAGTAGTAGTAGTAGTAGTAGTAGTAGTAGTAGTAGTAGTAGTAGTAGTAGTAGTAGTAGTAGTAGTAGTAGTAGTAGTAGTAGTAGTAGTAGTAGTAGTAGTAGTAGTAGTAGTAGTAGTAGTAGTAGTAGTAGTAGTAGTAGTAGTAGTAGTAGTAGTAGTAGTAGTAGTAGTAGTAGTAGTAGTAGTAGTAGTAGTAGTAGTAGTAGTAGTAGTAGTAGTAGTAGTGGTAGTAGTAGTAGTAGTAGTAGTAGTACTTCGAAGTAGTAGTAGTAGTAGTAGTAGTAGTAGTAGTAGTAGTAGTAGTAGTAGTAGTAGTAGTAGTAGTAGTAGTAGTAGTAGTAGTAGTAGTAGTAGTAGTAGTAGTAGTAGTAGTAGTAGTAGTAGTAGTAGTAGTAGTAGTAGTAGTAGTAGTAGTAGTAGTAGTAGTAGTAGTAGTAGTAGTAGTAGTAGTAGTAGTAGTAGTAGTAGTAGTAGTAGTAGTAGTAGTAGTAGTAGTAGTAGTAGTAGTAGTAGTAGTAGTAGTAGTAGTAGTAGTAGTAGTAGTAGTAGTAGTAGTAGTAGTAGTAGTAGTAGTAGTAGTAGTAGTAGTAGTAGTAGTAGTAGTAGTAGTAGTAGTAGTAGTAGTAGTAGTAGTAGTAGTAGTAGTAGTAGTAGTAGTAGTAGTAGTAGTAGTAGTAGTAGTAGTAGTAGTAGTAGTAGTAGTAGTAGTAGTAGTAGTAGTAGTAGTAGTAGTAGTAGTAGTAGTAGTAGTAGTAGTAGTAGTAGTAGTAGTAGTAGTAGTAGTAGTAGTAGTAGTAGTAGTAGTAGTAGTAGTAGTAGTAGTAGTAGTAGTAGTAGTAGTAGTAGTAGTAGTAGTAGTAGTAGTAGTAGTAGTAGTAGTAGTAGTAGTAGTAGTAGTAGTAGTAGTAGTAGTAGTAGTAGTAGTAGTAGTAGTAGTAGTAGTAGTAGTAGTAGTAGTAGTAGTAGTAGTAGTAGTAGTAGTAGTAGTAGTAGTAGTAGTAGTAGTAGTAGTAGTAGTAGTAGTAGTAGTAGTAGTAGTAGTAGTAGTAGTAGTAGTAGTAGTAGTAGTAGTAGTAGTAGTAGTAGTAGTAGTAGTAGTAGTAGTAGTAGTAGTAGTAGTAGTAGTAGTAGTAGTAGTAGTAGTAGTAGTAGTAGTAGTAGTAGTAGTAGTAGTAGTAGTAGTAGTAGTAGTAGTAGTAGTAGTAGTAGTAGTAGTAGTAGTAGTAGTAGTAGTAGTAGTAGTAGTAGTAGTAGTAGTAGTAGTAGTAGTAGTAGTAGTAGTAGTAGTAGTAGTAGTAGTAGTAGTAGTAGTAGTAGTAGTAGTAGTAGTAGTAGTAGTAGTAGTAGTAGTAGTAGTAGTGTTTTCTGCATCCAGACAGATTGTGGCTCCTGTGGCGGCCTGCATAAGACCACCAGAACATCCAACAAGCACCAACGAAACTACTCAAACAGACCAGCTGAACGAGGCAATAGCCCTCAGCCGGCAGGAGGCCGGGCGTATTCGCAGAGAGAAAGCTGCCCAAGCCACGGGTCTCGTTAGCGAATTGCGCCCGGATTTGACAGCAACACAGGCGCTGTTGGTGGAGAATGCCGCGGAAAAGGGCGTATCATCTTGGGTAACGGCGGAACCATCGTCCCAAATGCAGATGGTGCTGAACAAATCGGATTTCCGAGATGCGTTCTGCATCCGCTACGGCCTGCAGCCTGACGGACTCCCCCTGACTTGTGTATGTGGTGCTGCAAACACAATAGACCATGCGATGATGTGTCCGGCAGGGGGCTACCCCATGGCACGCCACAATGAGATCCGGGACTTGTTGGCTGACGTGATGCGTGAGGCGGTCCGGGATGTGGAGGTGGAACCGCCTCTACTACCATATGATGGTGAGCGGCTCCAAGGGAGGACAGCCAACCGCTCGGCAGGTGCCCGCCTGGACATCCGGGCTTGTGGCTTCTGGACGAGACAGCAAGATGCCTTTTTCGACATCCGGGTTACACACCCAAAGGCAAGCTTGCTGTCGCGTCAGGAAGTCATCAGCCAGCTCCGAACGCATGAACGGATGAAGAAGCGCCAGTACGGAGAGCGGGTGACAGCAGTTGACAGAGGTACGTTTACACCGCTAGTTTTTTCTACCTCGGGCATGATTGGCAGAGAATGCTCAATGGCACTGAAGACACTGGCATGCCTGATTGCTGAGAAGAACGTCGACCTACACGTATCGGTTATCATGGGTCAGCTCCGTTGTAAGCTGTCAGTCTGCCTTATGCGATGGGCAGTCACCTGTTTGCGGGGTTCAAGATCGTCATACCGCCGCAACAGGATGAATTTCACAACGATGTGCAGGTTGCGGGCAGCCTGAGCGTGATAGTACCTGACAGACATTTGCCCAACATTGCCCCATGATAATGAATTCTTGAGTTTTTGGACATTGTATTGCATTGCTGCTCCATCTACATGGCTGTATTTGTGTTTCACATCTCCATTTCAAGTTTCCTAATAAAGATTGTGTCAAGTAGTAGTAGTAGTAGTAGTAGTAGTAGTAGTAGTAGTAGTAGTAGTAGTAGTAGTAGTAGTAGTAGTAGTAGTAGTAGTAGTAGTAGTAGTAGTAGTAGTAGTAGTAGTAGTAGTAGTAGTAGTAGTAGTAGTAGTAGTAGTAGTAGTAGTAGTAGTAGTAGTAGTAGTAGTAGTAGTAGTAGTAGTAGTAGTAGTAGTAGTAGTAGTAGTAGTAGTAGTAGTAGTAGTAGTAGTAGTAGTAGTAGTAGTAGTAGTAGTAGTAGTAGTAGTAGTAGTAGTAGTAGTAGTAGTAGTAGTAGTAGTAGTAGTAGTAGTAGTAGTAGTAGTAGTAGTAGTAGTAGTAGTAGTAGTAGTAGTAGTAGTAGTAGTAGTAGTAGTAGTAGTAGTAGTAGTAGTAGTAGTAGTAGTAGTAGTAGTAGTAGTAGTAGTAGTAGTAGTAGTAGTAGTAGTAGTAGTAGTAGTAGTAGTAGTAGTAGTAGTAGTAGTAGTAGTAGTAGTAGTAGTAGTAGTAGTAGTAGTAGTAGTAGTAGTAGTAGTAGTAGTAGTAGTAGTAGTAGTAGTAGTAGTAGTAGTAGTAGTAGTAGTAGTAGTAGTAGTAGTAGTAGTAGTAGTAGTAGTAGTAGTAGTAGTAGTAGTAGTAGTAGTAGTAGTAGTAGTAGTAGTAGTAGTAGTAGTAGTAGTAGTAGTAGTAGTAGTAGTAGTAGTAGTAGTAGTAGTAGTAGTAGTAGTAGTAGTAGTAGTAGTAGTAGTAGTAGTAGTAGTAGTAGTAGTAGTAGTAGTAGTAGTAGTAGTAGTAGTAGTAGTAGTAGTAGTAGTAGTAGTAGTAGTAGTAGTAGTAGTAGTAGTAGTAGTAGTAGTAGTAGTAGTAGTAGTAGTAGTAGTAGTAGTAGTAGTAGTAGTAGTAGTAGTAGTAGTAGTAGTAGTAGTAGTAGTAGTAGTAGTAGTAGTAGTAGTAGTAGTAGTAGTAGTAGTAGTAGTAGTAGTAGTAGTAGTAGTAGTAGTAGTAGTAGTAGTAGTAGTAGTAGTAGTAGTAGTAGTAGTAGTAGTAGTAGTAGTAGTAGTAGTAGTAGTAGTAGTAGTAGTAGTAGTAGTAGTAGTAGTAGTAGTAGTAGTAGTAGTAGTAGTAGTAGTAGTAGTAGTAGTAGTAGTAGTAGTAGTAGTAGTAGTAGTAGTAGTAGTAGTAGTAGTAGTAGTAGTAGTAGTAGTAGTAGTAGTAGTAGTAGTAGTAGTAGTAGTAGTAGTAGTAGTAGGTGGCAGATTACGTGTTTTCGGGGGTCAAGATCGTCGTATGCCCGTGGTGTCTCCGGTACAGGCCGTCATGGTTTCGTAACCGAGTGCCGTGCACTGGCGCACATGTCACGTGTGCAGTAACTGGACTTGTCTATCGAATAGTATTCTTTTCTTTTTTTGTTCACTGTGTTGTTATTCTATTTTCGCTGTTGCTTTGTAATATTTGAATTCGTTCCACTTGTTGGTTGGAGTTTTACTTGGATCCGTTGAAATTTGTGCAATTACACGACCTCATTGAGCCTATGCTAGGGATTGAGTTCATTTTTGCCTCCTGGGTGCAATGCTTGAGTTCTCTTGGTCAGGTTTCTTTTAATCTTCCTTTTTCTCTTCTTCTTTCAAATCCAGCATTATGTTTCCGGTGTTCTTTTCTTTCTTTGCATCATCATTTTATGTGGTCAATAAAAACACGCTTCCAAGTAGTAGTAGTAGTTCTTCTTTCAAATCCAGCATTATGTTTCCGGTGTTCTTTTCTTTCTTTGCATCATCATTTTATGTGGTCAATAAAAACACGCTTCCAAGTAGTAGTAGTAGTAGTAGTAGTAGTAGTAGTAGTAGTAGTAGTAGTAGTAGTAGTAGTAGTAGTAGTAGTAGTAGTAGTAGTAGTAGTAGTAGTAGTAGTAGTAGTAGTAGTAGTAGTAGTAGTAGTAGTAGTAGTAGTAGTAGTAGTAGTAGTAGTAGTAGTAGTAGTAGTAGTAGTAGTAGTAGTAGTAGTAGTAGTAGTAGTAGTAGTAGTAGTAGTAGTAGTAGTAGTAGTAGTAGTAGTAGTAGTAGTAGTAGTAGTAGTAGTAGTAGTAGTAGTAGTAGTAGTAGTAGTAGTAGTAGTAGTAGTAGTAGTAGTAGTAGTAGTAGTAGTAGTAGTAGTAGTAGTAGTAGTAGTAGTAGTAGTAGTAGTAGTAGTAGTAGTAGTAGTAGTAGTAGTAGTAGTAGTAGTAGTAGTAGTAGTAGTAGTAGTAGTAGTAGTAGTAGTAGTAGTAGTAGTAGTAGTAGTAGTAGTAGTAGTAGTAGTAGTAGTAGTAGTAGTAGTAGTAGTAGTAGTAGTAGTAGTAGTAGTAGTAGTAGTAGTAGTAGTAGTAGTAGTAGTAGTAGTAGTAGTAGTAGTAGTAGTAGTAGTAGTAGTAGTAGTAGTAGTAGTAGTAGTAGTAGTCAAAGAACTTTATTGAAAATCCATGATAATGTGATCGGAAAGATGATGGAAGAAAAATCCGAACTCGAATCAAATCCAGGCAATTATTAGCAGTCACTACTATCAAAGCAGATCATTATTCACAATAGCGCAACTTAGAAAGCCGGCCAAAAAGGAAGATATTGAAATTAACCGAAGGCCTCCGCGCACAGCACATGGAGGGCCTTATAATTATATTCCCACTCACAACTGGAGCAAACGGCATTGGTCCAGGAATGAAATTGCTACACGCTTTCGGCAGTATGAAGCTCTGCACCCACGAAAGCAAGTAATCAGCCAGCGGAGCAAAATAAAAGAGATCCTGCAGCGCAAATGCGACATTACCATTGCATAACTAAGCTCCGGCTGCTTCTCGACAATGAGCTGAACAATGTTCTTTAGAGCACGGGAACATTCGGAAGCGCACATACCATTGGTCGCGAAAACCAAAGGTGTGAAGGTGCCTCGCTCAACATCAATCACACGTTGTAGATAGGCCCGTTTCTTCTGTGCTTCGTTACGAGACAACTGGGCAAGTACATCCGATCTCGACAGCAAGGACGCCGAGGGGTGGGTGACCCTCACATCAAAAAATGCATCTTGCTGTCGAGACCAGAAGCCCCTTGCACAAATGTCCAAACGAGCCTCAGGAGAACGATTGGCAGTGGCACAATCCAATGACTCACCAGTCAAAGGCAGCAACGTAGGCTCTATCCTTACATCTGAAATGACAGCCGAAAACACCTCCGCCAACAGGTCCCGAATCTCATTATGGCGTAGACTTGGGTAGCCCCCTGTTGGACATACCGCAGCGTGATCGAGCGTCATGGCCGCTCCACATACGCAGGATGATGGTAATTCATCCAGTGGCCAGCCGTAACGAATTGCCACTGCATCACGAAAGGCGGACTTGTTCAAGACGAATCCACAGGAGGCAAGCGGCTCCGCCGTAAGCCAACTTCCCACACCGGCATCTCTGGTAGTAGTAGTAGTAGTAGTAGTAGTAGTAGTAGTAGTAGTAGTAGTAGTAGTAGTAGTAGTAGTAGTAGTAGTAGTAGTAGTAGTAGTAGTAGTAGTAGTAGTAGTAGTAGTATTTATTATTTTACTTGGGGATATCCAACTGGTATGTCTCTGCATGAGAATTGCCAGTTGGCATCTGACTGAGATGCCTGGCAGTCACACTGTGCATCTACTGCTTACACAGTACAGCTGCATAATGCCGTTTTTATTTTACTATTATTATTATTTTTGGCAACGCAGATGATGATGATGATGATACCCAACAGCCCTATGGCCTTCTTACAGGGTGCCCAAGGAGAAATTGTGAGCAGCTAGCGCAAAAAGCAGGCAAAGTACGCTGGAATCGAATGATAGCGGGCAGTGCATTAAAGCGGTCAGCACCAAGAAATGAGAGACTGTAAAGGCCTGGCCGGGACATGAATGGGGGGAGAAAGAGACTACTGAACGTTTGGCCTCTGGTTTGGGAGGTAGTGTGGCTAGATCTAGGCGTGTAACTATACACGCCTAGATCTAGAATCATGCAGTGCAACAGTAGCTTATGGTCATGCAGAGCAATCATACGTTCATGCACTGTATTCAGGCACTATTACGGCTGATAAAATGGTGTGCAGTGCATTATCATGCTCAAGCGATCTGCAGGCTACCGCTGTGTGCACTGACACTGCCTAGCAAACTGTGCACCATGAAGTGGCGGAACAAGCAACATGTTGGTTGCCAGATGCGTGCGTAGAACACGGGCGTACATGCTGTGTTTCCCAAGCCACCCCTATCTGCTTTGCAGATCTTTGCGTAAACATGTCCCTCACGAGGGGACACTATTGCTCAGCACTTCTTTCGGGCTGGAGAGCTCCGAAGAGAACAACTGACTCAAGATCAATTCAGCAGGGGCGTGGACAGCAGAGCGCGCGTCACTGCCACACTGGCTGCAGCAGGCACAGGAGCCGATCCGAAATCATGCCTCTCGCGCCTGGACGCTTCACTCTATGCGCGCACGACCACACGCAGGTGATGCGACTGGCGGCTACATGATTGTATTGTGACAGGCTTATGAGCAGTGCGCGTGCAAGTACCACATGTCCACTGTTATTATAGTGATGACTTTGTTTTCCCTAGCCTCCCAATATTTTCTCCACGTTGCATCTCCTACTGCACAACGGGATGATGGGATCAATGCATGCATGTACATGTAGTGTCAACGTGTTTCTTTCTCACCTGATATTGCATGTTAGAGACTTACTTCTCGTCTAGTTGCCTTTGTGTACGCCGCTCTGCCTGAATCAGGCATTGATCACTCTTGCAAGGCATATTGCCTCTGTACTCGTCTAGTTGATAATAATGGTGGTAAAGACACACCTGGCAATATGGCCGTAAATACACGCCCGATCACACACGCTCTCTAGGCTGAAAAGGTCTGGCAAGGAGCTCTCCTTCTCACCACCACCACCACCACCACCATCAGTTCGCACCTGGTGCCTAGTCGATGCATGAATGGCGGTATCCGACATAGCAGGCTGGTACATCAGGTAGCGCATGGCACATAGAAGATGACACAGCAACGGCATAGCCCGATTGCGACGTACGTTTCGTCCCTGCTGGACTCATCAGGCAATCTTCTTCTTGGGTGTCTTCGCACGGAGCTTGACTCGGGAAAATGAGGTTGAAGACACCACTGCAGCTGTACTTATGGCTGATAATAATGGTGGTAAAGACACACCTGCGTGTCTTTACCACCACATTGCCAGGTGTGTCTTTACATGGTTGAAGATGTGATTGTCTTTCCCTCTGAGTGTGTGCGTGTGTGTGTGTGTGTGTGTGTGTGCATGTGTGCGTGTGCGTGTGTGTGCGTGTGTGTGTGTGTGTGTGTGTGAGAGAGAGTAGGGATTCACTGGCCAGAAAAGCCGCTTCATACCTCTCTGGTGTAGACCAGGCCAGCACAAGTTGTTATGGCTTCTGCCGTATAGCATTGCTATCATCGACTCCGGCGACGGGCATCAAAAGGTGTGTGTGTGTGCGTGTGTGTGTGTGCGTGTGTGTGTATGTATGTGTGTGTATGTATGTGTGTGTGTGTCTGATTGTGTGTGTGTGTCGGGGGGGGGGTTGTTTGCGGACCCTAGGAGCGCCTGAGGATATTGGTTCCACCATCCGGGAACGGCTTTTGCGCTGGCTTCGACATGTGGCACGGATGGAGGATCACCGTTTGCCAAAGTGTGTGCTCTTTGGGGAACTGCCTGCCCCGCGCGTGGCGCATGGTCCACGCAAGAGGTGGAGGGACGTTGTTGTGGGTGACTTCGCGTCGGTTGAGCCACCGTTACCAACATGTGGATGGTGTGATGCAGCCCAGAACCGTCCGGAGTGGCGTGCTATTGCCTGTCGACCACCACCCTGCTGCTAGCTACAGTTGCGCCTGCGGCCGCATGTTCCGTCGCGTGGAAGCGGTGACCTGAAGGTGACCTCAGTCATTCTGTCATGCACTGGAGAAAAAAACAATGCGCTATAATTGCTACGCAATGGGCAAGGTCAAGGTCAAGGTGTGTGTGTGTGTGTGTGTGTGTGTGTGTGTGTGTGTGTGTGTGTGTGCGTGCGTTTACGTCAGCATGCCTGTTCGGTTGGTGGCCCGGTGCACATACACTCACATGTTAATAACGACTGGGTGCTTTACCAATAATGGCTAGCGACCCCATCATGATTCGAGAATCTTGAGAATATTCACCCGCTCCACATTTGAATCACACACACACACACACACACACACACACACACACACACACACACACACACACACACACACACACACACACACACACACACACACACACACACACACACACACACACACACACACACACACACACACACACACACACACACACACACACACACACACACACACACACACACACACACACACACACACACACATATTATACAGACCTTTGACCTTTGACGCCCAATCTCCAGTGGAGAGGATAGGCTACTGAGTTGGGCAGTACTTGATGTGACGCTTCAAATCGCCACTTCTCCTAAACGCTCTGCCGCATGCGCAGTGAAATTCCTTCGGTGCCGGGGGAGGAAGACGATGTTGATGGACCCGCCTGCGCTATTCCGGGCGATCTTGTGCGAGCCGATACCACTCGGACTCTGGAATATCCAGTGAGCGCAGATCACCGACAATCGTGTCTCGCCAACGCTTCTTTGGCCCATGCCGTGGTCTGGTTGCCTCGAGCTCCCCAAACAACACTTGTTGAGGAATCCGGGCCGCGTCCATACGGGCAACATGACCCAGCCAACGCAGACGGTACTCACGCAGGAGAGTGCCAATGTCTTCAGGAAGACACGTTCTCTGGGCTAGATCAGCAGTAGCAAGATGACGGGAGTGCTGATCGCTCCTTGAGACTCCGAAGATAGAACGGACGCATGAGTGATGAAACAGATTCAGACGATTCATCTGCCGGGCCTTCATGGGCCAAGTCTCTGCTCCATAGAAGAGGGTAGGGAGGACAATGGCCTTGTAGACAAGACGCTTAGACTTGAAGGATAGGCCGCTACACCCGAAGATTGGCTTCTGGAGAGCGCCAAAAGCACGAGAGGCCTTGGTAAGGCGGGAGGTGAGCTCCTTGTCCAGAGCACCGTCCGCACTCAGGACACTGCCAAGATAGGTAAAGCTGTCCACAACCTCCACGCTTCCTCCATCCTGAAGATCAATGGAAGGTGGCGGGTCAGAGCAGTTCACCGCCGCTCTTTCATCTATATTTCTCTGCAGTGGTCTCTTCGTGGCATCGTCAGTCTCCTGTTCCGGGTGTACGGGTCCGCTACCGTGTCGGCAGGAAGCTTGTTGGGGATCGGACCGCCAAGTCTCGGCTGGCCTCCACTGACGTCACAGAGTCCCAGTTTGCTGATGATGCGGCTCTCTACACCACCTCTTTGAGCCACCTGGAGACGATGACAAGCGAGTTTGTGTCCTGTGCTTCGGGTTGGGGTCTAACTGTGAGCGTCCAGAAGACCAAGGTGAACTGCTCTGACCCGATACCTTCCATATACACACACATACACACACACACACACACACACACACCTTTGGACCTTTGGAAAGCCCATCGCCGAAAGCGATGGGCTTAAGGCTATTAGGCGAGGCAGTAGTTCTTGTGTCGGGATAAATCATTCGGACGGCGAAAGTCGTGGCTGCAAACATAGACGAACACTCTTGGTTGCGGCTGGCTTAGTGGCTTCCGACGGCTAAGCTCGCGCCAGTCACTCCGGTTCTGAGCAAGGTGGTACCATTGCGCCTCCGGGATACCGGTCGCACGCAGGTCTGAAGCTGCCCCATCTCTCCAACGACGGTTGGGTCCAGCCTTGTCTGCTTCTTCGATTTATCTAAAGCCTTTGATACTGTGTGGCGCCGTGGGCTGATGGCTAAGATCGCGTCATTCTCGATTCAAGGACGTGTACTGCGGTGGCTGGAGTAACCTGTGTGGTCGCTCACAGCAAGTAAATATCTCGGGTCAATTGTCCACCCTGAACGCGTGTGTTCTGGTATCCCCCAGGGATCAATTCTGGAAGAGTGGATGAGTTATACTTGGGAAGTAAGAGCGAGTTTCTAGTTTTGTTTTGTTGTGTTTATTTTAATTCGCAAACCAAACGGGCAGATCTGCCCAATGAAAAGGTGGCGAATGCAGATAGAAAGCAGTAATAAATGAAATTGGGGACTGATTTAATTAGGATAGAGGTGGAGAAAAACTAAGCCAGCTGATCATCAAACAGGACGTTTGGTACTCTAGGTACTAAGGCCAGTAAGTGTGTGCGGGACCATGCTGGCGCGGAACTGGCGGACCGTGGAGATGGCACGTATATCGCTGGGTAATGTGTTCCACAGCTGGGCGCCCCGAAACGCGAGGCAACCCTTGCCGAACCTGGTGGAAACTGGCGGTTGGCGCAGACCCATGGTGAAGTGCAACCTAGTTGGGCCAGCTGACGAAGGAACTAGGAGGGCTTGCAGTTCAGAACTTGCGTTCTCATTCCGAGACCTCCAGACCAGAACGATGAACTTCTGCCTGAATATCTCGGATACTCTGTAGGTGTCCAATTGCAGCAGGAGGGTACGCGCGGAGGTGTGATGCGAGAGTCCGAATACCGCCCTTGCCGCCCGATTCTGCATGACTTGTAGCCGATCCAATTGGTTGGCAGTAAGAAGCGGGGAAAACGCATTGGATCCGTACATCAGGTCAGACATGATGATCGCTTTAAAGTAGAGAACTCGGCTCTGATGAGTCAAGCAGCGACGCAACCTCCATAGTGCTCCGATCCTCTGGGCCAGTCGAGCGGTGCAGCGATCAACATGGGGCGTCCATGACAGATCCGAGTCGAGGAGCACTCCAAGATACCTGGCCGTAGTAACGACAGGAATCGGTGTTTCATGACAGTTTACATTGATGGTATGCTGGGGCTGCTGAGGCTGCCTGTTGGGGTATACAGGGATCACTTGGCTCTTGGCTGCATTCAAAATGAGACCACGGGTCTGCAACCAGTCGGCAAGTGCAGAAACCGAGGCCGATAGCGTAGCAGATACCGTGTCCAGGGATGTGCTGCTGCTGATCAGCGCAATGTCATCGGCAAATTGAACTGATGAAGACTGGTTAGCTATGGTTGGAACTTCGCGGGTGTAGATACTGAAAAGGATCGGTCCTAGAACAGAACCTTGTGGCACGCCACAGGATGGTGCAGAAATGGCACTCTG
The DNA here is from genome assembly GCF_964019385.1 of Sycon ciliatum. Taxonomy (NCBI): domain Eukaryota; kingdom Metazoa; phylum Porifera; class Calcarea; order Leucosolenida; family Sycettidae; genus Sycon; species Sycon ciliatum. Next base: position 40,956,925 of record NC_088644.1, read on the forward strand.
ATCCCGTCCAATACAGATACGCTGAGTACGGACCGACAGATAGGCGGAAAACCACTTTAGGGCTGTCCCTGTTATGCCGATATCGAATAGGTCCTGGAGTAGCCGTTCATGACGAACCTTGTCGAATGCCTTTGACATATCTAGAAGGCATACGCCATTACACAAACGCTTGTCCCGTGCACTAAGAATACGATTTAGCATAAGTACCAGGGCATCCTCCGTTGAGTGGCCTGCGCGGAATGCAAACTGAGTCGTGGGGAGGGTACCAGATATGTCCAGAAACTGGGCTAGCTTCTTTTGTACGACTTTCTCCAAGAGTTTTGATAATATGGGAAGTAGGGACACTGGACGGAAGTTAGTGGGAATAGACGGGTCCCCAGCTTTGAACAGCGGGATAACGTGTGCGAGTTTGAAGGCTGTGGGGACAGTGCCATTGACAAGCGAGGCATTAAACAACGTGGCCACGGACGCAGCTAGGATATCGGCACAGCACTTCAGAAGGTGACCAGGTATCCCGTCGCTTCCTGTTGCTTTGGCAGGATTGATTTGTCGGAGAAGCCGTTCTACTTCGCCAAAAGACACTGGCGGCAATTCTGACATTGCAGTCTGAGGCTGTGGACCTTGCTGTGAGGACGGGCATTGTCTGTTACTACTGCCTGGAAGACTGACGAAACTTCTTCAATGGGGCAAGTAGGCTCCACACGTACTCTCTTCCTGTTCGTAACGGAGTTTATGACGTTCCAGAGCTTACGCGGGTTCTGACTGGACGCGGCACATTGCGCTCGGAAGAAATCGTTGCGCTTTCGGCGATAGGCATTTCTGGCGCTTGAGCGTGCTTGCTTGAACTGTACGTGAAGATTCTGGTTTCCCTTATCGCGTAGCCACCGTCGGTGTAGCTGGTTTTTACGTTGGTTGAGCTTGTGGAGCTCTCTGTCGGACCAGGGCGGATGGGATTTGCGGTTGGAGGATACATAGCGGATGGGTGCATGCTTGTCCACGACAGCCAAGAACTTGGTGTGCCACGACGCCCACATGGTGTCCACATCCCGCGTGTTAGTAAAATCATCCAGCCCTGCGGAGCTGACATCCCGACGGAATTCACAGAGGTTCACCGACCGAGTATTTCTCTGAGCTCGGACCCGCTCTACTGCCTGAGGTGACACGCTGCGAGAAACCTGAAGGTGCAGGTTAGCCTCAATCCCAAAGTGGTCGCTAATGGTCAAAGGCAGGACGTGGCACTCACTGATGTCTTGACTAGCTGAAAGAATGAGATCGATAGTTGTACCTGATGGGCACGCCGGTGAGATACGAGTCGGAGCATGAACGTGATTAGTGAGGCCGTAGCAGTTCCAAAGTTCGAAAAATTTCCGGGCGATAGGACAAGGTGGGTAGGGGGTTGAAACATTAACGTTAAAATCGCCAATGACTGTGATGCTTGGGTTGTTCACGAAAGCCCTGTGCAGCTGCTCTTCAAAATTCTGCCAGTACAAGATGGGCTCGTCAGGTGGCCGGTAAAAGCACCCAACTAGTTGTCGCCTTCGTCGCCCTTTGACTTCGATCCAGGACGATTCAATGTTAGCGTCGGAAAGCTCTGGGCGCCGTTTTACCTGGAGTCCGGAACGGAAATAAAAGCATACACCGCCACCTCTGCGCACTGGACGATCGTGCCGTATCATACAGTAACCTGGTATATCAATATCACTGTCTGACGTTGTGCTGTCAAGCCAGGTTTCTGCGACGCCAAATATGTCGAAGTTGTATTGCTGTAGGATATCGGCGACCTCAGCTACTTTGTTTCGAAGACTACAAACATTCAAAAAGCCCAGTCTTATGAAGGACTGTGTCAGTGGGGTAAGGCGGTGAGCAGGGGCAGAAAGGTTATTCTGGGTACAAGAGCCATGAGCACTGGGACCTGGGATGCCAGCGCCAGCCCCAGGGGAGAGATGTTGACTGTGTACACTACTAGTAGTTAACTTGGAGGGGGAAAAGCTGGGTGCTAAGGGATTAAGAGACGCCATTAACATTTAAAAAAGATACAGCTAAAGAAATTGTGTTCTGATGATCTATCATTACTAGGGAAAAAGGGATCAGCATGGGGATTAAGAGCAAGTGCAGTAAGTATTAACCGTAATTACCTTCATTGCACTAGTGGCTTCCTCTGCGGGCAGCTTCAACTCTCTCTGCCAGCTTCTTGCGCTCACGGTTTGAACACTCCTTAGCCCACGCAATTTGCGGGTCGTTCAAGGCAGAGGCAGGTGGCTCAGTGCGCCCTGATAGGACAGTGGCGGAGAAGGTGTGTTTGCCTGCTGCCAGTCTGAAGCCATCGTCATCAGGAGAGGGGGCTGTCCCGCTGCTCTTTTCTTTGTCTCCAGGTTGGCTGAAAGCCGGCACATGGTTACTGGTATCAGTTGTGCCAGTGCTGGTCCTATTGGCTAAAAGTGCCTGGCGATAGCTGTTGACTGAGGCAGTGTTCAGCCCTGTGTTGCTAGCTGCACCTGTCTCCACACTGACGACAGCTGGCTCTACAGCGGCTTCTGCGGGCTGGGTAGTCACCGTACCCGTATCAGTGGCTGTACTGACGCTGGGAGGGTTTGTACTCGTACCGGTTGTGTTGCGGTGCTGTGCTTGTGGAAGCCGGGAAGCTGTAGTTCTTAGAGAAGAGAACCAATTATAGCACATAAGATAAGGTGGGCACAACTCAAGACATGACAAGCCAGGTGTACACTGCGTCCATGTTCTTGATGGCAATTTTTTTTTTTTTACTATTCTTCACAAACCCAACTCGTAAAATTATTATTATTATTTTTTTTAATTATTATTTCACAATCACGATGACATAGTGCCAATAAGCATGTGATGCGGGCGATTTTAACCAGCCATGGTGGGGACAACTGAGAAAAAGAAGGAGAAGAAAAAGAGAAAAGAAAACAAAACAAAAGGAGTACTATAGGAACCTGGAGAGAGCAGTATGAAGATTAGGCTAGCAATGGAAAACAACGAATTCAATTCAATTCAACTTAGGCGCGGGCAGAATGGAACAAAATGCAGCGAAGGTGTCACGAGACTTTACCTCCTGCGGAAGCCGAGACCAATGAGAATAGGACTTGAACAGAGGGGATTTTAAAAGGATCGATGACCTGGCAAGTGGGAAATGGAGAGAACATCTAGTACGCGAGCTATTATTGAACCAGCTTAAATGCGCAAGTGCATGAGGAGGAGCAAGTTGAAGCTTAATACGGTGAATGAATTTGCATGCCGAGTGGGGAAAGCGTTCTGAGAGAGGGGAAGAGGAAGCCAAAATGTATAGCGTCTGAGAGGAGGTCAGAGGGGGCATGCGAAATATTAATCGAAGTAGTTTACGGTGGGTGACTTCTAACCGATGCATAAGAGCGGAGGATAGACCGGAGGACCAAACGAGAGAGCAGTAATTAAACAAAGGAAGAACATAAGAGTGATAAATTTGTATTCGACAACCATGGTGTAGATGGGAGATGTGAGGAGAAATGCAGCCTATCGCGGAGCAAACTCGCTTTTCAATATAGGTTACGTGCGAATCCCAGGACAAGTGTTCATCAAGAAATATATCAAGGTGTTTGTGATTTTTAACAATGTTGATAGCAATGGGATCATCAGGGAAAGTAAAAAGCCGAGTCGTAAGGAGGGTGAGGTCACTGGAGGGTCGTGGGGGGATACAAAGGATTGCCGTTTTCGACACATTGGGGCGGAGTTTCCACTTCGACATCCAGCGCACAACTTGATTAATGTGATACTGTAGCGAGTCGCAGGCTTGCAATAAGCCTGGCTCGGTTATATGGAGCGCTGTATCGTCCGCGTAGAGTGAGGTATGATCCAAACCTGCCAAATCATTAGCGTATACGATGAACAATAGAGGCCCCAAGATAGAGCCCTGGGGCACTCCAGAGTGGACTGTTAGAGGGGCGGACAGGGCATGTCCAATTCGGACACTCTGTCGACGTTCAGTGAGATAGCTGGTGAGCCACTGCAGACACGTCCCGGCTACGCCAAACGCTGCTAACTTATGGAGGAGACCCCTTGTCCAGACAGTGTCAAATGCTTTGCTGAGGTCGAAAAAACATAGGAGGCTAAATTGCTTCTGATCCTTGCATTCATATAGCTTCTGCACAAGCCTCAGCAACTGCCAGGCGGTCGAATCGCCTCGCCGAAATCCAGACTGTGACGGGTCAAGGACCGGGTTCACATGTTGGTATAAGTGGCCAAATGCCACACGTTCACAGAGCTTTGAAATGGTGGAAAGGAGTGAAATCGGCCAAAATAAATAATTATGTGGCCAAAAACAAACAGCTACTGAGCAGGGGCTGCACTGGGCAGCAGTGATGGTGAGGTACCAGGGGCTCCACCGACCAAAGGTCTCGGCTTCAATGCCACAAGCACGCACCAGGAAAAAGAAACAGAAATGTGCTGTGGCTTTGTTTTGCTCTAATTGGTGCTTTTCTCCAATGTCATGCAGTCGTATTTATTCAGCTTTTATTTCTTGTGTACTTGCATACTGGTATTAGTTTAGTCCCACAATCTGCGATAAAATTATCCGCTGTAGCAGCTACTCCACTTTTATGTTTATGTATCTATGTCATTCGGATCTTCCCAAGTTGTACAATGTACTGTTGAGATACCAAATTCAAATAAATCAATACCAAATACCAATACCAAAGCAAAGCTAGATCTAGCTATGGGGAAGTAGAATGGGTAAAAGTACCGGTAGGTGTTAAGAAAAATAAAAACAAGATGAAAAGAGATTGTAAATTATCAGTGTTTGGACTGATGTACAATGTACATGTCAACTTCATCAACCAAAACTTATGAACTTTTTTAATAGATCTGAAACGAAAATCGCACAAAGAAGTGTAAAGAAAACAAGCTAAAAAACAGAAAAATAATAAGGCACCCATTTTGATGATCCAGGGGATGGCCCACGTCTGGTAAAAGAATAAGCAGAGAAAAGAAAAGAATCATAACAAGTTTTTCCATGTATGCAAAACACAGCTGAGCACTCTGAGCAAGGCCAGGTACGCGGATTAGCGGGTCCGGCAAGCGACGAGCTCGAAAAATTACAGGGAATCTGTTGCCCAGTACCAGTTGCTGTCTCTCAGGTGTCGGCAGACCTTTGTCTTGAATGACTGAAAACGTGTTTTGTGTGGGCGCTGCGATAGCAGCCTGTCAGGAAGGGAGTTCCATGCGCCAATACAGCAGTACGGGAACGACCGCTTCACGACGGATGGAGCTGAGATCATACGTGTCTGACAGTTGATAGGCGCGGCTGGTGGCATTATTGTGCTGGTTCCTGGTTCTGGGGTTGGCTCGAGAAACGCGATGCGGTGGCAAAACAGCAAGTAGCTGAGGAGGACCAGTAATGAAATGCAATTTGTACATGCACGAGAGAGCAGCAACAGTCCGGCGGACAGCCAGACTGGGGAGAATTGCACCAGGGCCAATGATGCGCAGTGCGCGGCGTTGAACATTATCCAGACGTTGGATGTGGCTGGCTGGCGCGCCCATCCACACAAGCGGGGCATACTGTAAATATACAAATTTTCGGCAGCTATTTAATTTCGGCTATATTCGGCACCGACCCAAAACGCCTAAATTAAAACGCCGATGAAATTTTTCACAGCATCTGTCGCACTATACCATGCCCTCTACCCCACGCCGAAAATAAATCGCCGCCGAAATGTCAAAAATCGTGAAGTGCCGAAATTTTGCAGCGCCGAAATTTTGTATATTTACAGTACTCCATCAGGGGCCTCACGAATGCCTTGTAGACAGTGGTTCGGCCAGGTGGCGTTAAAATGTGGGCCGCTCGTCGGAGAAAGCCGAGGCGCTGCTGGGCGCGGATGGTCACGGTCCTGAGGTGACTAGCGAAGGACAATTTGCAATGCTCAGCTTGAGGCCTACGCGGACGATACGACACTATACAGTCTAGTATCCTCAGCTCAGTGCCCTCGGGACGCTGCACACACCTTGCAGGTATCTACAAACCGCCTGCATGAGTGGGGTTGCCGGTGGAAAGTGTCTTTCGAGCCCATCAAGTCACAGGCTATGACTGCTACCCTCTGACGCACTGACCTAGACCTGCCCCAAATCCTGTTTGGTGGTAGACCCAGGTGCTCGAAGTCCGTACACTTTTACAGTGTGTGTTTGCCGAGCTGAAACTCACACTAGCAATGATCACTTGCCAGAATCCTGCTCGTGGATGGAAGGTATCTTGTCCAAGTTTGTTCTGAGGCCAGGCTCGATTGAACCGGGCCATCTTTCGATCCGATCTGTTTCTCTGGAGTTCGCTGATTTTTCATACCAAATTTTGGTGTCGCAGAGGGTACTCTAAGTCCGTACTGATCAGAGGTGACTCGAAATACACACATATTTCTGCTAATTGCTAACTTGCAATCCCTCGGTTACGACGAAAGCACCGAAGGGATATGTTTGGCATGTGCCTCCACCAGTATTTCTTGCAAAAGCATGGTTTGTTGCCGAAATGCAAGCTGTTTTTAGTCGGCTCAGAGAAGAAGCAGCTGCGCTGTGAAAACCGCGGGAAAACAGTGGTGGAGATGCCAGGAGTGTCAACCTTTCTGCAATGATTGGTGGTTCTCTGTAAATTCTTCTCCTCTGGCCATTGTCAGCTCTAAGCTGGCTCTTGATGATTGAGTGAAGGTCTGTTTGACGCTGTGTCCGTTCGAAATCGGTCTTGGCAAAGTTGATTTTTGCATGAAATGTAACCCAATTTGTATTTCGTATGGACACTCGAAAACCCACTCGCGTGGTATGGGACTTCTGCTTATCGTAGATCCCTGAAAATTGCTACGCGAGGAGAACATACCACACTGTCCTCTCCATAAAATATTTGAGTCGAATACAATAACAGAACATGAAATTATGGGCGTACGAACTTAGGATACCATGTACGGACTTCGAGCACCTGGGTCTACCCCTGTACCGGAGGAAACCAGCATATCACTGCTTGGTGTTCGATTTGACTCCAAATTGTCCTTCGCTAGTCACCTCAGGACCGTGACCATCCGCGCCCAGCAGCGCCTCGGCTTTCTCCGACGAGCGGCCCACATTCTAACGCCAGCTGGCCGAACCACTGTCTACAAGGCATTCGTGAGGCCCCTGATGGAGTATGCCCCGCTTGTGTGGATGGGCGCGCCAGCCAGCCACATCCAACGTCTGGATAATGTTCAACGCCGCGCACTGCGCATCATTGGCCCTGGTGCAATTCTCCCCAGTCTGGCTGTCCGCCGGACTGTTGCTGCTCTCTCGTGGATGTACAAATTGCATTTCATTACTGGTCCTCCTCAGCTACTTGCTGTATTGCCACCGCATCGCGTTTCTCTAGCCAACCCCAGAACCAGGAACCAGCACAATAATGCCACTAGCCACGCCTATCAACTGTCAGACACGCTCCCAGTCTCAGCTCCATCCGTCGTGAAGCGGTCGTTCCCGTACTGCTGTATTGGCGCATGGAACTCCCTTCCTGACAGGCTGCTGTCGCAGCGCCCACACAAAACACGTTTTCAGTCATTCAAGACAAAGGTCTACCGACACCTGAGAGACAGCAACTCACTGGTACTGGGCAACAGATTCCCTGTAATTTTTCGAGCTCGTCGCTTGCCGGACCCGCTAATCCGCGTACCTGGCCTTGCTCAGAGTGCTCAGCTGTGTTTTGCATACATGAAAAAAAACTTGTTATGATTCTTTTCTTTTCTCTGTTTATTCTTTTACCAAGCGTGGGCCATCCCCTGGATTATCAAAATGGGTGCCTTGTCATTTTTCTGTTTTTTTAGCTTGCTTTCTTTACACTTCTTTGTGCGAGTTTCGTATCAGATCTATTACGAATTCCGTTGGAACTGGAGGATTAACTAAATTTATATCCTCATCACTGACATCAGGCTCATGCTCATTATTCCAACAAGAGAATACATCTTGACTCTTCCTTTCAATAATTATTCGCTCCAAAGAAGTCCAAGCAATGGACGACAGATAACTCGAAAACAAGAAGAGTGAGCGACGACCAAATAAAATCATTCTTCCCAAATTTAAATCATTGTCTAAGTCTCTCTTCATGTTCCGAACTGCTATTCTATGGAACTGTTTACCCCCAGTCTAACATCGGAAGCCTCGCTCTATAAGTTCAAAGCTGCCCTCAGGAAATAAGTTACAGCTGACTATGCTTATGCAATCAACGGAATTCCGCCACCTTGCAGTTGATTTTCCCCATTTCTCTCCTCATCAATCCCTACTTCTCTTTGTACATACATCTACATCTACTGTTCTTTCAATCAAATGAACCCCTCGATAGGTACATTGCCTTTGGATCATTTCATAATAATAATAATAATAATAATAAGAAAGGGTTTGCTCCCCACACCGGAGCTCGCGCTATTCCGCCGACTTTACTTGACACTTGACTGACTCACGACTGCCATCCAGAGCACACGAGAAGTCCATCGAACCTTCGACTCGGCAAACCTGCAAGAAAGCACCACTCCCTGCTCAATACACAGTGTTTCGGGGAATTCACCCCTCATCAGTTGAGCTTGAGTAGGCTGAGGATGATTGTGCCTGAAGAGCACCACATATATAGTGCTCTCCAGGCACAAACATCACCAGGGATATAAACTTACAGAGACGCTCCGTTTCCAGCGCGACAAACACCTCGTGAACACCAGATAGCAGCGAGTACCATTTTGGCCCGGTCCTGCGGGTCGAGCGACCATGCAGTTCATCCGCGCAGTCCTGTGGAACCAGCTCCCGCCTGATCTCCGTTCCGAGCCCAGCCACCTTCAGTTCTGTGCCCTGCTAAAAGCGCATCATGGCTCCGTTTAAATGCTTTTCGGCTAGTGTGTTTCTGTGGTATAGCGGACTGAAGAATAGTAAACGTGTTTTGCAACATATGTATGAAGCTATTTTGTATATAGTATGTTCCCATTCCGTTTTTGCTTTGGTGTAGCCCTGAGGTTGATTGCTTATTTATTTCTACCCTTCCTCTCTCCGTACTTCTGCCCCCCCCCCCTCCTCTCTCTCTCATTCCTTCTGTCGTCTACATGTATCAAAGGAGGCGAAATCGCCTGTTTGTGGTGTGACGTTAAATAAACTTCTACAAGAACAGGTACTACCCAGCCCGACGACGACCACTTTCAATGCCGGAAAGCTTCTCTCTCAAAACTGTACCATTCAGTATAGTCAGAACATGTAACATAGAGACTCAAACAGGATTGACAAGACCTGGGAAGACCAGGAAGAGAGAAAAAAACAGAAAATGACCGTGTGGCTTTGTACAAACGGACAAAGCACTCGGTCCATATTGCCAATCTCAGACAGCGAATGACACAGGGAAAAGGCACGGGATGGTAGGCTTAAACCGTCAAAAAGAGGCAAGATGTGAAAAGACACACATCAATGCGGCACACCAAACAGTATTACTATGTCCTTTAGAAGGGAATAGTCTACTTGGTCAAGTAGAAAATGGCGGTAATGAGCATGATCATGGTGATTGGGCTGATGATCTGCAGAGTAGAGGCAGCGGCGGCGGGAGGAGTGCCGTTGTTGCAGTCAGTACCGACGCAGCATCTCCAGCAGTAGGAGGAGGTCAAACCGAACACGGTATCCGTCTTGCAGGTGAAGTTCTGGGTTCCGCAGTTGATTCGGGAAAGGTCACTGGCGGTGTAGCACTTCTTGTACCATTGCCGGACACCAATTCCTGCAGAGGTCAAGGAAAAGCTGAGTTAGTGGCGAAAAGGATTATACCAGAATAAGTTAACCTACTCAGTACAGGTGTCGAGCATATGAATCCAGAGCAATTGCCAGTGGAACGGGAGGGAGGTCTGCGCTCAGCCCTAGACCTGAACGACGTACGCACCAAATGCGCAAAGAACAGCCCGACAGACCAAACAAAAAACTTGGCAGCACCTATAACCCCAACGACATTTTTAATTTCGTCCGGCTAACAGAGTCAGCTTACTTTCGTAGAGTTTGCAACTTTGTGTTCCTCAACACAACTTGCAGCTTTCTTCAAAAATATCCTCAACCTTGGTACTGCCCTAGATCGTATATACATGCATCCATTGTTTCGTCTCATCATTATGGAGCAGCTTATGCGAAGGCTAGCCATGCTTGCTTGGCGATGCCAACCCGGAAAAGCCTATAATAATAATTGACAGAGTCAGAAAAGGGGCATCTTAAAAAATTGCACCGAAAGAGGCTGCTTTACTGGAAGAGGTCTTAGAATTACGACAATATGGCCGCACTTACCTAGAACCTGGTTATACGTAGATCCGGACAAGCAGTAGGAGTTGCAGGTGACTGTGCCCTCAGCGCAACTGTACGAGTCACCAGTGCAAGAGGCGGCGGTAGTCTGTTTGCAGCTCTGGGACCGCACTGCCACTGCAAGGCATACGACCAGGAAAGCAGCGAGGACCTTCATGATGGATGGAGGAGATGACTAAATCGAGCTCTGAACGACAGTAAACACCCAAGCAACTGGAGCTTCTTCCAGAGCAAGCGGGGAGGATATGGACGCCTGCCCGCTTCCTTCTAACTGGTGCGGTTCCATGCTTCAGCTGCATGCAGTCGCGGCTGCGTGTTCAACGGCTGTTCCCGGTGTTCCCGATCAATGTGGCCATCCGCCAAATAATTTCAGAATGATGTCCCATGAGTGATGATCTACAAACCCCGTTTGCATTGCCATCCAGAGCTCCATACATTTTCAAATTTGGAAGTTGGATGCACGTCTATGCGCTCCTCGAAATTGGTCGTTTTAGCAGTTCCCGTGGCCGTAAATCCACCCCATGGCCCAGTAGTAGACTTGCAGTGTTTGATAGTAGTGCATGTAGAAGAGGTTAGTGGCGTGTGCGAAGGAGATGGCTCACCAGTCTTAGGAGACTTGATCGAACAGGTAATGAAATAGTTGTGCAAGCTACCCGGAATCGAGCTGTCACTTTCTGGAAGTCACTTCCACGTAGTCCACTCTACCTGTGCCTGGTTCACATTCGACGGGACGCGAAGGGACGGAACGTAAGGAACGACGGGACCCGACGAGACGGAACGTATGGAGCGACGGGACCCGACAGGACGCTCATGATGCCGATTGACCATGTCCAATGTGAATGCCAGAAGCGGGAATGAAACCGTACTAGCGTTTAAATCGGGCGAGTTTAAAAAAAACGTTTGAATTTTGAATATGCCATCTTCATGTGGTCCGTCGATTCATACTAGTAGTAGGTTCGTTTTTTCGACCAGACGAGACCACCCGACGCTTGCGAACAACAGCACGAGCAGTTCACCAGCAACTCTCTACAACAGAAAGTAGTTACTGCTAACAAGATTCATTGGAAATTTGGATGGACACGTCGCCTTGGCAGCTCGCTGTTCGCCACTAAGTCCACTGCGCCCCACCAGTCTTACCTTTCACATTCCGCCGCTGACTCAAGAGTTTGTCAAGTATGTGTCTTGTGCAGTTGGAAATGTTCAGATGTGACGTTAGACATCCAATATGATTTTGTTGGCTGTCACTTGTCTTCTACTTCACACTTTTCTCTATCACCACCGAGTCCAGTATGGACGTGGAGTTTATTATCATTATTATTAATTTTGCAAATAACGATGAGTAATTACACAATGTGTAAAACCAGCATTTGCCAAATGGAAGGAAGATTGAGGAACGAGCAGGAATGAGGTGCTTAAACGCATGCAACTGCAAAATAGGCGAAACAGAAAATATCAAAACAGTCCTAAAAATAAAAGAACAGTCAACAATTTACTTCAACAAATAAAACTCGAAAACTGCTGAGTATTGAGTACTGTGCTGTAAAATAACATCATTAATTATGCACATGTTCTTGGTTTAGTTTTTGGCCTTTTTTGTGCTTTGGAATTACTTGTTGTTTTTGGAGAGTTCCCTGCTCTCCACCTAATTGGTTTTGCGCAAAAAAAGTACTGTACTGTAAGAATGATGCAGTCATGACATTGTAAGGATAATTCTTTGTTGCCATCTTCCATAGGTCCATCAAATATTTTTCTTGTTCAGTTAGCAATCTTCAGATGTGGCGTTAGACGTCCGTGATGATTTGTTGGCTTTCACCTGGCGTCTACTTTTCACCTATCTTTGTCACCACCTCATTACTCTTTGTGACGTATAAACTAGCGCGACCTATTCCTGTGTACCTCTCCTTTTCATTGTGATTGATTTAGGACTTGTGATAGTTGTGCCTGGTAGGGTTCATGACACCGCCATTCTGCACTATTCCTTTTGTGTTGATTTGTCACATATGTTAGTTAGTTGAGTGTTAAGCGCCGGTATATTCTCTACTTCCTCCGCGTCATTAAAATTGTCGCTTCCCAGAGGAATTCTTCGAATTTATTTTGTCCACTCAAAAGGCAAAGAAATCAGCTAGAAATTGAGGCAGAGCATTGTCGATGGACTAAGCTTTAGTTTGTGGCCCACCGCTTCGCTGCACTTGCAGGTAAGGTCGACGTCTTCTTCAGAGTTTGAGGCAGACCTTTCAGCACTCAACAATACGCTGAACAAGACGCGCGTTCAAATTCAGGCCAAGAAACTTTGTTTTCAAGCGATTCATGCCTCCAAGTGGCAGGCGATGAAGGCAAGCTAGCATTTTTCAAGTACACTGTGATGGCCTTCCAGCGGGATAGAGTAAGCAATTCCGCACCTTCTTTCCGTGGCGAACGCTTCGCCAATTTTGTTGGTGTTTTCAGACCTTCTGCCTTAGCAGCAACATGCGCCACAAGTAGCGCATTTTAGGAATTTGAGACCACTTTGTTCTTGCCATCGTCAACTTCAGCATTTCGTATTCAGAAGAGATACCAGGAATCTTCTACCCGAGCTTGCAGTCTTGATAAATGCCCACGCGAACGACGTGGGACGGCACGAACTCCAGAAAACGAAATGCGTTCTGGGGCGGAATAGTGCGGAGCGCGATGAATTTGCTTGGTGCGGAAGAGAGCTCCGACAAAGTCCGAGACCACCACGGCTTCAGTGACAAGTAGTTATTGCGCAGGAAGGGTCGCACCAGTGTTCGAACACAGAAAACAGCGATTCCGACAGTCTGACTAAGACGAGCCAAGTCACAAATATTGCGATGTGCGAAGCGACAATTTTAATCACGCGGAGGAAGTATAAAATAGCATTATTCAGCTTAACCCCTTCATTCAACAACTGCTCATCCTGTGATGAGTTCTCCGTAGGCCTCGACCAAATATGCTAAAAAAAGGAGCATATTATGCTCGTCGCATATCAAGGAAAACGTCCATAATATGCCAAAGGCTTAGCAAGATATGCAAAAAGATATGCCAAAATATGCTCGACATAAGCAGAAAGTGTAGATCATTTCAGTAAAAAACAACCTTGGAATATTCATTGGCTTCACGGCTATCATGCTTATGGTGCAAATCAAAACACATGCGGAATAGTATGGTTGGGGTGTGTCCCCAGCAACCGTAGCGATAGTGTTCATCCATGGGGAAATGTAGCAAACGCCTCAAGCACTCCAAATTCATCCATAAAAGGCATTTTCTGAACGCATTTTGTCCATAATGTGAATGTTTTGTCCTCATTTCCTTCAGAATATTTGAATGATATGCTGGCTTCATTCCAATATTCCCTTTGTCGCTCAATATGCCATAATGAACTGTCTCACAAAATATGCGGAAATATGCGCAAGCATATTTGGTCGAGGCCTAGTTCCCCCTCATCTTTATGGAACGAAACAAGACTCGTCAGTAGTAATACTACTTGCTTCAAGTCGTGGAGTTTGGCTGGTGAACTCTTCGTGCTGTTGTCTGCAAGCGTCGTGTGGTCTCGTCGGGTCAAATGAAAAATCTATTACTATTATTAAATTTTTGTAGACCTGCGGAGTGTCAAAAAGCCGCGGATATATATGATTGTGCACGACTATATAATTATTTTCTTCTGATGCTGATGGTAAAATACCAATGATCAAGTCAAAGGAAAAAGAAGTTAAGAGAATTGCAAAGCAGAGCTGGAGTGCTGCCGCCCGATAGCGGACTTAAAACTACTAGTAGTAGGATGAAAAGAGCACAGACGAAGACAATACAGACAAAACCAGAGGCAAATGGTATCAAATGTGAATGCCCGCCTCAGCAACCACCAAGATGGGAGGTGAGTCCAACTGCACCAGCTGAAGATTCCGGGATCCGCGCAAACACATCACGATGGACCGGAGTAGGACAAAACTCAATTTGCAGCGAACCCAAGACATAACACAGTTGTATGCTTCTCCAGTCTTCGCGGCTTGAAGAGAAGCTATCCGCTTGTAGAGCGACTCCGCGTGTTTGCCCAAACCACCAGTGGTAGAGAATATGGCCGGAACAAACGACGAATGCTCTACGTCGCGGACACGTTGCTCGTAGCAGCGCCGCTTCTCCTTCTCGTGCTTGGTGTAGCAGGAAGCAATGGAGGTGGCGCGGTTTGAGGTCACATGAGGATTGAAAACCCTCACATCGTTGAAGGTGCGCTCAAACCGGCCACCCCAGATGCCACTTGCCGCAACGTCGAGACGGGCCTGCTCAGTCTGGATAGCGGGGCGATACCGGAACTGCTCCCCAGTGACCGGCTGCAGGTGGGGCTCCACGGAGACATTGTGAGCCACTCGCTTCAGCATATGGGCAGTGAGGTCACGCACCTCATTGTGCCGCACCGACGGAAACCCCCGTGTGGGGCAAGACAAAGCGTGAGCGACTGACACGACTATAATACGAGAAAATATGCATATTGTACTATTCTACTAATAAAGTACAGCCGAGAACTACGAAGTCGAAAGCTACACAACAAGTGGAACGCATTGGGCACATACAGACAATTTGCAAAAAAATTCAGATAGAGAACAGTACTTGCGTGACATAACGGCAGAACGAACAAGGCAGACTCAAACACTCCAACATTCTGCAGCTGTTGCGTTGCCGGTGTTGTGGTGGCAGTTATGATACAGTTTATACTGCAATTTAATTGTTTACCTTTTTTCTTTTTGTGATTGAATTATCATTTGTGTTAGTTGTGTCTGGCAGCGTTCAAAACACCTGCATTCTACACTATTCGGTTTGTGTTAGTTTGCCACATATGTGTGTTAGTTGAGTGTATACAACTTGCGCCAGTACCCTAGTCTTCTGTATACAAAACTACTTCAAGTGTCAAGTGCCAAGCACAAACATCACCAGGGATACAACCTTACAGAGCCGCTCCGTTTCCAGCGCGACAAACACCTCGCGAACATTAGATATCAGCGTGAGTCAGTGCACGAGGTTTCCGAGAGCCGAGATAGAGGTCTTTCCGTCACAGCTTGCTTTTTGATCTCTCGAAGGCTTTCGACAGAGTCTGGCACGCCGGTCTCCTCAAGAAACTGCAACACCTCGACGCGGCGCTCATCACAACACACCAGAGCCGTTTGACATCGGAGTTGTCGCTGCAGTCAGCCATTTCAGCTGCCGCAGCCTGGCTGCGCAGATGGCACCTCCTCGTCAATGCCTCAATGTCACACCAAATCACCAACTCGACATCACTCTTAACGACACACCCCTAAAGCAAGTCAACGAACACCGTCACCTTGGAATCATACTACAAAACAACCTCCAATGGAACTCACATGTCACGCACATAATAAACAAATCCAAAAAACTCCTTCACCAACTTCGTAAAACACGAGGCCAACTTAACACCCCCAGTCTGCTCGTAATCTACACCGCCTACATTCGCCCGGTTATAGAGTAAGGCAGTCTCGTGTCATCCAACACCACCCGCACACAGAAGGACCAATTAGAACGCGTTCAGCGACGAGCAGCCCGTATCTGCTTGCGGATCCCCCTTTTTGCACCAGCCCATCACAGCTCACTTCTTCATCATCTCCAACTTCCCACATTAGTCTCCCGGCAACTCTTGCGACAGGTTACTCTTGCCCACAACATCAAGTACATCCGCGCTCCCCTTCACCTGAAACAGCCTCACCTTGCACGACCAATTACAGAGCAGCCATATGCACTACGACACATGAGAACATACACATTGAGAACATCACACACATACCGACACACCAACTCACTCATCAACCTGTCCCTTCACAATTTCAACTAACTACCCCCCAACCTGCGTGAAACAAATAGCCAGCATGCGTTTGAATCAATGGCGTCTAGCCTCATTCTATCATCCATATGCTCCTGTAGTAGCTCACACTGTACTCCATCGTAACCCCATCCCCCTGCAATGTTTTGGTTTCCTCACTTCTTAGACTGATTTTATATGATTCTGGACTGATTTAAGTCATATGGTCTTTCTTATTGGCCATGGGCCATCGTGGAAATAAAGAATAAAGAGTCATTGTCGCTCATGGAGGTGCTGAACAAACGCTGAGGACCGTTGGCCATTCACAGCGTTGTTGCCTCCAAACCATCCAATTCGCAAGATTGACTGGCTCACGATTGCCATACAGAGCACACAGGAAGTCCATCGAACCTTCCACCCGGCAAACCTGCAAGAAAGCACCATTCCCTGCTCAATACACAGTGTTTGAGGGAATTCACCCCTCATCAATTGACCTTGAGTATGCGGAGAAATATTGTGGCTGTATTGTATGTTTTTCGACATTTTTTCCATCGGTGGACACACCCGTGCGATATTATGCAAGCCAGCTGGATGAAACTGATGCAATCTTACTTATCAAGCATCAGTGTCATCGGCGAGATAATGCTCCTGGATTGTTCTTGCACAGCCGCCTCACAAGCCGCCCGCACACCAACACACAGCTGATGAGGGATCACGGCTGTCGCAATATCAGACGATATACACTGCAGCACAGTCTTAGCGACTTCCCCCACCGCAATCGGGCGCACACCTGGTCTCTTGTCCAATGCCACGATAATATCTCACTGCGTTCACAATGGTTTCACTTCGGTAGCATGCTGTACCTTCCCCTCTCGTACCGGTAAACATGTTGGTACCAAAGCAGCGAGGTATTACAGATACATCGTATTCCTCCCCCCTCCCCCCCCCCCCCCAGTTTACTCTCAAGTGTTGGTATCCTAGTGTCTTACTATGTTCTTCCATAGCCACTTCTAGGCTAAGCTTGCTTTCGCCATCACTTTATTGGGTCGTCATCTCGTTTGAATGTGCAAAGTGTTATACGCATCCCATATTTGGATCCCGACCCCGGCATGATTCCATTACCCCTAGCCCTGCATGCAGTAGTTCGTACACATTCCATTACCCCCTACCCCTGCATGCTGTAGTTCATACGCATTCCATTACCCCCTACCCCTACCCTTGCATGCAGTAATTCATACACACTCCAATACCCCCTACCCCTGCATGCAGTAGTTCATACGCACTCCATCACCCCGTACCCCTGCATGCAGTAGTTCGTACACATTCCATTGCCCCCTACCCCTGCATGCTGTAGTTCATACGCATTCCATTACCCCCTACCCCTGGCCCTGCATGCATTAGTTTGTACACACTTCATAACCATATTTGACCCATTATCCCCTACCCCTAGCCTTGCATGCAGTAGTTCGTACGTACACACTTATAACCATATTTGACCCATTTCCCCGCTGCCCCTGCATGTTATAATTAGTACCGTACACATTTGTAGCCCGTTTTCCCTCCTTCTGCCCCTGCACATAAAAACCACCGTACACTTGATCTAATTACATCCCTTTATAGTGTACATAGTCGGGCTATACACATAATATACGCGCCCAGCTAAATGGGCGCGCTCATGCATTGCACCGTACATTCTATTCTAGGTAACTCTAAGATAACCAAACTTCGATAATCTAGTCAGAAGTCGAATACATCCCCTAATGTTGAGGTCTAATAATTCTGTCCTCGTCCCGTGAGATATATGCTTTACAGACTCTAATAAACTGGTATCTCTGATTGTCTGGTGTGAACCAATAACGGAAACCCGAATAGACAACATTACCCGAATAGACAACAAAAGTAAAATAAGAACCAACCAGCCCACCAGGTACTACCCAGCCTGACGACGACCATGTTCAATACCGGAAAGCTTCTCTCTCAAAACTGTACCATTCAGTATAGTCTGAATATGTAAACATAGACACTCAAACAGGATTAATTAACAAGACCTGGGAAGACCAGAAAGAGAGGAAAAAAACAGATCATGACCGTGTGGCTTTCTACAAACGGACAAACCACTCGGTCCATTTTGCCAATCTCAGACAGCGAATGACACAGGGAAAAGGCACGGGATGGTAGGCTTAAACCGTCAAAAAGAGGCAAGATGTGAAAAGACACACATCAATGCGGCACACCAAACAGTATTACTATGTCCTTTAGAAGGGAATAGTCTACTTGGTCAAGTAGAAAATGGCGGCAATGAGCATGATCATGGTGATTGGGCTGATGATCTGCAGAGTAGAGGCAGCGGCGACGGGAGGAGTGCCGTTGTTGCAGTCAGTACCGACGCAGCATCTCCAGCAGTAGGAGCCGGTCACACCGACATCTGTAGTCGTTTTGCAGGTGAAGTTCTGGGTTCCGCAGTTGATCTGGTCTGTGTCAGCTGAGGTATAGCACCTCTTGGTCCAGAACCTGATACCAACTCCTGCAGAGGTCAAGGAAAAGCTGAGTTAGTGGTGAAAAGGATTATACCAGAATAAATTAACCTACTCAGTACAGGTGTCGAGCAAATGAATCCAGAGCAATTGCCAGTGGAACGGGAGAGAGGTCTGCGCTCAGCCCTAGACCTGAACGACGTACGCACCAAATGCGTTAAGAACAGCCCAACAGACCAAACAAAAAATCTTGGCGGCACCTATAACCCCAACGGCATTTTTCATTTCGTCCGCCTAACAGAGTCAGAAAAGGGGCATCTTAAAATTGCACCGAAAGAGGCTGCTTTACTGGAAGAGATCTTAGAGTTACGACAATATGGCCGGACTTACCGGTACCTATGACATTGGAATACGTAGATCCGGACAAGCAGTACAGGGAGGAGTTGCAAGTGACTGTGCGCTCAGCGCAACTGTACGAGTCACCAGTGCAGGGGGTGGCGGTAGTCTCTCTGCAGCTCTGGGATCGCACTGCCACTGCAAGGCATACGACCAGGAAAGCAACGAGGACCTTCATGATGGATGGAGGAGATGACTAAATCGAGCTCTGAACGACAGTAAACACCCAAGCAACTGGAGCTTCTTCCAGAGCAAGCGCGGAGGATAGATAAATGATGGACGCCTGCCCGCTTCCTTCTGTCGTATCCATACTATTGACACGTGCCTTTTAGGCCTCTACAGGACAAGTATGCCTTATTTAGGTGTCTAATTATTTATCTATCTCCCGTAAACGGGTTCATAATCGTCTTTATTTTATGTCTTCACACAAGGCCTGGGGCCTTCCTTATTTGGTATACGCTGTTATTTCCCCACATGGCTCCCGCTATTTATGCAACAGTTCGTACACATATTTACTACGGTTTGATACGCTATTGCATGCGGGACCAGCAATCTCGTGGCCATGGACTTCCATGGCCGCAACTAGATACTAGGGAGGTTTCGCTCTACGTAATTACGTATGAAAATCCGTATGTCGTACACGCCGGGGAGCGAGGGCAACTTTCATACGTAAATCTCTCTACGGATTTCCGTAGGAAAGCTGTTTCCTACGTTGGGTTCTCCGTAGGACTTTTTGAAATATTTTCGCATTTTCCGGATTTGTCCATGGCAACGTTCAAGCCGCACGAAACACAAGGTACACACACCGTACACCACGTGAAAAATAAAATGGAAACGCGGTTTCTGTTTGTGGTGCATGCAGTGGGCGCATGCATCCAACGCGTCTCCAAAGCAACAACACACGTTTAGCAGTAGTGGAGACATCACGTAGAGCGAAAACCAACAGCTCTGATTTTTACGTATGAAAATTCCGTGCAGTTCCTACGTTATTTTCATACGTAATTCCGTAGAGCGAAACCTCCCTATTGCCATCACTTCCCAATTCTCTCTCTCTCTCTCTCTCTCTCTCTCTCTCTCTCTTGCCTTCCGCCTTCAGGCGGAAGCTTCGGCTTCCGTCTCTCTTGCCTTGTGCTCTTCATTATCGTCTCTTGAACTGAGTTACATGTACCTTGTTTGAAGATGTGAGTAAACCTTATGAGCTGGTGTGAGTGTATGTGTCGGTATATGCCTGGGTGTGTGTGTGAGAGTATGTCTAGGAGGCGTTAGCCTTTGGGTAATCCTGAAATAAAGATTATTAGGTATATGTGCGTGAGTGCGCAAGAGTAATTCTGTTGGTGGACTCTCTCCAAGTGGCCACCACTGCACGGCCTTGTAATAGAGAGGTTCCGGGGTACGATTTTCCGTGCCAAAATCCGTATGGGCGCTACGGATTTTTTCCAGGCGTGCTCCATACGATTTTTCGGCACGAGAATCCGTGTGGACTGGCTTTCATACGAACCATGCTTCGTATGGAGATTTTGCGTCATCGGGTGCAGAAAGATTTTTCGCGTACAAATTTGGTACGAGAAACATCGATTTTTCGCGGGAAGTTTTGATTTCGGTACAAATTTTCAAAATAAAAAGGCATAGCGCGGGAATGTGACGTGTTTGCGATCGTAACCTAGGCAATGACGGCAAACACATAATCTCCGTACCCCGGAACTTTTCACTGCTCGAAAACGACGTATAAAAAATCCGTAGAGCCTCCACGGATTTTGGCA
>NC_088644.1:40977856-41005153 GCF_964019385.1 Sycon ciliatum
ACTATTGAGAAATTATAGCAATAAAAACTGCTTTATGGCAGTTTTCTAAAAAAAGTTATTGTGTTCTAGTCCATGGACCCCGTCTAAAAAGTAAGAAATTAACGAAATGTGATAGCCGAAAATTAAAATTTCACACAAAACCTCACAATAATCACGACACTTGAAGATCTAATAGTACGGCTTTCAACACTTGTTTATTCCGACACTTGTACTTGTACAAGTACATGTACTGCGCCAACATGCTTGCATGTGAAAGAGGACCACGAGGGGAAAAGGTTGTCGCGTGTGTGATTATTGTGAGGTTTTGTGTGAAATTTTAATTTTCGGCTATCACATTTCGTTAATTTCTTACTTTTTAGACGGGGTCCATGGACTAGAACACAATAACTTTTTTTAGAAAACTGCCATAAAGCAGTTTTTATTGCTATAATTTCTTTTGTTTTTTGGCTAAAGGATATTACCGGTATTATTTTTATTTTATTTATTTTACTAGGGTGTTTCCCACAGACCTATGGTCTTCTTACGGGAGCCCCTAGAAAGGTTAAGCATGAACAAACAAATGGGCGATAATCTGTACAAGAGCGAACAGTGGAAGGCAGCATATTCCACCGATCAGAACCTATAATTGTGTCATCAATGGAATGCCCTAAATGATGGCCTACATGTAGCGACTCTACATGTTATTATTATTATTTTATTTTACTAGGGTGTTTCGCACAGAGCTATGGTCTTCTTACGGGAGCCCCTATGGCTATGTACATGTACGTGTATCATATCAATTTCAATACCGTATTATACGCATTGATGTGCAAGCCTTTTCTTGCAGAAAATGGAACTAGTCTTGCATACATGTATTCATGTTCTTCTGCAGGGGAATCATATGAGTAGTGGCGGTGATACTTTTTTTTATACGCAGGTCATTCTGTGGATGTTGCAGAATTTCATGACTCATCATGACTCATAAAATTGTCTTGTCTTTCAGAAAATTCAGATGTCCACACCCTAATTCCCCTAAATCACATTTACATGAGAATTGTAACCAGGTGCGCGCCGCAGATGTTTTTGTTGATTCTGTGTTTATAATTGTAGTCATGGGTTGTCGTGATAAGGTCATCCGGCATCATATTGTAATGAAATCGTAATCCTGTTGATGTCGGTAAAACTTTTGGAAGCAGTTCAATGATTTCAAAGTGTTACAAGTCCACGATTATCTAAAACAACACAGCAAAGTAGGAACAATAAACATGTATTAAAATGTTAACAAATACATTGCTGAGTCCGACACCTCGTTCCAACAACTACACTGATCCCGAGGATATAAGGGGCAAGGATATATGGTTGGAGGTACTGAGAGATAAACAAGGCACTCCATAATAATAACATGTTACACGACTTTGGGGGAGTATGAATGATATCCAGTCAAACCTCTTTAGGACGAACATCAAGGGACCGATGGCATTTGCTCTGTGAGTTTGTCTTAACCCTATTTTTATAACGAGTGAATACAATTATTTCTCCAATACTGCAATAGAGACACGAATAGATTTCTTCTACAGCGAAAGATTCTAAGCCAGACCAAACCATTGACTCGTCTTTTATGAAACAAATGAGTCACTGAACCTTTCTTTGGCAACATGACGGCAACTGAAACAACAACAGAGAAAATACGATACATGTACAGCACATTCTTGCAGGTACAACAAACAGATTGCAGATCGTAATTCTTGCTCTACCGGCACGCAACTTTACTTGGGGCAGTGCAATCTCGGCGGTACTCACAAATCAAACAGCCCAGACTCCAGTAAACAAATCCAATCGTACGAGATTTTCACGAGACTGCACCCATTGGCTTGTTTCGTATGAAGCAAACAAGTCACTGAATGCATGAACCTCTCCATAATGGAGATTTTCCCTGATATGCGAATTTATTTTGCATACTAGTAGTCGGTCAATGCGTCCTTGAACCTTCGCCTCCAGATTGGGAACTGCCAACGATGCTATGCCACTGGAAACACCCTAGTAAAATAAATAAAATAATAATAATAATAATAATAACTGCAAAATTCAGATTCTACCCCATGATCGGAGCACGGAATGCCGGAAGCAATCATGACCAGTGCCTTACTTGTAACGTACCAATGTACAATGAACATGAGTATTTCGACAACACATCTAAGCCTTACCGTCAAGAAGGTGAACTCGCGTTCTTCGCACACTGTTGGCAAGGGCAAAGAGATACGAATGGATCTATTAAATCCGAATAAAATCAGCACACGTTTCCGTAAATGAAAGGGTGAGCATAAGCAAATGAATCGAAGGAAACTGGTCAACTCAGAGATCACCTGTCATTGAGTATTCCGTAAAAGGAAGCCTCGACAGCAGAAAAGCTAAATTTAGAAAAGAGATCCTGTCAGCTTTTCCATTATTATTTTATTGTATTCCACCTAAAATCAGCACACTTTTCGACGAAAGAAATGAAAGAGTCAACACAAGCAAATGAATCAAAGGGAACTGGTCAACTCACCTGTCATTGAGTAATATTCCGTGAAAAGAGGTCTCAGCAGAGCCGAAGCGAAATAAGCCAGGACACGAAATATCCGAAACAGCTCATGCAAGAAGCAGTTCCAAAGAAGGAAGTTCCTCGCGCATGCACATCCGAAAACGGACTGCACGGCATGCAACACAATGTCTGCCGTGCACTGCACAGCACGCGGCTACCACCCGTTGGTAGATCTAATACCGAGCACCTTACGTAGAAACTTACGTAGCCTAAGTGAAGTACCGAGCACCTTACGTAGAAACTTACGTAGCATAGCGGTGTCGTTTTTTCTGCCATGTGAACACAATAATAGAAAAGCTGACAGGATCGCTTTTCTAAATGAAAGCAACCATTGATGGTCTCGTGGCGGAAGGCGGGAGTCCAAACCTGATTGCACAATCTACAACCCCGAGTACAACGTACAGTAGTGTAGCTAGTTCAGGTAGTACAGGGGCTGGGGTGAGGGAAATCTGATATCCGCGAGTTGCACACTCTTGTTTATGTACTCTTGATATTATGTATCAGATTGCAACGACCAGGAGGCCCAAAGTAGTGGCTGCAAATGACCGATATCCGTCACTTGCAGCTCTGCATCAGAGACCTGTAGCTGGCCTGAAGAGTTGTAAAATTACTCCTTCGTAGCCGGGCGAGTCAGAGCGAGGGCGATTCACGGCTTGGTCAAAAAACTGTCGGCCTGGAACGTAAACGTCGATCTGCTGACACAGTTCACCTGGTTCACACGCCTGACCTGGCATCCTGCCTTGCGTGAAAGGAACATTTTTCCGAAAGCAAGCTTCTTCTCCAAAATTCGAAATTTCATTCCAAAAATGCCGTCGTCCTTGACCTCGAAGCTGAATGTTGTTAGGATACTAGTAGAAAATTAGCGAAGATGTAGCCGACCCATTCTGGCAAGCCGTGTGCCCTCTGGATATGCAGTTGTTCGCCATGGTCAACAATCTTCTTCTCCTTCGTTCGTACTTTCACTTTCCTGACCACGAATACAAGCGGTACCCATGCTCAGGTTAGTGTTTATTTGTCTGTCTATGCACATACATGTAATACAATGTACTGTTCGTGCTGCAGGCACTGGCCGATCATGGAAATAGAGGAAGCAGCCAGCTTTCTTTGAATTCTCGTGCTTTCAACAAAAATATGTACACACTTTCCTTGGCTGCTTTTTCCCACCGCCACCATGCATGCACTGCTTTTCAAATTCGTGTTTGCTTTGGCAGTGGTTTCATGGGTATCCTTCAGCCTTCCCTGGCATTCAAACTTCAGAATAGTTTCCACCCAGGTGCGAGTACCTCTGTTCTGCTTAGCACATTGTAGTAAAATTATTTGCAACTGTCCACCACTGCACTCTTGGCTCACATTCACCACACCATAGCGAGGAAGTTTGTTCTTGGATAGATGTCTGGAGGATGTAGAGCATCTATCCAAGAACGAACTTCCTCGCTATGGTGTGGTAAATGTGGGCCAAGAGCGCAGTGAGGAGAGGTGAACAGTTTCAAATTATTTAGCCACATCCGATCCTTTCTCCGATAATTATGGACATGTTTTACTATACCGGTATATTGAATGGCCACTCATGCTTCTATTGAGAGGTAACACCACTCAGGAAACTGAGGAAAGCCAACCGGTGTTGCACAGGATTTGAGGTTGGGAAGAAAAGATGTTCCGATAAAAGAACTGCGAGTACAGGTCTACTCTCCATATAACGTAATCTCTGGGACCACGCAAACATTATGTTATATCGAGAGTTATGTTATGTAGAAAACCATGTGTAAAATACAAGATGCACCTCAAAATGAAGGGTATTACAAGGCGGGTTCAACCGTGCAAACATATACACACTGTACCACCATCGACATCAGATACCATCAATGCCGCAGAATATATGCACATAGGACTAAACAGGCTAGCTACGGCTACAGCTTGATTGTACCGCGCACGTGAATCTACGTTGTATCGAGAGTGTACACGTCGGGGACTGCGCCGTAGGGTGCGTTATGCCGAGGTTTACGTTATGTAGGACTAAACTGGCCTAAACTGCCTAGCTACAGCTACCGCTTGATCATACCGTGCACGTGAATTTATGTTGTATCGAGAGTGCGCACGTCGGGGACCGCCGTAGTGTGTGTTATGTCGAGGTTTATGTTATGTAGGATTATGTTGTGTAGAACAAATTTTGTATGGGAGTGATGCTGTTTCGGCGCGGGATTTGATTTTTTTATGTACTAACGAGGTTTATGTACAAGTGAGAGTTGTTATATCGAGAGCAGACCTGTACATGGGAAACGTATTATGGAAAGGGCAGTCTGAGTCGAACTAGGATCTCCTGTTCCAGACTGTACCGAAAGCGTGAATATGAATACCGTAAAGTCGCGGATAAAAGCCGGGTTTGCATACAAGCACATCGCAGATAGAAGCCTGAAAATCAAACGGGTTAAATGCATATAAGCCTGTCGCACGTAGAAGCCTGGCTTCTATGCAAGCGCGGATCGGGTGGGTCAAGAGTGCATGCGCTATGTACGGTGCATAGTAAAACTGCCGCCATACTGGTAGTCAGTGGTAGATCTACGCTTGTCGCGCGTAGAAGCCTGGAATACAAGTCTGGCAAAAATATCAGTGGTGCATATAAGCATGGTTTGCATACAAGCCTGGTTTGCATTAAAGCCTGATGCAGAAAGCGGCTCATGTGCTTATAAGCCCGGCTTTTATCCGCGACTTTATGGTACAGGAGAATGCCGATAATCCGAACAATCACTTATTCGAAATGCCAGTTTCCATTGAATTGAAGGGACGAAAATGAGCTTCTGCTCATTTTCCCCGACCCCAAGCACCATTCAAGCGGTGCACAAGATAGTTTGCAACAGGTTGGAGCAACAATGTATCACCGTGGTGTCATATTGAGGAGCTAGAGTGTGTCTAGTTCCTGTGAAGAGAATGTGAGAAATGATGGAAACGTGAAGGAATGTGCAAGTCTTAGATGGATGTGTGACTGCTCCCTTATCAGAATTTTTCCCCATCCGAACCCCCTGGAGAAAGCGTGCGCCCGAGGGGTGCGGATAATCTACACTCTGCTGTAACAGTTATGTACAATGAGTGCCGATGCACATTGGACAACGTTGCAAATGTAGAATTGTAGGTGGACTGTGGTTCACATTAGACGATCGGAGTACCCCCACCAAACGAAGAGAGCTCAACATCACAAGGTAGAGCTTGCATGTACAATCGAAAAAGAGTACATATACCATTAGCTGATGCTGTTAGTGTGCGTTACGAAGTCTGAAGAAAATGTTGAACGATCTCGGCTGGGATGATGGCTACACCTTAGCTCAGTGATTAGAGCATCGCTGGCCTCAAGCGAAGGTCCCTGGTTCGAATCCTGGTGATGACAGTCAATTTTTTCTTCAGACCTTTCCCGTTTGTGCCTTTCCCTCTAACCAGTGAATATTACTGTTAGCTTCGTACTTTGAGTGATTATCACTTACAGTTACATATACAATGTACTTGATAATTTCTTAGCGCATGAAAATCGGAGTCAGTACCACAATATTCCTCCCTCACTATAATGAGTCTAGATACTTTGAATGTGGAACAGGGTCCAGGACAGGATCGTCTGCTCTATCCAAATTATGGCCTGGTTGCAATTTGTCTATTTACCAGCAGGTACATCGCGCCAGGGAGTCATAGCACCTACACTGTAGGGAGACTACACAATACTTTATAGAATTTTGGGTCAGGATTTGGAGGTTCTCCGTGATCTGTGCAATCACGGCCTTGACTTACTGACCCTGAGAACGGCCCAGACTAGCAATGCCATGTACGAGTGTGTATAGATCTGCCCAATGGTGCCCCAGGGGTGGCTGAAACAGGAACCCCTGGGTCGAACCCCATGTCATTTAGCTTTACAGTCGCCTGTGCCATCTACCTAGATGCTACAACTCCCTGCGTTGCACCCAGTAAATGCAGCACATCAAGTATACAGCCATGTAGTGTTGGTTGTCACCTGTTCTGATCGTGTGATATCACAAACAATCTTCTACGGTCCATTCATTCGAACCTGGCACGTTAGGGGCCATCCATAATTATCTATCTTTAACAAGAAACGAGAAAAAAAATCGTTCATGGGCGGGTGGGTCAAGAAGGGTTTCGTAATGAAAAATATTGATAGCTGAAACACTAGTCCATTCCAGCTATTTTTCGTTGAGGGGTGAGTAGGTGGGGGTGGGGGACGGTCACAAGTTACTCATCACTAAACTTTTCATTTCGTGAAAATTATCGATAATGCCGGGTCCATAATTGTCGATCTTTTACACGAAGAGAAAAAGTTTCGTTGGTGGGTGGGTCAAGGGGAGTTTCATTTCGAAAAAAATACTGATATTACAGACATCAATCGGGGGGGGGGGGGGGGTGGGGGGTGGGTGGGTGTAGGAGGGTCCTTCTTTCATTTCGTGAAAATTATCGATAAAGCTGGATAGCTTTAGTCTATGCAATAAAATAGTTGCTTTCTTCACACAGACCGTAAAGTTTAAACAATATCCGGCCAGGTTTGTACCGAACATTTTTTCGAAAGGTAATTTCTCAAATGTTGCCTTGAGTACGTTCTCAGCAACATAGCGGGCCAGTTTCAAATAATTGGACTGCAAACTTGCATCGCTGGTTGTTCCAGCTCCATCACAGGTCGTATCACGGGAAATTGAGTCCAGCTCCACTTCAAGGTTGGGTGACACGTGATGGGCATCACTTCCTGCATGCTGGTGCATGTGACTCAAGAGCTCTGGCTGGCAAGTAGTTTTAGACTGCAGGTGCAATACAAGATTTTTCTGCGATGTGCTATGCATTGTGCATTGCATTTCTCGAGAGACACTTCACGCTATGTGAAAAAAAGAATTTCGCTCAATGTGGTATTGTGCATCGTGCAGTGCAACTTTCCCACAAAACTGGACTCAAAGCACCTTATAGCTGTGGTTCACAGCAAAGATTTTCCTATTTGCGACTCTTGGTTTAATGGGTGCAGTAGCATGCATGTGCCTGGTGATATTGTTGCAATGGATCATAGTGAGGGCGTAGCAGTACTTGTGCACTGATAGTTGGTCATGGCATGAGTACATAACCAAGAGTGGGCAACTCGATGATCCCTCTGCCCACGGCAGAAAGTTTCATCACTTCGGCTTTTGTAGGCCATTGGGCTCACTAATACCATCATGCATAGCCAGAGATCAAAACTTGTACATCACAGCTACGTTAGTTGAAGCAGAACAATGAACTGTGGATCCATGCCTACTGAACCTGATGAAACACTCTATCTACATGGCACATGTAGAAATATATGCGCGCTTGCTCATAATCATTGGATTTCGAAGCCGATCGTACCTTATGTTAGTAGTTGCACATTCTTAGCAGTTATGTAGTTTGATAATAACGTTACGATAGATTATCAATACTGGTGGAAACGTTATGCTGGTTGCATATTTTGTACCCGGTGTGCCATGACCAGGCATGCTAATTCATCGGATATTATCAAGTTTGCCTGCCTGCTGGGTGTTGTATCTTAGCTTCACTGTACTACAAATACGATAGGCATAGTTTTCCTAAATTGCTTCTTTATAACATTCAGTTTGTTTTGCTGCAATCTTTTCACGTGTTTTGCAGGATTGTAGCCAAGGGTGAATACCATTATGATGAGCGAAGGTCTCTGAGAACGCATGTCTGAAGGCTGGTCATGTTGGCCCAACGATGACTTTCATTGCCTGTTTCCGCCACCTTCATACTGGAATGAACTGGAACATGTTCCCTCTCTGTTTCTCATGTGGAAGGACGGAACAGATTGTTTGTCTGTCTCTGTGGATCACCGAAGGCTGAACAGTACAATTGGAAGAATATTGGATCTCACGAAGTGACTGAATCTGAAGCGGCTGACATGCATCTGCACAGCGCTTTCTTTCTGAGATTTGCTTCAAGGCAGGTTATTGTGTACGATTTTGTCCACAGTATTCCTATATTAGCCAAACGTATTTCTCTGATAGTATTGTGACTACACACGCACAATGATCTCTCCGTCATCAGTCTTTCGAAATGATGTGGCTCGCTGATGACAGCATGCATAGCCATAGATCAAATGAGCAGCTAAGGTAGTTGAAGCAGAAGAATGGATCAATGCATCCTGAACCTGGTGTACTGCCTATATGCACCCTCAATAGTATTTGTAATGTGTTAACTATGAAGTATCAACATTGCTTCTCTTCTATGTGGGTGGTGTGAGTGATGTCAGATGGTCTGTACTGCCATGGCCGATGGTGTTCACGGGAAGATGTTGGGTTGGGCCATTGTGCCCTCTTGCAATATGCTGTTGCAGCCTGAAGGCAATGAAAAAGTTCGAATGCTGATCTGCTTTCAAGCGTAGAATGTTACATTATGTGCATTACATATTTGCATAATTATGTTTTGTACTGGAGTGTGAATGTGCGGCAAGGGCATGCACATGTAAGTATATCGCACTGCAAACAGCCTAAGAGTTCACGTGGTATGTGATAAGTACACTTTTGGAAAGTGCGTGCACAGTCGAATCATGTAATGTTAAAACAGCCTTCGTGCTCCTCCCTGAATGGCTGCACAAGTAGAAATCTCCGTCTTCCTTTGCTTCTTTCTGCTTGAGCTGGCATGGTGGTCGTAGAGTTGGAAATTGTTAAGTATGATAACAATCGTTGTTTGGTCTGGAGACAAGAATGCATTTGGATATTTGTCCCAGGACTGCATGGCTTCCCAAACTGCATGTTGAATGCCATAGATGATTATTGTTCGGTTCAAGAAAGGACTCGCGGGTCTGTCTGGCTATTGTGAGCTCTCGCTAGTCCATTTCCATAGCACTTGCTCTGGATTCACTCGCTGGAATATTCTCCAGTATAGAACAAGAAGTTTAGAAAACCTACTGGTGATATTAGTATGTTATACTAGTTTCTCCGCACTGTACCGCAGCTTTTGTTATCACACACATGCGGGTTATATACAGTAGTTTATCTACAATCCAGCATGATGTTCTTCCAAGAACGCCCCCGACCTAGGCCCTCGGAACGACGTTCTTGGGTGTGCAACATCACTTATAGTTCTAAATCTTAGAATTAAGCGCAGGATGTTAGTGATCACGGTTCCAAATGCATGTCATTGCACTCCGCCTTTGGGACTTATTAAACATGTCATTGCACTCCACCTTTGGGATTAATTTAGAAAAGCGATCCTGTCAGCTTTTCTATTATTGTGTTCACATGGCAGAAAAAACGACACCGCTATGCTACGTAAGTTTCTACGTAAGGTGCTCGGTACTTCACTTAGGCTACGTAAGTTTCTACGTAAGGTGCTCGGTATTAGATCTACCAACGGGTGGTAGCCGCGTGCTGTGCAGTGCACGGCAGACATTGTGTTGCATGCCGTGCAGTCCGTTTTCGGATGTGCATGCGCGAGGAACTTCCTTCTTTGGAACTGCTTCTTGCATGAGCTGTTTCGGATATTTCGTGTCCTGGCTTATTTCGCTTCGGCTCTGCTGAGACCTCTTTTCACGGAATATTACTCAATGACAGGTGAGTTGACCAGTTCCCTTTGATTCATTTGCTTGTGTTGACTCTTTCATTTCTTTCGTCGAAAAGTGTGCTGATTTTAGGTGGAATACAATAAAATAATAATGGAAAAGCTGACAGGATCTCTTTTCTAAATTTAGCTTTTCTGCTGTCGAGGCTTCCTTTTACGGAATACTCAATGACAGGTGATCTCTGAGTTGACCAGTTTCCTTCGATTCATTTGCTTATGCTCACCCTTTCATTTACGGAAACGTGTGCTGATTTTATTCGGATTTAATAGATCCATTCGTATCTCTTTGCCCTTGCCAACAGTGTGCGAAGAACGCGAGTTCACCTTCTTGACGGTAAGGCTTAGATGTGTTGTCGAAATACTCATGTTCATTGTACATTGGTACGTTACAAGTAAGGCACTGGTCATGATTGCTTCCGGCATTCCGTGCTCCGATCATGGGGTAGAATCTGAATTTTGCAGTTATTATTATTATTATTATTATTTTATTTATTTTACTAGGGTGTTTCCAGTGGCATAGCATCGTTGGCAGTTCCCAATCTGGAGGCGAAGGTTCAAGGACGCATTGACCGACTACTAGTATGCAAAATAAATTCGCATATCAGGGAAAATCTCCATTATGGAGAGGTTCATGCATTCAGTGACTTGTTTGCTTCATACGAAACAAGCCAATGGGTGCAGTCTCGTGAAAATCTCGTACGATTGGATTTGTTTACTGGAGTCTGGGCTGTTTGATTTGTGAGTACCGCCGAGATTGCACTGCCCCAAGTAAAGTTGCGTGCCGGTAGAGCAAGAATTACGATCTGCAATCTGTTTGTTGTACCTGCAAGAATGTGCTGTACATGTATCGTATTTTCTCTGTTGTTGTTTCAGTTGCCGTCATGTTGCCAAAGAAAGGTTCAGTGACTCATTTGTTTCATAAAAGACGAGTCAATGGTTTGGTCTGGCTTAGAATCTTTCGCTGTAGAAGAAATCTATTCGTGTCTCTATTGCAGTATTGGAGAAATAATTGTATTCACTCGTTATAAAAATAGGGTTAAGACAAACTCACAGAGCAAATGCCATCGGTCCCTTGATGTTCGTCCTAAAGAGGTTTGACTGGATATCATTCATACTCCCCCAAAGTCGTGTAACATGTTATTATTATGGAGTGCCTTGTTTATCTCTCAGTACCTCCAACCATATATCCTTGCCCCTTATATCCTCGGGATCAGTGTAGTTGTTGGAACGAGGTGTCGGACTCAGCAATGTATTTGTTAACATTTTAATACATGTTTATTGTTCCTACTTTGCTGTGTTGTTTTAGATAATCGTGGACTTGTAACACTTTGAAATCATTGAACTGCTTCCAAAAGTTTTACCGACATCAACAGGATTACGATTTCATTACAATATGATGCCGGATGACCTTATCACGACAACCCATGACTACAATTATAAACACAGAATCAACAAAAACATCTGCGGCGCGCACCTGGTTACAATTCTCATGTAAATGTGATTTAGGGGAATTAGGGTGTGGACATCTGAATTTTCTGAAAGACAAGACAATTTTATGAGTCATGATGAGTCATGAAATTCTGCAACATCCACAGAATGACCTGCGTATAAAAAAAAGTATCACCGCCACTACTCATATGATTCCCCTGCAGAAGAACATGAATACATGTATGCAAGACTAGTTCCATTTTCTGCAAGAAAAGGCTTGCACATCAATGCGTATAATACGGTATTGAAATTGATATGATACACGTACATGTACATAGCCATAGGGGCTCCCGTAAGAAGACCATAGCTCTGTGCGAAACACCCTAGTAAAATAAAATAATAATAATAACATGTAGAGTCGCTACATGTAGGCCATCATTTAGGGCATTCCATTGATGACACAATTATAGGTTCTGATCGGTGGAATATGCTGCCTTCCACTGTTCGCTCTTGTACAGATTATCGCCCATTTGTTTGTTCATGCTTAACCTTTCTAGGGGCTCCCGTAAGAAGACCATAGGTCTGTGGGAAACACCCTAGTAAAATAAATAAAATAAAAATAATACCGGTAATATCCTTTAGCCAAAAAACAAAAGAAATTATAGCAATAAAAACTGCTTTATGGCAGTTTTCTAAAAAAAGTTATTGTGTTCTAGTCCATGGACCCCGTCTAAAAAGTAAGAAATTAACGAAATGTGATAGCCGAAAATTAAAATTTCACACAAAACCTCACAATAATCACACACGCGACAACCTTTTCCCCTCGTGGTCCTCTTTCACATGCAAGCATGTTGGCGCAGTACATGTACTTGTACAAGTACAAGTGTCGGAATAAACAAGTGTTGAAAGCCGTACTATTAGATCTTCAAGTGTCGTGATTATTGTGAGGTTTTGTGTGAAATTTTAATTTTCGGCTATCACATTTCGTTAATTTCTTACTTTTTAGACGGGGTCCATGGACTAGAACACAATAACTTTTTTTAGAAAACTGCCATAAAGCAGTTTTTATTGCTATAATTTTAAGAGCTGCATGCATGCCAAAGCTTGTCATAAAAGAAGAGCAGACTTAAATAGGCATCTTGTACGCATGATTTCTAACATGTAACATCCCTGCCGAAGAGCGTTCTTCCATACTACAGTAGAGTCGAGCGTCCAAGAACGTTGTGTCCAAGAGGTTAGCCTTGGGTGTTCGTATTTTTCAGCCATCCGGCTGCGCTCTTGTAGCATGTTCTTAGAAACAATCATGTTAGGATCATATTATTATGTATCCCGAAAGCTGCCGGAAAACCAACACCGCCATTCTTTTAAACTTAAGGCGGTGGCGTTCTTAGCATTTCAGGCTGGACATTCTTGGGCAACACGTTCTTTGGCGCCCGACTCTACTGTAGTACTGTACATGAAATACAGCTACTACAACTGTAGTAATATAGAATGCCGATTATCCGAATGATTGATTGTCCGAACTGCTCAGGCTGCATGGCAGCAGGCTGTCATCAACATGCATCCCATGATAATTTCGGGGAGCTGGAGTGTGTGCCAAAAAGAATGAGAAATGAAAGTATGCATGAGGAAATGAGTATGTTTTAGATGAGTGTTTTCCCACGCCCTTATCCGAACATACATGCACTCGATCGCCATAACCCCTGGCACACAGCACACAGCTTCAGAACCTGAGAGAGTATGATATGGGTATGTCACAAGTACTCCCAGGTCCCGAAGCTTTCGTCTCAACAAAGGATCATAATCGACGACTTGTAATGAACTACATTTTGGTGGTATTATACTGTACTTGTTTACATTCAATTTAGGAATGAGTTTAAAGCATGAGAACTATCCACAGCAGACATTCTCACTGTTCGGAGTTGCCAAAAACGTGGTGCATGTACAAATCAGGGATGGGTACAATACCAACATCTGAGGTGAGTCTATCAGGAAAGTGAATGTCGTCCACTCTATAAAATGGGGTCCCTCAAGAAAGATGCGATTTTGCAGGCATGGACGTTTCCAGCCAGGTGACTGTATATACAGTGATCTAAGTTATGCAAAGCTTGACATGAATGATTGGCTGGACACGTCAAAGAGAAGGAAGAGAGAAGCAGACCAACCTTACACCAGCTGAGTGTAGTGGCCCAAAACAACAAACTAATTCTGTGTGGCCTTAGAGGAGCTGGGCAAGATGTGTACAGTGAATTAAACAATACAGTAAACGTGGGAGAAGAAGTGACAAGACTGAGTATGATACACTGTGCCAGCACAGTGCACATACTAGTGCAACTGTTGGTGTAGTTGCAGTTGGCCCACACAAGCAGGTCACTCGATTGTAGATACACAGAGCGCATTCTACATCATACAAAACATGTTGAGCTAGGCAGCAGTGGCTGGCATTTACCGACATACACCAATGCCAATGCGCGGCTTGAGCAAATATTACAAGCCTCGGAACACCCATACGCCATTTTAGAGACAGAACAAGGCGATGAGTAAGCACCAAAGGATTATATGAATAGCGGCCAGGCAATAATTCAGGCCACTGCTGCTAATCAAGGACTAGTTACTAGTACTAGTATGTTGTCAGTGTACCCTGAAACGATGCAATCACAGCGAACGTGATACATGCACATCATGTTGCCTGGTTCTTGGTTAAAAGTTGTATCCTCAATGCTTGAGGTTTGTGGGGTCCCTCCAGCTTCTCAGAGTCCTGCACAAAAAAAAGATAAAAGCAAGTGCAGGTAGAATAACAGTAAGCTCACATAAAACCTCTTCGTCTTGCTAACAAATTTCGTGATTAAATCCTCAGCATGGGAACGAGGCTACAGGAAAAAAAAGTTCAACCATAATAATGCAAAAAGGCAACTTTAGCTAATCATATTTTTGGCAGCAACACTATACTGTTTGTATAGGAGAGTTGGCTTGGTGCATTCATGCCAAATGCACTCCCTATAGTATTGTATTACTGTACTTCATCATTCTTTCTTTCTTTCTTTTTGCGCTGTTTTACCACCTTCTTACTGTATTTAATCCACTGTTCCTGTTCCTTTTCCCTTGCCTGTATTTCACCTGATGAGAAGGCTTGAAAGTATACTTGTGAAGACAAAAACTTTCAAGATGTTTGTAATGAGCCTGAAGTGTGTCCTTTTTATGAGTATTATCGCATTTTTGTCTCAGAGGAAACTGTTTTCATCATTTTACTTGGGCATTCATTCCCAGTAGCCCTAATGTCTTCTAACAGAGTGCGCAAGGTACTGCATATTCGGCGCATATTTTATTTTCGGCTATTAACGGCCTGTGCATTTTTAATTCGGAAAGTGGTGGACATCACGCAACTAAATTGTAAATAAAAGGAGGTTTGTCAACTGACAACCGCATACTTTTTCGACATCACTAACGAGAGAGCTTGGAAGCTCAGGGCCCTACGCTATGCTTTTTTGCCTTGATGACCTAGACAAAAAAAAGCATAGGGATGTTATAAATTCTTTAAAAAATTCCTTTTTTTTTAAAGACATAACCTGGGATTCGAACCCGCACTATCGCGCGCCCTGCATGCATCCCCCGATACACTTCGCATACATACTTATTCTTCCAAGTTGTTTCACATTGTGATCTTGCATTCGAAAGCCCTATTTGAATATGCATTGTGGCCAGCCGTCTTTGATGGCACGGTACGGTAGGGGATAGGTACGGGACAGGTACGATCGAGGGTAATACGAC
The DNA here is from genome assembly GCF_964019385.1 of Sycon ciliatum. Lineage (NCBI taxonomy): Eukaryota > Metazoa > Porifera > Calcarea > Leucosolenida > Sycettidae > Sycon > Sycon ciliatum. Next base: position 40,993,179 of record NC_088644.1, read on the forward strand.
ACCGTCTCCCGTACCATACCGTACCATCAAACACAGCTGGCCACATACAGCTGCACGCAATATTCAAATAGGGCTTTCAAATGCAAGTTTTGCGTAGCTAAAGTATGTTAACGCGGTGACGTAATGTTTTCACTGTATGCTGATGTCTATCACGCGCGTGTTCGCGCCAGCTCACGGATGCGCCGTTGTGCGCATGCGCAAACTCTCCCAGCAGCTCGCTTTGCATACGTACACCCTTCAGCAGCCTTCGTGCCTGGCTCTCTTTGTTAGTTGCATTGGCTCGCATGACTCTTGCTCCGTGTTTTCAAACTCCGGAGTTCTTCAGTTCTGTTCAGACTTCCTTGTACAAGGTGACATCGTCGTTTCGGTCTCTTGTTGCCTAGTTGTGGTGTCCAGTCCCTGGGCGGGCTGGAATTCTGAGTGCTGTATCCGCGGAGTGGTTTACTCAAATTTTCTCAAATTTTCCCACGCTGAGGCAAGAGATGTCGCGCAGGTCCGCCAGGTCATCTTCTAGCCCCTACGCTAGAGCAACATCCTCCCCTGCTCCTGGAACCACCCAGGCCAGAGCCCCGGCCCAGAACCTCGCGCCGCCTCGTGCTCCTCGTGCTTCGGCTCTACCTGGCCAAGTGCCTCCGTCTCAGTCAATGCCGGCCGGCCACCCACCCCAGCCCACGCTGGCGAGCCAGATCTCCGCCGCCGTGGCTGTTGCTATTCAGCCTCTGGCCGACAAGGTTACCCTGCTGGAGCAGGCTGGCGCAGCCCAACTCGCCGGCCCAGGAACTGGCGTAAACTCGGGACTCGCTCATGTTCCGACGTTCAGCGGGGCCTCGCTTTGTGCTGCCGGATCAATCGCCACTGCAGCGCCGGTTTTACCAGTATCAGTACCGGCTGCCAGCTACCCGACACAGCAGTGGCCGTCATCTGGAGACCTCCCCGTGGTGCCGCCTCGCCTTCGAGACCGGATTGTGCGAGGTGAGTTCACAGAATTAAGCGATTTGCTGCCTGAATCCCTGGGCTTCGAGGGGGATCATGATGTGATGCAACTCGACGTGGGCGCGGGCCGATCTGTGCAGCTCGTCCCCAAATCTTCCCACCGGCAACCCGCCAAACGACACATCTATGATCTTGCCACATGGGTGGAAGCGTTCACCACATACTCGAGGGTGCTGGCCGACGCCTCACCACAGCTGGCAGGTGATCTCTGGGCGTATCAGGCCATCATTGTCGATGCCAACGTCCGGTTCCACAATGATGCCTGGCTGTCCTATGACCGCAAATTCCGTATGGCCACGGCGTCCCTCCCTCACCGCTATTCCTGGTCCGTCATTGACCCGAACCTGTGGCAGTCTTGTCTCACGGGCCGTGGGCGGCCTTCGTGCCAGCGTTGCTCCATGGTCCATCCAAGTCAGCCCAGCAGCTGCCCCTTTCGTGGGGGGCTCCCAGCCCCAACAGCGCCTACGGGGAGCCAGTTCTCGCACCAGCCTGGCTTTGACGGCAAAGCCATCTGTCGTAATTTCAACTTCGGCAGCTGCTTGCTCTCCCCCTGCTCCAGAGCACACGTCTGCATCCAGTGCCGCGGCCGTCACCCCGCACGCCAATGCTCCAAGTCTGGTGACTCGACCAAGAAATAACTCTCACCCCAGTGGTGACGCTGCTTTATAGGTGCCCACTAGCACGCCTGTTCATGTTCAGCGCTTTATCAATCTTCCCTCTCCTCATCCAAATGCAGTATTTCGCTCTTATGGTTCACAAGGCATGCAGTATGGCTTTCGTATTGGCAGCTTTCGCCCCATTGCATCTTCTGTTATGTCTCCTAATCACTCTTCGGCTTGTGCTTGCCCTGCTGAGGTTACTACTCATCTGCTTAACTGTTGTAACCGCGGAGAAACTGCGGGCCCATTTGCATCTCCGCCATTCCCTCACATGCATATTTCTGGTTTGGGTGCTATCCCGAAGTCTGATGGCAAACTGCGTATCATCCACGACCTCTCGCCCCCTGCCGGCTCGAGTGTGAATGACGGTATATCTCGGGATGAATTCAGCCTGCAGTACGAAACTGTCGATACAGCTATCTCTCTGATCATGCAGGCAGGGTGTGGCGCTCTTTTGACGAAGGTCGACAGGAATGCATTCCGTCTCTGTCCTGTTGCCCCCTGTGACTGGCCTCTTCTGGGCATCTTCTGGCAGGGACAATTCTATCATGACAAAGTGCTACCATTTGGATTGCGTTCTGCACCATACATATTCGATAAATTCGCCACAGCAGTCCAGTTTATTCTCGAGGATGCATGCCACCTAAGCCAATTACTCCCCTACCTGGACGACTTTCTGAACGTTAGTCCGCCCCACCTGCCCGTTGCGGAACATCATCGCTCACATATCTTAGACATGCTCCGCTATTTGCAGATACCGGTGGCCTCTGAGAAAGTCGAAGGCCCATCCACATGTCTCACCTTCCTCGGCCTGGAGCTGGATTCGCTGACGTTTGAGATCCGGTTACCGTCCGCCAAACATGGGGCGTATCTCGGCAAAGTCAACGGCCTCCTTCAATCAGGCATGGCGTCCCGGCGCGAACTCGCCTCCGTGTTGGGCAATCTCTCGTTCGCGGCCCGGGCTATTCCTGTCGGTCGTACCTTCCTGAGGCGCCTGTACGACCTTGACCGTGCAACAAGCAACCTTCCAAAGCACAAGGTTCTCTCTGGCAATAGCACCGTCATCCAGGAGGACATACTCAGCTTCAGAGCGGCGGTACCTGGATTTCTGTCAGCAGCATGGCGTTGTGGCCCTGCCTGGAAGCGACGTTCCACTGTGCTACTACGCAGCCCTCCTCATGCGCACACTGCGGCCGGCCTCGGTTCGCACATATATGTCAGCCATCTGGAACTTACACGTCGAAATGGGCCTCGAGTACCCGAATCAGCCGACGTCCCTGCTGTCACGAGTGTTAAGAGGCATAGCCCGTTCGTCGGGACCTGGCCGCCCTCGTTTGCCTATCACAACACCCATCCTCCGGCAACTCTGCCAACGCCTCCAAGTTTCCTCCATGCGGCACTCAGTTGACCAGGCAATGCTGCAGTGCGCCTTCACCCTGGCCTTTTATGGCTTCCTGCGCTGTGGTGTGAGCTCACCTCGTTGACGTTTGGCAACGTGGCCCTGGACCAACAATCATTTCGTATCACCATCACGCTGCTGCAATCAAAGACGGACCCGGACGGTAGGGGCACGGTAGTCCACGTGGGCGGCTGTACCGATGTCATCAGCTGCCCTGTTACGGCGATGGTGCGGTACCTGACGGCAGTGTCGGCAGAGTCCCAATCTCCTAGAGATCAGCTGCTCGTCTACCACAATGGCCAGCCTCTGACACGAGCGGACGTCACGAGGGAGGTGCGGACCCTCCTACCGCTTTGTGGGATTACAGATCCGTCCAGCTATGCCAGCCACTCATTCCGGATCGGAGCAGCCACGTCTGCAGCTATCGCAGGCGTACCAGAGCACGTGATCCGCCATATGGGGCGATGGCGCAGCGACGCCGTGCTGCGCTATATCCGTGTTGAGCCATCCGAGGTGCGGCTAGTATCAGAGAAGCTAGCCACAGTGAGTGACTGACCAGTAGCGCTGCACCTTGACGAATGTCTCCTCCGGTATACATACCAACTCTCAGTACCGCTATCGGTACCTAGATTTCTTGACTGCTAGCAGCTCCTGCTATACTCCTCGTTCAATGCTCGCGTTATTTCTGAGCACTGACTTATTTGGTTGGCCCACCAGGGTAACTAGCTTGGGCACTGAACTCTCAGTAGCTGGCAGCATTCTCTCTACTCTCCCGAATCACTCTATTCGGTTACTGCCCTTGGCAGGTCAGCCGCCATTTCGGTCTCACTCCGAATCACTCTATTCGGTTACTGCCCTTGGCAGGTCAGCCGCCATTTCGGTCTCACTCTCGGTCCCCGCCTCTGTCGGGTCGGCCGCCCCCATGGTTACACACTGCCAGCTCCTTCGCCCAGTTACCCTGTGGTGCCAACCAACTACTGCTGTGTCTGTGTGTGGGTCGTGTATGCCTCCGCGTACGGAGCATGCGTTAATGCAAGTTTTGCGTAGCTAAAGTATGTTAACGCGGTGACGTAATGTTTTCACTGTATGCTGATGTCTATCACGCGCGTGTTTGCGCCAGCTCACGGATGCGCCGTTGTGCGCATGCGCAAACTCTCCCAGCAGCTCGCTTTGCATACGTACACCCTTCAGCAGCCTTCGTGCCTGGCTCTCTTTGTTAGTTGCATTGGCTCGCATGACTCTTGCTCCGTGTTTTCACCCACCCACCCACACCGACTTCATTGTGTTACAATTCTTATTCTGTAGCACCCCGCTTATACTACTAACCTCATTCGTCTTCCAAACTCACTCTGCTAAACAAAAACAAGCAGGGATTGGGCACTGAACTCTCAGTAGCTGGCAGCATTCTCTCTACTCTCCCGAATCACTCTATTCGGTTACTGCCCTTGGCAGGTCAGCCGCCATTTCGGTCTCACTCCGAATCACTCTATTCGGTTACTGCCCTTGGCAGGTCAGCCGCCATTTCGGTCTCACTCTCGGTCCCCGCCTCTGTCGGGTCGGCCGCCCCCATGGTTACACACTGCCAGCTCCTTCGCCCAGTTACCCTGTGGTGCCAACCAACTACTGCTGTGTCTGTGTGTGGGTCGTGTATGCCTCCGCGTACGGAGCATGCGTTAACGCAAGATAATAACGTAAAGCAACTTGGAAGAATGGGTATGAATGCGAAGTGTATGGGGGAATGCATGTAGGGCGATAGTGCGGGTTCGAATCCCAGGATATGCCTGAAAAAAAGGAGAATTGAAAAATTTATAACATCCTATGCTTTTTTGCCGTCAGATACAGATAGCGCCAGGCGTGACACAAACAAACACACAAACAAACACCAAATTAAAGCTGTGTGGACCCTGGCTAGCGCCAGACGTTACTGAAGTAACGTCTTCTGCATAGCTACGGGAATAAAAGAATTTTTCGTCCAGCGCATGCGCCAGGAGTGAATAGCAACTGAATAGAGCGGTTGTCATTTGACAACCCCCCTTTTATTTACTAGAGGAAACGCAAAAGGTAACAAGATTACGTAACCCAAGGTGAGAAGGCACTGAACGAACTGTCAACCTACGAATACAACCTCAGTGTAACAACATGCTCTTTCTGCTTACACAAGCAGAAAGAGAAAGAGCACGTTGTTGCACTGAGGTTGTATTCGTAGGTTGACGCTTCGTTCAGTGCCTTCTCCCCTTTTATTTACTGGGCATTTGTAGCCTAAAATTCGTTTTGCAAGGTTCAACGTGACAGTGCATACAGGCATCAGCAGTACAGGCTGAAATTTCAATGTGGCCGAGATGTGTTTTTGCCCTGGGGAGGCTGCAATTTAAAAGCGTCGGAAATTTGCATACTTTACAACACAGTACTGAGCATGCGGTGAGCTGATCACGAAATGAATTGGACGTACTAATAATGCTAAGGGATTCGGGGGCGCATCAAAGGGGTCAGCACCAAGAAATGGGATAGATTTGTGCCCAGTTCGGGTATGTATATTGGGTATAGAACGGAAATTATTGGCTAAGCCTCGGGCGACTCCTACCAGTATTGCCACCAATGGCCCATGGCTGCTGATCTCTGTGATAGAAATGAGACGTGTATGTGAAACCAAAATACGGCTTTTCAAGATGTACTGTAAGACATGTTATTATAACGAGTCGCACATTTAACGATTGTCCAAAATTCATAGGTTAACGAGAAGATATGTTAACAATCTTGCAGTATTCTGCCATATACACACACAGCATATATGAAGCAGTACGGCCTCAATGGATCTATTATAACGAAGAAATGTCATCCGTTAAAACGTTAGATTTGCTTCCTCGTTATATATACATGTCTTACAGTATGTGCATTTTGTGAAGATCTGATCTAAGGGACACCTTGTTGGGTCTTGCCAATATTCAATTATTATGATGTTCATATCTATGCATGAATTATAAGCAAGAATCAATAACCCCAAGAGTATGCAGCTTTGCACATGGAGTCTGCCACAACACGTTGACCAAAGTACATGAACCTAGACACGAGCTAGGGAATCAGCTGAGCTGCTGCGTCATTTATGATCTGCTATAGTTTCCAGTCTCCATGGAGATTTTTCTTGGAGACGTCGAATCTACAGTATTAGGTGTGGAACTATTGTACTAAACCGCAGGAGATAGAATCTATTCAGCTCGGACAACATTTCACTACGTACGGAAGGAAGTACGCCGATCAAAGCTTGCTACATCCCGTTTAGTCAACTTAACGGCCCAAATAATGCTTGGGTCATGAACTCATCGCTGTTGGTCTTTCGAGGGTGCCTGACAATGGTTGTTAATGCACAGTACCAGCCGGGCCAAATGACAAGATCAGAGACATAGATCTTCCTAGTTCAATTGCTGAAACGTGACTTGTGCAAACGTTACGTAGCAAAAGGAACTGTACTATGGCACTACACGCCATTCACAATAATCAAAAATGCCCACTTGACAAAACAGAATTTCATCAACGGAGCCCCGGGATTTTTTCTTCTGTACATAATATCAAGAGTACATAACCCCCCAGAGTGTGCAACGCCTGATCCAGCTCTGTATACAGGTATAGGGTCTTGGTCGAGCGGAATCGGATCTTTGCGTCATAATACCGTACACATCTGAGGGGAACCCGGGGAGTCGCGGGTACTCTTGGATCAAAAACAATGGTGCCCTGCCTCGAGACCGGCCTTGAGCTGGTGTGGAGTGTACGCATGACATCAGAAGATCCGATTCCGCTCGACCAAGACCCTATGCAGAGCTGGATCGGCGTTGCACACTCTGGGGGGGTTATGTACTCTTGATAATATGCATTATGGAGTCATAGCATAAATAATAATAAGGGAGACGGCACGGTAGACTTTCAGCCTAAATCATAACGAGGGCCAGCTGGGCAGCTCAAAAGAGAGCTCTATGCACTATTGGCAGAGTGGTATACATGAATAGAGAGTGACCACCCAGTGCGTGAAGCTTTTCGTGTCACCCTAGAAAATTTCAAAAATTAATAATGTGGGTTCAACCCCGGGCTGCCAGTGACAGTTGCCCTTACTGCCTTAGGGGCAAGTGCGATACATACATGCTCGCATATAGCATCGCTTGACTGACCCATGCTTGGGGCCAGTGGGTCAAGTCCGCGATCACGAGTTGCATAAACCACGGATCATGTAGAATCTCCATGGATCCAATCTGTGTACTGTAAAAGCAGACATTTTTGATGGTGTAATATTTTCGGAATTCTCCAAAATCGGTGGTTCGGTGGAGGGAAATTTTCGGTAATACCCGCTTTCCAGGTAAGGGTGCTAGCACTACTAAGAAGTACCGAAAAATTTCGGTGCATTTTTTCGGTAAAAATTGTCGGCACCGAAGTTACCGAAAATAAAACACCACTGAAAATTTCCGCTTTTACAGTACATCATTTTGGGTATCATGATCTCGTGTTGTTTCCTTGGGTGCTACGACTCCCTGACATGCATTGATCCATGGCACGGTATGATTTGGGCGATTTCAGCCAATCAGTAGACGTTCTGAGAGGGGTATATTCAACGATACACCCCGCTCAGTTCACATGGGTCGCGCCAAGAGTGAATATTGGAAGGAGTCTTGGGAAAGTGCCCTGGGAGAAATGGATTGCACCATTCTATACATGTACTGCATTCCCCATAATTTCCTCGTGCTATATCCTCGGGAAAATATTTAACGTATACCCTTCACATACTCATAGAATAATCCAAACGTATCTGCAGTCAACCACGGGTATAACAACCCACGGATAGTGAGACTATCTTCAGACCTAGTAACAATATAGCCGTATATTTTCAACCCCGTGAATGACGCCAACTCCCAAATAGCAACACTTTTCTCATGCCCGATCAAGGGTCGTTCGTTACTGGCAAAGTTAGCTGGACATCTTGTCATGTAGTCATTATTACTTCAAGCAGGGACAATGAAATACACCCCGCCCCCTTTCCTGCAGAGGGAACAGTGCTGTGTCCAGGTCCGCATGCAGCATGGAGGTGCTAGTAAGTCACTGGCATATTTTCTCTTGTGGATCGATGTACAGTGCGTGACAATGCTTCCATAGTGGTGGTGGTGGTGGTGGTGGTGGTGGTGGTGGCGGGAGCATACTGCACTGCAGGGCATTTCCACACTGGCGTACTATTATTTTCTCTTGCAGACGTGCCGTGCACGACAATGCTTCTAGTGATGGTAGTGTGGTGGTGGTGGTGGTGGTGGTGGTGGTGGTGGTGGTGTGGTGGTGGTGGTGGTCACAGTGGTGGTGGTGGTGGTAGTCACAGTGGTGGTGGTGGTGGTGGTGGTGGTGGTGCTGCTGCTGCTGCTGGTAGTGGTGGCGGCGGTGGTAGTTGCGGTGGTGGGAGCATTCTGCACTGCAGGGCATTAAAGCAAGCTCGATTGTGCATGCATGGTGGCGGTGGGAAAGAGGAGCCAAGGAAAGTGTGTACATATTTTTTGTTGAAAGCACGAGAATTCAAAGAAAGCTGGCTGCTTCCTCTATTTCCATGATCGGCCAGTGCCTGCAGCACGAACAGTACATTGTATTACATGTATGTGCATAGACAGACAAATAAACACTAACCTGAGCATGGGTACCGCTTGTATTCGTGGTCAGGAAAGTGAAAGTACGAACGAAGGAGAAGAAGATTGTTGACCATGGCGAACAACTGCATATCCAGAGGGCACACGGCTTGCCAGAATGGGTCGGCTACATCTTCGCTAATTTTCTACTAGTATCCTAACAACATTCAGCTTCGAGGTCAAGGACGACGGCATTTTTGGAATGAAATTTCGAATTTTGGAGAAGAAGCTTGCTTTCGGAAAAATGTTCCTTTCACGCAAGGCAGGATGCCAGGTCAGGCGTGTGAACCAGGTGAACTGTGTCAGCAGATCGACGTTTACGTTCCAGGCCGACAGTTTTTTGACCAAGCCGTGAATCGCCCTCGCTCTGACTCGCCCGGCTACGAAGGAGTAATTTTACAACTCTTCAGGCCAGCTACAGGTCTCTGATGCAGAGCTGCAAGTGACGGATATCGGTCATTTGCAGCCACTACTTTGGGCCTCCTGGTCGTTGCAATCTGATACATAATATACCTCGAGCGTTTAGGGACCATCGCAAAAGTTCGCAGAAGCCCCTGAAACGAAGAGCATACGTTTGGGGGGGAGGGAGTCGGTGCGAAAATCGCAAACCGGGCTTCAATTCAAAAAAGTATTGACGACATAATTATAGGAGCTGTAGGATTAGCATGCCATCACAGCCGGCGTAGATATATCGCTTGAATGTGAAAGCAATATACACCAATCAACGTTCATTGTAATGCTCAAAGGATACAACTGCATAGCTCTAGCTGTTCTCGTTCTTAGATCACCCACTGCAAGGTGATATCATCGTTGCATTTATAAAGTGCTGTACATTGTTACACACTGATACAACAATGCTTGTGTAGTATTATTATAATAATTATTATGTGTGAGCATCGAAGTGAAAAAATGAAGCCCATATTGTGACTGTCGTTTCGTTTGAGGGGGGAGGGAGGGGGGTCAGGCCCGAAACTCACGGTCTTCGTTTCGGGGGCTTCTGCGAACTTTTGCGATGGTCCCTTACATGAAGACAGTTAACCCGGGTCAAATACTGATATGCCGCCAAAAGTCCACTTCTACAGTAGGCAAAGCCCGATTTTGCCAGGGAAGCTTCGATATTTTGCCGCAAAATTTTGCTGGCTCATCGTCGATATTTTGCTTTCATTTTGCCAGGCCACTCGATATTTTGCTCCCTTTTTGCTCAAAAATTTGTGTCACGTGTGAGAAAACTGACCGAAAGTGGGTTACATGTTGGCAAAAATGAGAAAAAGTGAGTCACGTGTTGGTAAAACTGTGCCGAAATGAGTCATGTGCACCGTATATGTGTAAAATCTCCCAATTCCCAGCCAACACACCGATATTTTGCTCCATTTTGCCAGCAAATTCCCTTTCAAAATTCTTCGATATTTTGCTAGCAGAATTGCTAGCAAAATCGGGCTATGCCTATTCTACAGTCCTGGTCACGTGAATCCGTTCGCGCGAAATTTGCATCTGTAGTGCCGTTCAAACCTGGCGCGAGATACGCACAGAAGTAGATCTACGTTTGTACGATTTTCTTGACCCGGGTTGATTTCAACCAGGGAGTCGTAAAAGCCCGGGAGAGGACACGGCACACATTCCCAGAAAACATCAATTCTTTGCCTCGCGCTGCCGGGGAACGCTGCCAGGGAACGGTGTTGCGAGGCCAGGAAATTATTATTTTCGAAAATTGTGATGTCTTCTTGAAATACTAATTGGGACATTCTCCGATTTCTCTTAGAGCACGGAGACGATTGCTCCGTCGAGTCTTCTGATCTCTATTTTCATCCTCAATTCTTCCAGCTGCCTCACTCATTCTCTCCCAGTTTATCGAGGTTAATTTATTCTGAGGCGATGGAAATGCAAGATAAATCCCTAATTGTACTTCACTTTTATTTGAGTTGGGGTGAACGAAATGAGATTTGTGGAAAATGACGCCACTTCCCGTGTTAGCCGCTGGTCGTATCATACAGCTCATATTCCATTGCAGGTGATGGGCGAACGTTCGTGTTGAGATCCGCTGAGCTTCCTCGTACTCGTGGAGTTGAATTTGTGGCAGAAATTGCACTGAATTGCAGTCAAATGGTTGTGAATGAAACGAGATTTGTGGAAAATGACGCCACTTCCCGTGTTAACCGCTGGTCGTATCATACAGCCCATATTCCATTGCAGGTGATGGGCGAAAGTTCTTGTGGAGATCTGCTGAGCTTCCTCGGCGTCCTCGTGGATTTATGAATTTGTGTCAGAAATTGCACTGAAATTGCAGTCGAGTGGACTTCTGTGCGTGTGTTGTGAGTGAATCGCAACGGCTCCCTTCCTTCAGCATCGTCAAAACGCAACATAGAGCATTATTACACACTCGTTCCATGATTCATGATAATGCCTGGATTCTTTTAAAAACAATCAATGTGTGTTCCCTATCTATCTACATTGTACATGGTTGCAGGTCGTTATTTATAAATCTTGATAATTAAATTTCAACACTTTTCTACTCGTATACTGAGTACGCGGTGACTTGAGCCGTTTAGGAAACGGAAGTCTTGGCGAGAGTAAAAAAGGTAAACCTATCATTTGTACTTCATAACGGAATTGTGCACAAAAATGCACACGCACGTGCGCGCGCACACACACAAGCACACACACAAACACTGTACAAACACACACAAAAGTACAAGCACATGTGCACATACACACGCCTCCCCCCCCCCCCCCCACGCACACACACTCAACTCCCCACCCCTGTACCATGTGTACTGAGTCTGACAGACATACAATCATGTTTATCCTTCCTTCGCCACCAGTTTCGGATAATGGTGTCAACAACGAGTTGTAAAATATTGGTATTTTAGGACTCCCTGCCCTGAAGACGAGCACAGCGCCGTGGATCGAGCAGATCCGGCCGCGCCGGCCTAGCGTGCTTCACTTTCTGGCCGAGGCAAACATCGTCCGCGTGCGCGCATCCCGTGTCCTCTCCCGGGCTTTTACGACTCCCTGATTTCAACCCTCCCCCCAAGGGGAGGGTTGAAATCAACCCGGGGCGAAATTTCAACCCGGGTCAAGCGCAATGCGTCATGTAAACGCGCCATTCATTTTATGCACATGGCGGGTTGAAATCTGACCCGGGTCGAACTCAACCCGGGTTGAAACGCCGCCTTACAGGCGTAGAAAAAGTCGCGAAATCTGTGTTCTACGTGGGCAATGTCCACATGGAGTGTAGCGCTAACGCAATTACTGACTGGTGCAAGGACCGTGAGGTTGAGG
>NC_088644.1:41005353-41048223 GCF_964019385.1 Sycon ciliatum
GATCAACTTGATATCAATCACAAGTGATGGTTTTCGCTGATCCGGGCTCACATTATAAGATGAGAAGAGAAGGGTTATAACAAATGCGTACTGTAGAAATCAGCCATAACATTCGTTACTATGTTATAGAACTCTGGAAGGAATGAACCAGCGGGTTCGAAGCGGGTGTTGGCAAAGATGGTACGGACACGAGACACAAAGCAATGACTATTTTGGGTGGTTCTAATGTCAGTGGGGAGAGAATTCCAGGTGGCAGCGGTAACAAAGAGGAAAGTGGCACGCGAGTAGGTGTGCGCCCTGGCAGGCGGGGACAAGTTGGAGAGGACGATGAGGGGTGAATTCCCGGAATCACTGTGTATTTGAGCAGGGAGTGGTGCTTTCTTGCAGGTTTGCGGAGTGGATGGTGCGACGTACTCCCCGTGTGCTCCGGCTGGGCAGTCGTGAGTCAGTCAAGCGTCAAATTCGACAAGAAGTGTGTGTTCCTCATTGGAACAACCAACTTCATGACTAATACCGCCGAAGTCGCAACTTCTAAGTTCCTACACCCCCTTGTCATGATTTGTTTTCTGAACTAATCTTTAATCATATACATTTGTCACACGTACATTCTATCTTTACCTTTATCCGCTGCAATAGCAATGAATACAACTATTAAATGGACCGATTGCCATTTGTACAGATCCACGGAATCCCGTAGAATCCCGTAGACCCGGTAGGGTGTTGAATGTGCAGGATTGTGTTTTCTGCTATTTCCACTAAGAAATGGGCCTGAAGGCATTCATACGAAAACCTTTTCTGACAAAGATCTAGCTAGTCATTGGTTCTAACCAAAGTGAAGAAGCAGGAAAAGCGATTGCTGGTCACTGAATTATGATGTATTATTAATGTGCCTCCCTTTCTTTTTCTCTCCCTATCTCCTTTCCCTCTCTGACAGCATCTTTCTTCTTTTTTCCCTTTGCTTGCCGTGGTTGGCTATCACCTGACCTCTCATGTTTATTGGCAGTCTTCGGACGGGGCCAGGAGATGTTGAATAAATAAATAAATAAATAAATGATGCTAAAAGGTCAAATGCGATGCATAGCACACAATGAACACCCTACCGGGTCTACGGGATTCTACGGGATTTCGTTGGATCTGTACAAATGGCAATCGGTCTATTGTGCACTCATAACCATGCACATGTACTTCATATGAAACAGTAATTTATTTATGAAAAAATCCAGAGCGTTTTCTCGTGACTAACTTATCATCAGTGGAACATCGTCACATGGTAAGAATCACTAAAACAGCCAGTTGTATAGCTTAGTTATTATAGTTATTCCTTCTTTCCATGTCGTATTGTTTGAATAAACTCGTTTTGACAGGCTATACATGTATATACTCCTCAGTCGTCACGACGACAGTCTATTTTAAAATAATCATTATAGTCTATTATAGACTCAGATGGAGAGCCAAGGTTTAATTTATACAAATAGAAAGACCAAGGAACTACAAGTTACGCTATACTGTCCACTAACACCACCAGTTACTAAACAATCAGCTCATGCGATAACATTGCACGACACTGACCGACGGTACTGACCCCCCCCCCCCCCCTCCAGCAGTTAGTTGTAGAACGTCAGTACCGTCGGTCAGTGTCGTGCAATGTTATCGCATGAGCTGATTGTTTAGTAACTGGTGGTGTTAGTGGACAGTATAGCGTAACTTGTAGTTCCTTGGTCTTTCTATTTGTATAAATATGCCTATTATACTTGAAGTATTAATAACACCAGTAATATAGCTAGAATAATAATCACATATAGCAGCTCTCGGTTTCACATAGCATCAGTTACACCAGCAGTGTGAGTTCATGCATTGAATGTGAAAATGGTAGGGGTAGATGAATGTGGCAGCAGTGTGTGCGTGTGTGGACAACAAAGGGTGAGTGCGTATTATTTGAAGAGTGTGAGTGCTACAATATTTTTTCTGCTTTCACAGAACAGGGTCACTGTACGAATATAGCCAGCTTCTAGCACCTGAAACTACCTAAAAAAACGTGCACAACAAATAACACTAAACCAGTAATCATCAAATACCTTTCGACATTCGGACTGGACAACAAATGCTTGTAGATAGTAGACTTCTTCTTGTCGATGTCAAATTCCTCCTCTTCACTTCCACTCTCATCCTCCTGCCTCCAGATCTCGCTCGCCGCTGCTGTCCTCTTGTTCGTCCCCATCATCAGCCTCCTCCATCTCACCGTGCATCGTTTCTTTCTCCTTGACCAGTTCTTTGCTGCGGTTGTACCTTCATCCGCGTCTCCTGGCTCCACCTTCTCGATCTCTCTTAGTCGTGCCTCCGCTGTCTCTGGCTTCTCCTCAAATCTGTTTTGTTTTCGTAGTTTATCCTCTACCTCATTGTTTGTAGTATTTTTCGTGTCATTTGTCATACGTTACTCGATTTTCATACTTTGTTTATCCACCGCCGGCCTGATCACTTCAGTTGCGTATTTCCACTGATGATCGGAGCCTGAAAATCTACAAATACATTAAAACCTGTATCAAGCCGTCATGTTGCCGTGGTGATGTCTGCGCCATTCATACTCTTCATAGCTCTTATAAATAATTATTTTAATTTTTCCTGAGCGGAATTTGCCGACCCACACTCTGGTATCCTATGTACTCATGTTAGCAATAATAACCCAAAACAAAAAGGCTTACCATCAAGCATGGACCCTGACAGGCAGTAGGAATCGCACAACTCTGTGCTCTCTGTGCAGTTGTAGGTGCTGCCAGTACATTTTCCCGTGGTCATTGGCATCTGTTCAGAGATTGTACATAGGATAAGACACTGGGTGGAGTGTCGTCGTTGCAGTCAGTTCCAGTGCAGCATCTCCAGCAGTAAGAGCTGGTAATTCGAAAGTGGTATCCGTACTGCACGTGAAGTTCTCCGTTCCGCAATCGATCCGGGTTGTATCAGAGGCGGTATAGCACGTCTTGTACCAGGTAGTCAAACCAAAACCTGCAGAGGGACGACGGTAAAGGGAGATGCCCAGGATATGTAATTTTTAAATAATAGTCGACATGCAGATAATAACCGTAAAATAGCTATGAAGAAAAGTAAACTGGCGCTCGTGTCACACTACAAAGCAGCAAAGGTTTAGTTCCAGAACGTTATCTTGTCACATTTATCGATGGAATCTCGTGACTGACAGAAAAGAGAGTAAACAGCAGTAGGATTTATACACTTGAGTTTAAGGTGACAGCATGAAAATAGTGATAACAAATACATGTACGTGACAATCATTTTGTGAAAGTTTTTAGGGGAGTGCGAGGGATTTTACAAGTACAATCCTAGGATAGTAATGTGAAACATGTACTGTAAAGCGTGAAATTTTCGCGGCGTTTTTAGTTCGCGTTTTCAGAATCCGGACAGGTTTGCGAGGTTTTAATTTTGCGATTGCAGAATGGCATTCTTGCTAAACCTGTGGCTTCTTGCTAAACCTTTCATGGATCTCCTTTTCGCGCTGTCTAAATTTCGCGATTTCCACGCGGTCGCCAATTTCACAGAAATTAGACCATGGCAATAATTTCACGGTTTACAGTAACTACCTGGTGGTTTTAGTGTTGTTAATTAGTCGATCGAAGTGAACTGATATACTGTAAGAGGAAATAGTTGTCCTCGTGCCGTTTGGTCGTTCGTTCCTGACTTTTAGAGAATCACAGAGGGTTCACAACATTTGGCGACCACGCCAGAATCGAAGCGAACATGGCAGAGGAACTAGAGGAACTACATAATGGTGAAGCCAGCTCTATCGCCAACTGGAATTCGGTATGGATTTGAAGGCGATAGGTTGATGGAATTCGTGAAGGAGAGGCTCGACAGTGCGAGGAGCGTGAAGAGCGCCGTGCCAGACGGCAAGAGGGTGCGCTCCGCACAGAGTCTAGCGAAAAGCTCAAGAAGATGAACGAGCGCATCGCCAGGGTGTATGAGGGTGATGGTGACGCCGCGGGTGTGAGGTCAATGGGAGGTACAGCGGAGACTCCCTGTCACAGCGGTGGGTGTAGGCCTTTAATGAAAGTCCCGACATACGACGGAAGGCAGCCACTGGAGTGTTATCTCGACCTGTTCGAGGACATCTGTGTCACGAACAAGTTCGACGAAACGAATGGCTGCTGCGATTGCGTATCACTCTATCGGGTAGCACGGTGAACAGGAACTGTGTTGGCTGCAGTTCTATGAGGAAGCAAAGCGAGATTTGCTTGCCTCGCTCGGAAGAACGCAAGACGTAGAAGCGCACGACGTAGAAGCGCACGACGTAGAAGCGCATGACTTAGAAGCGCAAGAAGTAGAAGCGCAGGAAGTAGAAGCACAAGACGTAGAAGCGCAAGAAAGAGAAGGAAGAGAAGCTAAGTATGTTGTATGTGTATGCTGTTCTCATATACATATACGCTGTCTTTTTCACGCTATAAGTACCTGGTGGTTTTAGTGTTGTTAATTAGTCGATCGAAGTGAAATATACTGTAGGAGTAAAATATAATAGTTATCCTCGTGCCGTGTGGTCGTTCGTTCCTGACTTTCAGAGAATCACAGAGGGTTCACAACAATTGGGTTGAAATTGTTCAAGTAGCGTGTCATGTTTGGTGCGGCCAAGCTTGGCCGTTAATGTTCTAGGTGAAATGCACTGCTGTTACGTGTTATCACTTTGTCCTTCCTTCTTTCTTTCTCTTGTTTGTTCATTTTTTTCATTGGCAAGTTTATTGTTAGCACACGCATTCGTTATTGCTCTCGCTTTCATTGTTAAAAGTCACACTTGTAAATTTCACGGCTGTTGTTCTTAGTGCTATTTCTCTAACTTAGATTTTCTATAATAGTTCAATTTTGTTTCAGTGTCCTTTAGTACAACCGACGATTCCTGATGAGCGTTGTACGAAAACTTGTTTGAATCCTCATTTTGTCAACACTATTTCTTCATATTTTCATCGTTTTCATCGTTTCATTGCACCATTGTCTCCACCGTTTTACATGGCATGAATAAAGTTTACACAAAGGTCGATTCAGCTTGTCTATTGATTGCTGTTATCAAAATTATTGTCTCCTCGCCGTTTGTTTACATATCCAAAAGCAGAAATTTCCTTGATCCCTATCCAAATACAGCTTAGTGTGTTTCTAAATGCTCTTACAGCCCCTGGCTAAATGTGTGAACAATAAAATTAATTACGTTTGGCCACGGCAGCCAGAAAGCCAAAAGCCTCACAAATAAGTCTGTGTACATTACCATAAACAGATAATATGTAGCACCATGTTTGGGCAAAACATACAGACTTATTTGCATGACAGCAAACTTCTGGGAGAGCATTATCCATGGTATAGGTATCCATATATACAAGAGAGAGTTTGGTATCCATATACCATATCCATATATATGATTTCCCTTGGAATTCAGCCCCCCTCCCCCACATGCACAACACACTTTGACGTTATCCAAAAGAAGATTTTTTCTTGATCCCTCTCAAATACAGCATGCCGTAAAACCTGTGACTAACGACCACCCCTGGCCCTTGGTGCCAGCAAAAGTGGTCTTTAGTGGCAGGTGTCTTTAGTTAGAGGTTTGCACCGCGTGACCATATATGGATCCCATTATGTGATATGTAAAAAAGAGAAAGAAACACATGCTTCAGCGACCGTTATTGTAGTCAACTCGTCCACAATAGTGTCATGCATGAGGAGTATCGTTAGATATTGGCGTCCGGTTTTGTACAATTCGTTTTCGCAAAGCTTCCCCTTTCTTTATCTGCGATATTGCTGACCCACCCAAGTTGGGTGGTGTGTTGCTTTGCTGCTTCGAATTGTAGTAGTCAGACCGCATTGTCATGTTATTAACTGGTCTCATCATCGTCCTGTAACAGTCGGCATTCTTTGTTGCCACGGGACTTAGCTTGTGCACATTTTCGCTGCGCTCACCTTCCCTCTTCGGTCCTACGTAACCATGAACCTTCCAAGTTGGAAGGCTGTGGTTTGCACACTGGAGATGTGTTAGAGCTAGGTCTCGGGTCGCTGAATATCTCAGTAGCCAGTCAGTTTTGTGCCCTATTATCGCACTTTCTGCGCTTATCATCTTGTTACAGTCGTTGATAGTTGCTGCATAACTCGTTCTCATGTTTCTTCTCTTTCTTTACATTTTATTACTGGCTCAGTATCCGAGTTTAAATTATATATGTATGTCAAAATGCAGCTAATACAATTCCCATGGACTTGCGCAATGCATTCTTATTTCAGGTCAAAACAACACTTGGAGAAAAAGACGGAGATATGGAGAGAGACAGAGACTGAGAGAGAGAGAGAGAGAGACAGAGAGAAGACTTTTTTTGCAGACATCAAATTCAGCTGCTATTCTGAAGACAGGAATCAAAAGTTCCCTGTGGAAGTTTCTTTTCGCTGGGCTTAATTTGTTCATGCAATCAATCGTACCGACTGTCCTTGTTGTGATGTCTCGATTTCTTGAACGCGATCCCTTCAGCATCAGGACCTTGCGGTGCTGCTTTGTTTCTGGATTCCTTGATGCCATCTTCGATTCGTCTGTATGACTGAGGTGACAGAGCCGCTCCGTCTTCGTTTATCCTCAGAGTAGTAACATCGATCAGAGAGCGCTTCCGAGGCGCTCTTCAAGGCGTTTCCTATCATGACTGTTTGTTCTTGACAGCGCTTGAAATTTTTGACAGGTGTAGTGCAGTCTACACCGACTCCATAGTCAAAATGACCTGCGTTCATTTGTTCAGCTGTAGTATCAAAAGATTCCTTTCAGACCATGGAGATTCAACAAAGTTTCAAGAAGGAGTTTTGAGCAACATTTGATTTCCTACATCGCGGTCGGCTAGTTACGGTGTGAAAAATCGTCTTTGGGACAAGAAAAGGTGGTCGCTGGTCGCGTTCAGCAGGTAGTCGCTAGTCACAGTGCATTTGAATTTGAGATGGTCCGTGCCTGGCGAAGTGGTCGGTAGTACCAGGCTGGTCGCTAGTCACGGTGGTCTGTAGTACCAGGCTGGTCGCTAGTCATGGTGGTCTGTAGTACCAGGCTGGTCACTAGTCACGGTGCAGTGGTCTGTAGTACCAGGCTGGTCCCTAGTCACGGTGGTCGCTAGTCACGGTGGTCGGTAGTACCAGGCTAGTCGCTAGTCACAGTGGTCTGTAGTACCAGGCTGGTCGCTAGTCACGGTGGTCTGTAGTACCAGGCTAGTCGCTAGTCACGGTGGTCTGTAGTACCAGGCTGGTCGCTAGTCACAGTGGTCGGTAGTACCAGGCTGGTCGCTAGTCACAGTGGCCCGGTAGTACCAGGCTGGTCGCTAGTCACAGTGGTCCGGTAGTACTAGGCTAGTCGCTAGTCAAGGTGGTCTGTAGTACCAGGCTGGTTGCTAGTCACGGTGGTCTGTAGTACCAGGCTGGTCGCTAGTCACGGTGGTCTGTAGTACCAGGCTGGTCGCTAGTCACGGTGGTCTGTAGTACCAGGCTGGTCGCTAGTCATGGGTGTCTGTAGTACCAGGCTGGTCGCTAGTCACGGTGGTCTTTAGTTCCAGGTTTTTACTGTATTAGGTTTTCAAATGCTCTTGGCTGCCTGCATGTGTTCTCGTCTATTCCACTGCCTCTCCAGCTTGCATTTAACTGGCTTGTGTTTGCTTTGTTCTTTTTTCTCATGAACCTTTTTACAGTGTAGCTCAGAAGCAGTTTCCCACGCTCCTGTGTTTTTGGGCTTTTTTAGCTGTGTAGAGACCGTCCCATGCCAGGTACAACACTGTCCTGGGCTATGGCGACAGGCGTGCCAGTAGATGTCGAGTGTCCAGCAGATCTGGTGTCCCCCACCTTCGAATCGGCAAGTTCAAACCAGAGTACTAGTATGGAGAAATCTTACTTTCTGAAGATCGTTGAGATACTGGAGCTAGACCGCAGTGCAGCTGAGGATAGGGAGAAACGACTTCTAAATCGTATCGACCACCTTACGCGGAAGGTAGAAGCGCTGACAAACGAGATGACGGCTTTGCAGTCTGCTCAAGACGACAATGGCGGGCCAAAGACGCCAAGGATCTCCCTCGGTGCAAAAATCATCCCAGAAGAAACAGAAGCGAGTTGCAGCTTCCAGCCCTGGCGTACCCGTACCCGTAGCTGGCTGTCTTCAAAAGGAACTAGTACGAGATTCGGTTGAACCCTGCCTCTCAGTTGTACGTACCGAACAACAAGATACCAGCGTGACTGAAGCGTCCAGGGTGCATCAAATGGACCCAGATGCTCCAACTGATGCAAAACCTGGCAAACAAGGACTTTCCAGAATGCTCCCTACTTTTGAAGAGGATGCGGAAGGCAGCAATTTATGGCAGCTGATCTGCACCAAGAAGCCAACAGGAAGGAAGGCTGTTCTGTTTGTGGGCAACCTCCGGAAGGATTGCGATGCAGATACCCTTTGTCAATACGTACAACAAAGGGCGCAAGAGGTTGGCGTGAAGGTGCAAATCCATGATTGCACGCTTTTTCCCAAGGAGAAAGGTCACTCAGCCCGACTCATTCTCAATAGAACGAGTATTGAACTTGTAAATACAAAGGAATTTTGGCCATCTCCGTACTACAGTCGAAAATGGAACTTCGACAAGTACCCTGGATCTGGGAACTCAGTGGATATGCAGAAGCCTGACGGACCAAAAGATCAGTCAGCGACCAGCGATCTCAACGATGGAGTGCTTACCCGCAGCAAATCTAAAGGTCAATGCTGACAATCTCATTTCTTAATGTTTGCAGCATCAGACGGAAAGTGGATGAGGTGAAGGAGTTCCTGTCGGCCAGAGGAGTGCACATCTTTGGTATGTCAGAAACCTGGCTGAAACCCGATGTTGGTGATGGAGAATTGGCGATTCCTCATTACAAACTTTTCAGGAAGGACCGCCCCATCCAGCAAGGTGGTGGCGTCGGCATTTACTGCCATGAGTCTGTGGTTGTCCGAAGACGAATGGATTTGGAAGCTGCTGAGCTAGAGATTGTATGGCTGGAAGTCAGATGTCCTGGTGATACTCTCCTTGTCGGGTGTGGATACCGTCCTCCAGACAAGCCAGTGCCATACTGGGACTCTCTTCAAGAGAACATAGAAACTGCTATGGAAGGCCCTCAGGCATCTACCGTTCTCATTGGAGACTTCAACATTGATTACAGCTGTGAGAACTCTCCGAACGCACAACATCTGCACCGAGTACTATCCAGTAGTAATCTTCGGAATTATGTCACCTCACCAACTCGTGTCACGAGCCACACGGCTTCAACCATAGATCTGTTTCTGTCAAATACACCCATTTCTGGTGCCTGTGAAACGATTTACGGAGATATTAGCGACCATTTCGCCATCCTTGCACACTTGCCTGTAAACCAGACAGGGGTAAACCGAACATCACAACCCGGACAGAGTCGCCGTATCCACACCATCGACTGGGAGAAGTTTCAGACTGATCTGTGTGTCCACTTTCATCAGTTCCCTCGGAACGGCACGATAAATGACATGACAGGTGCAATCACGTCTGCTATTATGGAAACACTAGATGAGCACGCCCCCTTGGTGGCGAGGCGCAAGCGTGGTCGCCGTATCTGTCCTTGGTTAACTGAGGAGTTGGTATCTGCAGTACGGCACCGCAACAGGCTACACCATCGACTCATGAAGGATCAAGCCAATGAGGTGCTTCGTGAGCAACATCGGCTCGCCAGAGCTTTTGCCAGGAAGCTTGACTGAAAGCTTCGTAACCTGTACTTCGTAAACCAGTGCAACACACCTGATCAGCGGAAACTTTGGTCAGCAATGAACACAGTCACAGGGCGACGGAAGGAACGTCAAATACCTCAGGTTTCTGTTGAGGATCTCGGCCAGGTCTTCGGTGAAATTGTCAATGACCCAAGCAGACCACAGAATCTGCACCCGCCACTTGGGCCAATGCCAGCCAACAGTCTTCACGTCTTCAAACCTGTAAGTGTTGCAGATGTTGAAAAGTGTCTTAAAGCTGTGGATCCATTCAAAGCTGCCGGCAGTGACTCTGTACCTGGAATTGTCCTGCGCCAATGTGCAAATGTGCTTGCTCCTCCACTTTCCTGTATCATTAATAGTTCACTACAGAGTGGTGTTGTGCCCACCACGTTCAAGCACTCCCACATCAGTCCCCTGCATAAAGCCGGAGACCGCTCATCAGCCCGCAACTACAGACCTGTATCCTTACTCCCTATCGTTTCGCGTATCCTAGAGCAGTTTGTGAAGAGACAGCTGGCAGAATATCTGTACAGCAATGATTTATACCCAATGACTCAATTTGCATGTCGACCCCGCCATTCAACAGAAGATGCATTGGTACTAGCAGTGAATCGCTGGCTATTAGCGAAATCCGAGCGCAAGTACACCGGTTTGGTTATGATTGATATGTCGAAGGTGTTTGATCGTGTGCAACATGAGAGGTTGGTTAATGAACTGTACGTCCTAGGCATTGGAGGAGCACCCCTACACTGGTTCTGTGACTACCTCAGTGGCAGGTCACAGCAAGTGAGGGTGCTGGACAGCTTGTCTTGCTCTGTTGGCTGTACGCGTGGTGTTCCACAAGGGAGCGTTCTTGGACCTATTCTCTTTGTGTTGTACACCCGTAATCTGCACACAGCACTTCCTGCAACTGTCAATCACCAAGAATTTGCTGACGATATAATCCTTGATTTCTCCCATCCTGACTTAGATTTTGTTGGCAGAACTCTGACGAGAGCAGTAACTGATATCTCCCGATGGCTTGAAGACATCGGCCTCGTAATGAATGCCAGCAAGACTCAGGTCATGTTCGTTCAGCCTCGTGGCGCAGCCATTGCCACACCCGATGTTTTCTGCAACAACGAGCAACTGGAGGTGACGGCCACCGCAAAATACCTTGGTGTGATCGTTGACGACCAATTGTCATGGAGGCCACATGTCGACTATGTGTCACGTAGAACTGCACAAACCATAGGGCAATTGTGGAGACACGGGCATTCACTAACGCTTAGAGCTCGACGGTCGTGTACACCAGTATGGTAAACAGCCAGCTGTGTTATGCTTCAGCAGCATTCTACCAAGCCTCACAGCTCAACTTCTCGACCGTTTGGGGAAGATCAGCAAGGCTGGAGTCAGAGCTGTGTTTCAGCTCCCTCGTCAACACCGACCGCACCTCTTATTTCTAGAATAATATTTCCCACTGATCCACCATTTTAAGCTCAAGATTGTTGTTTTTGTCCATAGATGTCTTGCCTCCAATGCAGGCATGCTATTTTCGCCTTTCTTTCTGTTGATCGCTGAACCTGGTCTTGAGCAAAGCACACGCCGTGTTACACGTGCCAGGTCTCACGTCTTCTCAAATTCCATTCGTTCATGGACAGCATCATAGAGGTCATGCAATTCGTGGGCAGCGTGTATTGGAACAGGCTTCCGGCAAATATTCGTTGCCATGAAGATATTCTGGGTTTCAAAGCCCTGCTGTGCCCAGATGTTCTTGACACGCTTTCTCTGTCTTAACTCATCGTCAGACATGTGCATTTTGATCTTTTGGTTTGGTCTCTAATCGACAAACTGACTTTTCTCCTCAAATACCTCAACTTCTCTAATTCTATTTCATACATTCTGCTTCGTTTATTCCTTACTCTTTTCTTTCTATCTTTTTCTTTTCTTTCCCTTGTCATTTAATCACTGTCACTCACAACAAATACCGTCATAAAATATAAAACACAAGTTTTTCTCATCTTTTTCTATTTCTTGTTTTTCATAGCTTTAGCATGTTCATTCACATTCTTCATCATTTGTGAGAACTAGACCTGGTCTAGTGAGAAGGCATTCTACTGCCTGTAATTCTGGAGAAGTAAGAATAACAACAACAACTGGCTTTAAATGGAATACAAATAATATGAATGTTCAGGAAGGTATAATTATTTTGTACGTTATGTCCAACAACCATCAAAAATATAAGAAATAATCAAACTATGATAAATCAGGGAATAAACACTCTCGCAAATTGAAAGTTCTTTGGATACATGTATTTCATCAGACAAACACCGAACAGACAGTAATGTAAATGTACTTCACATGGCCTTTTCACTCTGCCAGTGGCTGGAGGTATTCTTCAAGGTGCGGAGGGCGAACCAGTCCAAACTTCTGCTTGTTTGTTCCTTCTCAAGCACTGTGGCAGTTTTTCAAGATGGTGCAACACTGTAGTGCTGACCAGTTGGGGAAAGGAGCTTCAAATTTTTCTTGAAATCGCAGAAGGCGAAAAGTCACAAGCCTCCCAAATCCCCATTCCACGGAAATGCGCAGGCCACTCATCGTTGTATTGAACTCGGCTTGAGCAGGAGTGAGATTTACACCCCGGAATGGCGACTGGATGAAACGTTCCAATGCATACCTTGGTCAGCATACAAGACAAGGTCGTGTGGTGGGCCAGCCATGTGCTGTAACATCTGCAGTCGAAGGCCGCTTTCTTCCAGCATAGTCATAATTATCATGACGCCGCCCTTCCATGGGACCAAACAGGTGGGCTATCAGTCCGCAAGGCGTCATCAGTCCTTGGTACTTGAGGCAGTGCGTTCTCTTGTGACCACTGTACACAAGGCGTTGATCTATGCCAGGTCGGCAGATTCGGTTTATGGTAGGGGTCAAAGGGGTGTACCGGGTACACCCGCCCGATAATCTCAGGTACCGTTAGTAAAAGGGTACCCGTTTGGATTTCGATGATCCAGTCAGTATGGAGCAACACTGCAGGGATCGTGTATTCCAGGCGGGAGTCAATTATTTACAACTCCACGCTGGATGTCTGCATTGTTGTTGCATTTTCGCACCTAGTAGATCTACCTCTGCGACTAGCAGACACCAATCAATTATGCGAATCACATTGTGATATCAAAATACAACCCGAGAACAGATAAATTATTATCTTGATTTATGCGAAAATTGCGCAAAAAATTAAACATGGCTGCAAAAGGTTACCCGTTAACCCGCCCGTTAAGAAAATTACCCGTTCGTTAGTTAAAGGTACACCCGTTTGACCCCTAGACTTTATGGTCCCATCGAGGAACCCCATATGTTCTGGTAGGGCGCCCCAGCATCAGAAACGGATTGGCAAAATTGTGCCAGCCATTCACGAGTCAGCCAAGGCGAGTCCAGTCTGTCCAGCAAGTGACTCCATTGGCCATGGATAATGGAGACCGTTTTATTCACTAGCATGGATAGTTCTGCAACAGAGATGCTGAACAGTTCACTCTGATCCACAAGTCGCCCAGGATATAATGGGCGACGGAGGACAATGAGGAGAGCAACATCGCCCGGAAAGGAAGACTTGTTGTACGTGCGGACCCGATTGGGAGTCCGCAGAGCTAGCCGTCCTGAGACGACGCATACCGTACTCGCGCGATTAGTGCCCCTGGGGCACTATTTTTTCAATGTCCATCACAGATGGGGCACTCAGAGGGCACTATTCAAGAGACGGCACTATTTTTTCAATGCTGGTACATTTATGTCATCCAGCCTAAAGTGTACTGCAAACTATCACAACTTGACAGAAATGGCAACAAGAACTGCGATTTTGATCCTGAAACCACCAGTGCAATGACATGGACAAGAGCATAAGCAAAAGAACACCAAACTTGGACATGCGTTTGGTTACAAGCGCGACGGGGGGGGGGGGGGGGGGGGAGGGGGGGGAGGAGGGGGGAGGGGGCACTATCAAGAGAGGGCTTTATTTTTTCACTGGCTCTTGGAGACTGGGGCACTATTCGAGATAGAGCACTATTCAAGAGAGGGCTCTAATCGCGCGAGTACGGTATATCGCCTCCTAAATCGGAAAAAGTCGTGGTTGGCTATAAAACCCTGCAATCGCCACGCAAAGTGGTCATTGGCTACCTCAGCCATGTATTGCTTGGAATAAAATAAAAATAAATAAATAAATAAAAGTAGAAAGGAAAAGGACATATGGAAACGAGTTAAGAGTAACTCTCCACCACTGTAACTAGATACTATAGACAGTCAGAAAGTGCAACAACAAGGCAGAAAACTGACAGAGTACTGAGACATTCGACATCCTGACACCTAGCTTCAACACATCTCCGTAGCGCTAACCGACAACCTTCCAACTTGGAAGGTTCAAGGTTATGGTTATGTCCTTTTCCTTTCTACTTTTATTATTGGCTCAATACCCGAGTTTCAAATAAATAAAAAGCTTGCGAAATTGTCCATTGGACAGTTGGCTTACATCAAGGAGACCACGCCTACGAATCCCACCGATTTATCGCCTACGTTGCTCGGCTTCGTCTTCATCTTCAGCCACAAGAGCAATAATGGCAACCAAGCCTATCTCATACAGGCCTCCAAACGCCAAAGCAACAACTACGGCGGCAAGATCATCGTCATTCATGCACACTCTTGTACTTTCAAGAGGTAGCTCCAGTGAATCACTAGTCTAGTCTATAGCTCGATTGAGCGGAGAGAAAAAAACACCACACTTTTTTTGTTCAACCCCTAAACCGGGAAAAAGTAGCTGTTCGAACAAATCCCGTAACTTACCATGGCAATATTTCACGTCATGGTGCACGTGTAACTTAACCTCTAAAAATTTCACGTAACGTGAGATTTCCTAAGTACGTGCGTAGAGAAAAGTAAAAAACCCGTGTAACTTAACCTCTCTATTGAAGACTGAAATGGGTTCGCTGTGCGGCTGCCAGTGTGAATTCCTCCGGTCTTTTAGAGCTCTGTTGTGTAGAATGACTTACCAAGAATATAGGTAGATCCGGACAAGCAGTAGGAGCTGCAGGTGACTGTGCCCTCAGCGCAACTGTACGAGTCACCAGTGCAAGAGGCGGCGGTAGTCTGTTTGCAGCTCTGGGACCGCACTGCCACTGCAAGGCATACGACCAGGAAAGAAACGAGGACCTTCATAATGAACGAAGATGAGATGGATCAGACCTGCGACAAAACTAAGGGTGCGTTCTTAAATCCTCTCGGAAAAGTTGGACACTCGGAAAAGTTGGAGCTCTCCGAATTTTAGGAGGCTTTTCAAAGCTCTCCAAGCTTCAAAGGTCAAAGGTGGTTGAAACTATTACTTGGAGATTCCTGCGGTTTGGGATCAGCGCATGCGAACTACAGCTAAAAGCACGTATTGATCATGAGTGTACGCATTTCCCTTTTTGGGAAATAATTCGAAACTGATTCACTTCTTTTTCAAACAAGTGACTTTTTGGATGAACGTGTGTACCTCCCCCAGCCAATTTGGCCAAGCGACCTCGTACTTGCGCTTGAATCTTCAAATTATTTCTCCAAAAACGTGACTGCGTGTACCAAGAGTACATAATCATTAACAAATATTCGTGCTCCGAGAATAACCGGGCCTCTGCAGCACTCCCTACCTTTTGCACAACCCACTTAAAGTGACTTCGTATTCTATAGACTAACACAATGTCCCTCGATGAGAATGCAGACCTAGCTCTGTTTGGATATCAGGATCTGATCAACCTGGGTGAGCTGAAATCCGTCGACCAGGCATCGAGTCTCTCTCGGCCTGAACTCGTCGAGCAACTCCGGGAAAAAGGCGTGGGAGTGCTGCCTCAGCCAGCCACTACACACGGTATGTCTGTTGTAGAAGACCAGCTTAATAGCCCTGCGGTATCCTTCGCATCCATGTCCGCGGAGTTTGTTTCCGTGAAAGAGGATAGAGATGACACAATATTGTCCTTGAAATTACAGTCCATTCATAAAAAGATGGGTCCTGGCTCTGGCGAGCTCCCGTATTTGGCGATTTTTCGTGATTTCATCGTACACAGTGCAGTGCTGCGAACTTTGAAATTTGAAAAAGGGTCCAAAAAGGGTGCCTGAACTGGGGTTCGAACCGCAGAATGCACTGTTGCAGGCGGGGTCAAACGGCCTGGATTTTGATGGTTTTTCCCAATTCAGTGCTTTTGGGGCAAAACCTGGCCGAAATCCTATTCTTGCTATGGCTTGCCTTTTGGACAAAAAAACTTCAGAAACATAATTGGAAGAGGATTCCATATGGGATTGCAGAAAAAAATTCTAAAAAATCTCAACGTTTGACCCATTTATGGGCAAAAGCTAGAAGTTCATTTTTTTCTGAATGGAAAGAGGTTCAGGAACTCAAGCGAGAAATCAAAGAGCTTCGACAACAACCCATTGCACACACATCCGTACCCCAGCCCAATATGGGAAGGAAGTTGCGCAGTACTGTAACATCAGGAACCGTTCCGGGATCCCACAACCACAACACGTGTACAGTCTGCAAATTCAGGTCCGAATATAGATCATCAACCTATTGCATCAATGCAGAGAAGTCCAATGTACACAAGCCCATCCGCACATCAAGGGAACGCGGGTACAGAAGAGGCATCTAAGACCGTCTCAGCCACCAGACACTCTGAACCCAGATCAGAAACGGCACCGGTAGTACACACCCGCACCATACAGAGTGGCAAGAGTACAGCCGCCGCTCACGTAGACCTTCCCCACGGCCCAAAAAACGGCGCTGATAATATCTCAGAAGCCCTGCGTAGCACCGTCACTTCTCGGTTTGTAAAGAAGTCAGCAGGTACTGAGTCGGCAGACGATCCTTGCATTCTGATAGGTGTTATGCCCATCAAGAAACTCGTTATCTATCTCGGTAGTATCAAGGTCGGCTGCAATGCAGAGTCTATCAGAGACTGGTGTGCTACAAGAGACGTCGAGGTGCTCATCAGCTCCGTCATGGAGTCGAAGTACCTGGGCACCGCCGACGCTCGCTTAACTGTGCATGAAGAACACCATGAGCGAGTCCTGGACAGAACATTCTGGCCCTAGGCTATCCGGCACACTGTCCGAAAGTGGCGATTTAGAGACAGCAGCTCCACGACGTCCCCTACCAAAAACTAATGTCGGTCTTCACCCCGTTGAGCACTCATGCTTTCCCGGTGTTGTCGTGCTCATTACCTTACTGAGACGTCTCTTGTGACTGTAGCCAGTGTCATGTAGAAAGTAAATAGAGTAAGCTGCGCACTCAGTACAAACACCATTAGCAAAATTTGTTTTCATGTATAGAAGCTTGTTCCTTAAAGGGAAACTGAACGCCAAAAATAAGTATGGCTTATCCGAAGGAGAATTGGGCACTGATTCCGATGAGCTATGTCTCGAGCCGATCAGAGAAGAGGAACCGTGTCAAATTTCATAAATAACACCTTCCATATTTGGAAATTGGGCTTGATGACGTGCGTACTGCTTAGCTGTCACCATGCTGTGCATGCTCAGCAGTGTAATTGAATGGAAGAAAACAATTACTTTGGTGTTTTTTGCAGCTCTATTTCGTTCCCTGACGGTAACCAAATCTAGATGTAGGAATCTGTAGAGCAGGAGAGTGACACATGTCTTCCCGAAGGCTGTCCAGGCTGCAGTGGTGAAGAAGAAGACACGATCATCACCCCTAGATCGATTGTAGCGAATTGGAAAACTCATGGTGATTTTGCTTCCACTCCAAGGCAATGTCGAGGTATGAAGGGTGCTTGTACTGCCTTCCAAAGTGAAGAGGAGATGAACATGGCTGTGCATAGCTGTTGTTCTATGCCAACTTACCTACTCTTGCTGGTACCGTAGTGCATAATTGCAAATTTCGTGGACGAACAACTCGAGTCACTAGTGGCTAGTGAGCAACACTAACAGGTGAGATTTTTCAATTTGACAAAAATTGTTTTTGTTTGAGAACTGACAGTGGCAGTCATTTGACTCAGTAGGTGTCTCTCTGCTGCTTCTTTCCCTTCATCGGTAGGGTTGTGCTTGAAGCAAAAATAAATAGAAAATGTGGAACAAAATCTGATCATGTAATTCGAATTTCAACTTCAAAGTATGTGTACATCAAATCACAAAAATTTCAAGGTGGTGCTGTGCATTGAAAAAGACTGGGAGCTGGCAGCAATGGAAAGGGTAGAAACGAAACCAGTAATGTAGAGTATTCATAAGGTAGAGGGAGATGAAAACGGGAGAAGAGTACGAGTAGTGTCAATAGACAGCATCGTGTTGCATACATTGTGAATATTGTGTGAATCTAATAATTGGCGAAGGGTAGTGATTAGGCAGAGTATTGTTACAATACAAGGTACTTTGTGAGCAGATAGCAATCAATATCACGGCATGGTTTAGACAGGAACTCATAAATGTCACGAAATTGATAATCCAAATTAGTATTATCCCCTGAGTAGTATTTTTTTATTATGGTGTTCTCCTGTGTTTACATGCAGAGCCTTGACGTTGCTGGACGAGCGACAATATAAATTACATAAACATGTAGCTCATGATGTGGAATGACTGCCGTATCGCATTACCAATGCAAACCCATCCTGTGTCAGTGCAGCCATCCAGCAACTTGAACTCCCCGGACCAGATGCCGCTGCAGCTGAACACCATGCCGATGGAAAGCCAGGAGTTGATAGCGAAGCATTCTGGTCTGCACAGTTCAAGCCGGCAAAGAACAATTATGAATTATAACGCATTGTAATCCTTCCCACACTTCTTTGTAAAAACAAACAAACAATGCCATTATCACAACACTTGATCAAGCTTCTTGATGAAGGTATTTTCCATTGTGCTGGCCCAGCATCTGCACCAGGAAGACCATGTACACTTACACGTATCTTGTGTGTGTGTGTGTTCGAGCTTGTGTGTTTGTGTATCCGTCTGTGTGTGTGTGTGTAGGGGGGGGGGGGTACATGCACACATGTGTATGGGTAGGAGTGTGTGTGTAGGGGGGGGGGGGTACACGCACATGTGTATGGATGTGCGCGCTGCATGCATGTGTCTGTGGGATGGGGTGGGAGTGCACGCACATGTGTTTGGTCCGGAGACACCCCCTGATTTAGGTACCATTGCCTTTGGGTTATCCGTCATAATAATAATAATGTGTACATGTGTGTGCGCAATATAGCATGTGTGTATGTGTTGGTTGATCACAGGGCTCTAGGGTGTCCTAGCGATCCTCCTGATTCCATAAACTTAGTGATCATTGTGATTTCATGTGCTTTGAAGTTGAATTCGCAATACATGTACTGATGCTTGATTAGATTTATGTTCCACATGTTCTATTTATTTTATTTTACTTCAAGCACCTGTACTATTCAAGCACAACCCTACCAATGAAGGGAAAGAAGCAGCAGAGAGACACCTACTGAGTCAAATGACTGCCACTGTCAGTTCTCAAACAAAAACAATTTTTGTCAAATTGAAAAATCTCACCTGTTAGCGTTGCTCACTAGCCACTAGTGACTCGAGTTGTTCGTCCACGAAATTTTGCAATTATGCACTACGGTACCAGCAAGAGTAGGTAAGTTGGCATAGAACAACAGCTATGCACAGCCATGTTCATCTCCTCTTCACTTTAGAAGGCAGTACAAGCACCCTTCATACCTCGACATTGCCTTGGAGTGGAAGCAAATTCACCATGAGTTTTCCAATTCGCTACAATCGATCTCGGGGTGATGATCGTGTCTTCTTCTTCACCACTGCAGCCTGGACAGCCTTCGGGAAGACATGTGTCACTCTCCTGCTCTACAGATTCCTACATCTAGATTTGGTTACCGTCAGGGAACGAAATAGAGCTGCAAAACACCAAAGTAATTGTTTTCTTCCATTCAATTACACTGCTGAGCATGCACAGCATGGTGACAGCTAAGCAGTACGCACGTCATCAAGCCCAATTTCCAAATATGGAAGGCGTTATTTATGAAATTTGACACGGTTCCTCTTCTCTGATCGGCTCGAGACATAGCTCATCGGAATCAGTGCCCAATTCTCCTTCGGATAAGCCATACTTATTTTTGGCGTTCAGTTTCCCTTTAAACGTTTTCGAGGCCATCTCATCAGAAGGATTACTGGCAAATCAACATCAGTTTTAAACTCAATATGATACGCACAATGCAAGTAATAACGAGGTCGTCCCCCAAAGAATGGTACTGAGACTGGAGGTGCACCCTCGCTGGGGACGGAACCAACTGGGGTGTCGTTGTATTCTTCGTCGTCATCGGCTTGTTTGTCATTGCCTTCGTCTTTACCGCCTCTTCCTTCTATCCCGCCATCATCGTTGGTATCTGCGGTTTCGTCTTCTTTGACTTCCTCGCTACCGTCATTCGTTGTGTCCACCTCCGGTGGCGGAAAGCGTGGCCGACCACCGAAGAAACCACCGGATGGTGTGTCTGCGGGACCAGTGGCTCGCTCTAGGGCGAGGTTGGCAGAGTCATTATCGTCTCCGTCATTGTCGTCATCGTCGTCGTCAGCATCTTCCTCATCTCCCTCCTCCTCTTCATCATCATCATCATCATCATCAACATCAACAGCCATTGGAACGTCAAAGGGAGCATCATCGCAGCAGGCAGTGCCATTAATGGACGTGCCTTTGGTATTGACATCTACATCGGCCTCGTCTGGAATGGCAGTAGCGGCAAGGAATGTCAGGTCGGTTTCATTGTCACGTAATTCCAAAGTATGTACTGGTTCTAGTAGTGTTGTTTGGGTGTATGAATCTTCTGTTGCTAACCATCTTGTTCAGAATAGTGATTGTCGTTCTAGTTATACTGATGATTGCTTTTCCGTTTGGTCTCGTTCACGTTGTCAAAGGTATATGCGTGTATTGGAGTCTATCTACATTTTTACCACCAATTTATTGCGTTAATTATTATTTTAAAACGAAGGTAAGTTATGGGTCGCAAGTATCCACGCAAACACACATCCAGTCACAATAAGGCACTTGTCATAAGTATCCGAACTTTTTCGGTCCCTTCTCATCAAGGATTACACAGCGAATGGCTCAAGTTGGAAAGACTAAAAGTTATATAGCGTAAAGATAATAATTAGATAACAACACTCGTGACAAGGTGGAAAATTATCAAGTTCAGCACGACACAAAACTCGAAGGAAAATAATAATAGGGACAACATAGTGAGCAAATTAAGTTACATTGTTAACCTCGGCCCTCGGCCACAGCCATCGACACCAAAATTGGCAATAGTGCCTCCATTACCCATATCGAGAGCCTTGGAGTCGGATAATGGGCATATTGTCACCACAACACAATGCACCATAACAACACAAGATAACACACCACAACAACATTCAGCTCAAGACCAAAGTGGACGCTGTGATGAGGTGATGCCCTCATCGCCGTCTTTGCCGTTGCCTCCCCCAGAACCGCCACCTACATCTATCATCGGCAGTGCTGGGGCTGAGTCTGTGGTGTTGGTGGCACGTGCATATATGGATGAGGCAAGCACTGAACGTGAACAACGAGAAAGAAGGCTGAAGGGAACGGAATTCAACAAAGAAAGTAACACAATCAACATTCAAAGACCTAGACGATTATTATTCAATGAATCATTACAGTACTGGAGGTCAAGCACCGGCGAGGACACTGGGAACACAAGATTTAACAACAACAGGAACAACAACAACAACAACAACAACAACAACAACAACAACAACAACAACAACAACAACAACAACAACAACAACAACAACAACAACAATGGTAACAATTTACCATCAAGATCAAAGGAGGAGTCAACGAACAGAGGTTAGACAACATGAAGCGAGCCTGGGATCCATCGGTGTTGATGAGGAGAATGACATGGAGGATGACACTGAGGACGAGTTGGGAGATGAGACGGAGGACGAGGTTGCGGTTGTTGGAGACGAGGAATCAGATGGTGATTGTGATCGTAAGAAGTCTGCCGTTTTTTCTTCACTTGTTGTCTCACCCTAAGTGTCTGCAGGTGTATGATGATTTTAGTTTTTCTGTTCTTTGTCGTGCACGGTATGCTAGTCAGTTGAAAGTACTTGAGGCTGTTTGTATTCGTTTGCATAAGCCTGACCTTTGTAAGCAGAAGAAACATGTGGTTGCGTTAAAATTGTTTTCGTAGGTGCACGGCATGATTGTTTGTCTCACTTCACAGTTTTAGCGTTATAATTAGTTTCTCACCCGCCGTTGCACTTAGCTCTCACTTCACTTCTATTGTCTCACCGTTTCCCTCATTCTATTTTGGCACTGTATTTTGTTCTCGTAACACATCTTCGAATGTACATGTATATTTAATCATTGTTCAGCATGGTTACTCTTCAGTCACGACTTTCCACTGATGAATGTGACAAGAAAATTAATTCTGGTAAACTTTTATGACTTCGTTGTAGTGTGGCGATGACTGCAGAATTTGTTCGCTTTATTGCTATTATAAAATTATTATTATTATTATTAAATTTTGAATACGACTTGAGCTGGAGCGGGTGGCAGTGGGCAGTCTCCGTGGCTAACCTAGTGGATCGACCACCCACTGGGCGGGGGTCCTTCACGATTGTAGAAAGAGTTGCTGCGAATGCATACCGGCTGGACCTGCCTGGCTCTTCCCGGTGTCACCCAGTGTTTAATGTCACCGCACTCAAACCGTACAAGGAAAATGTTATCCCCGGCCGACGGCAGCCAGCTCCGCCATCGTTCAGTGACCTCGACGGTAGCACACGCTTCATGGTTGAAGCAGTTCTGGATCACCGTCGTCTGCGTAGTCAAATTCAATACCTTGTACATTGGAAGGGCTATCCCCTGGACGTAGCCACGTGGGAACCCAGAGACCATCTGCTAGATGAATCGGGAAAGCCCATTGTGCAGCTTGCTGGGTATGTGCGCCAACATCCGCATTAGTCTTAGGAGCATATCGATTGAACTACTCTGTTGTGTTGGGTGTCAGAACTCTGTTGCAAGCTTTTACTCTAGTGTTGTTTCAATGAATTAATTGGGTTGGCTCTCTCCACTGCATTACATTGTAGAGGCCTTGATAATAATCAAATCCACAATCAATTATTGATTGTGGATTTGATACAGTCTGAGCCATTAATACTTGTTCCTCTTATTATTACTTTCTTTAAAATTCACGTTGTGCCTTCTAATGGGGAAGGGATGATGTCACAGTTCTCACCCATTTACCTTCCTTCACACCTTTTACCTTCTCACCTTCATCTTCCTTCTCACAATATTCACACCTATCTGATATATAAGCCCAGAGCAGGATCCTGCTCAGCCTCTTTCTTCAAATATCAACTTCGACCTGTTACAATATCCCAGGGATACTTGAGGCTTACAGCAGTACAGGGTGGCCAATGGTATATTTCATGTTGGTTAGCTTCACTCACTGCAAAGCCTGGCACTATTACTGACTTAACTGGGCCATTTAAAAAGCTAATTCCGAGACCACAACGTTTTAAATGGCGATAATGATGACGAACTGTGCTGTTAAAGGGGACCCAGCACCCAGTTTCGGTGGAAGTGCGCCAGTTCGATTGGGAATAAAGGAGGAAGGGAGCGCCTCAGCTTCCTCGGACCGAAACCATTCGACTCAGCACCCCGATGACTACAACTGGTGAAATTTTGATTTTAGGCTTCACTTCCTCTTTAATGATATTCTGTATTCAGTGACCGTACATTGTGCGACAGTGCAAATTGTGACGAACGTGAATAGGTACTAGGAAAAGGTGAACAAAATAGTGCTCACTAGGCCTTGGCGGATAATGCCGGCAGAAAAATTGGCAGAATTCGGTACTTTTTCTGGTAAGCTTCATGCATGTTTGGTATGTGGATAAAGAAATGGAGCAGAATCCGAGGAATTGCCCGCCATAAGGTTTGTATGGTTCTGCCGGTTTTACTGCTTTTCGAGCAGAATCTGCCACCTTTTCGAGCATTATCCGCCAAGGCCTAGTGCTCACAGCTGGTTTCATGTCTCAATTATCAGTGACCGAGATCAATGTAAAAACCTGTGATTACTAATTATCCGAGAACTTCGTACAGTGTGCAAGCTGGCCGCAAGACAACACCAAGACGGGAGAGATGGTAATAATTCAAATTACATTACATAATGTAGATGCCTGAAACTTAGGAAGGGAACACAACGAATGGTGTCTGAGCTATTCCCAAACAGTATTCCACACCTGAACTCTTCATTTAATAAGGTCTATTTAGTGAAATGAAGATGTGAGCAATGAGTAGGAATATGGTGATTGGGCTGACAATTTGCAGGTTGGAAGCCTTGGAGCTCTCCATAGCCATGATAGCCATAGGCATACATGGGATGGGTGGAGTGCCTGAGTTGCAGTTATCACCAGTACAGCATTTCCAGCAGTAGCCGACAGTCGCACTGGATGTCTCCTGCATCTGGCAAGTGGAGTTCTGGGTTCCGCAGTTGATCTGGGCTGTGTCAGTTGAGGTATAGCACTTCTTGATCCAGGTCCTCTCACCAGTACCGGTACCTGCAGAGGACGGGAGGCAGCAGAAAAGTCACAGAACAGAGATGTAGCATCCATCCATGATCCAGTCCGGCCGGTCAGGCAATGGCTGGACCTTATCATAGTTTAATAAAAAAAACGTGACCCACCCAATTCGTTAGTCAAAAATGTTCGTTTTTGTTCAAGTACCGGTATCCCATTTACCGGACTACATGAAATCCCAGTGCTGCGGCCCTGAAAAAGATGTTATACTAATAATAAAGAGGCGGCGAGGCGACAATAACTTTAGAACTGCGATCAAGGTAACGGACTGAATGCAATAAAGCCTTTGTGAAAAGTCGGTTCAGCTCGTTCTCTTGATCGGAGTTCTAAAATTATAATAATTTATAAGAAGAAAAGAGGACCAAGGAACTACAAGTTACGCTAGAATGTCCACTAACACCACCAGTTAATTTACAAGCAGCTCATGCGATAACATAATGATTGCACGACACTGGCGTTCTACACCTAACTGGCAATGAGCTCCCAGCACGTCTGGGATGCGCACTCCAACAGCCTTCCAGCTTGGAAAGTTCTAAACAACATAGCTTATTTGTCCATCTAAATTGTCTTGGTCGAAGGTCTGTACTGTGATACTGAGGCGTTCGGTTGTTCACATTTCATGTTCGCTGAGCTTCCCGGCTCCAATCGATCTCGAATCTTTAGAGCCACACAAGAAATTAGTTGTGTGGTATGCTGCTATGCGTCCTTGAATTATGGTTTGACTGTTTTGTCTGATAGTCTTGCCAGTATCGTCCACGACACACATGTACGTCTGCCAACGTCCTTCACAGCTGAGACTTTCAGCTCGCGCTTGTCTTGACTGCGCTCACCTTCCCCTCCCATGTGATGAGACTGCGCGTGGGGATGACAGGTGACATGGCTCTTACGTGTCCCCTTCCTTCCGGGTCCTGCTGTAAAATCCTCCACCCGTTTCCAAGGTGCCATTCTCTGGAATAAGCTGCCGGCTGAAGTTAGATGTATATCTAACAAAAGGATGAATTCAAGAGCACCATCTGACACTGTATTGAGTCGCTTGTCCCTACCTCTTTGTGTCTTAGCCTCTAGAACCGCTAGTTCTTCAGTTTCCTCTTTTCTGCACGATTGCCTTGTTTGTAAGTTCTCACTTCTTTTCTGCATCATTGCCTTATGCTCTATTTATGTGCACCATTTCCTTCAGGAACACTGTATTTTGTTCTCGCACCCTTTCTGGACATTTGCCTCCAGAAACGCTTTAAGCCTAGTTCACATTCGACGCAACGCCGACGGGACGGGACGGTACGGGACGTAAGGGCTTGTGGGGAGGGCTAGGGTGAGCTGTAAAATCCTGTACGATTCATACGACCCGACATGCAGCAGTTGTTGCGACGTTCAACGTCGAACGGCGCGAGTCATAAGGCACGGTCCGCGACGGGATGACTTTCGGACCTAATTTCTCGTTTTTCGGGACTTCTTTTCAATTATTTCTCCTTGAAAGAAGCGGAATCAAGTTCACAATACCAGTTTTTCATGAAGACCAAAAAGAAGCCCTGAAAGTTGTGGCATTCAAATAATAGCCCCAGGAAATGATAGAATAGTTCGTCTGTCACGCCTCTGAACTATCCCTAAATACAACAAATGACATAAGATCTTATGTTGCTAAAATTCAACTCAAGCCGTGCTAGCCATTCTGTGAGTTGTTGTTGTTGTTGTTGTTGTTGTTGTTGTTGTTGTTGTTGTTGTTGTTGTTGTTGTTGTTGTTGTTGTTGTTGTTGTTGTTGTTGTTGTTGTTGTTGTTGTTGTTGTTGTTGTTGTTGTTGTTGTTGTTGTTGTTGTTGTTGTTGTTGTTGTTGTTGTTGTTGTTGTTGTTGTTGTTGTTGTTGTTGTTGTTGTTGTTGTTGTTGTTGTTGTTGTTGTTGTTGTTGTTGTTGTTGTTGTTGTTGTTGTTGTTGTTGTTGTTGTTGTTGTTGTTGTTGTTGTTGTTGTTGTTGTTTATTTTACTTCGCAGATTCTAACGGGCAAGTTGCCCAACAACAAGAAAGCGAAAGCAAAGAAAATAATAATACTAATAAAAGAAATAACCGGGGGCAGCAGAAAATGAATTAGGAACTCAGCGGGTGAGCCAACGAACAAATTTCTATGTTACAAATAATCGCTTTTAAAAGTAAAAAGAAAAGAGCGGGTGGTACAGCAGACTTTCTATTCTGAATTCCCTGAACGAAGCAGAGACGTTATCATGGGAAGCGCAGTGTTGGAAATGCTAACAATTTCCAAGTACGAATCGGGAGTAGTCGGCGCACGACGCCGTCTCCTGTTCACACTCGATTGCAGCCGTTTTGTACGCTTGCGTCCCGGTCTACGCTCGTCTACGGTCCAGCATCGCAGGGAGCAGCCTTGTGGGTCTCTGCGCTCTAAAAGTAGCGCTACTTTTTACACTCGTACCAACAGACTGGACGTAGTGCTAGTTTCAAACATCGATTGTGCTAGACAAGGTAAACATTTGGAAACTTTATGCTAGGGCAGTGCCGGTCTTCCCCACATGGGTCATTATGCTAGTTATTATGCTAGCATTATCCGCCCGTGCCTACCGCCAGCCTGATCACTTTAGTACGGTGTTTCCACTGATGATCGGCCCCTGGAAATCGATTCTGGACACAAACACATTTACACATCTACCAAGTATTAGTTGTCATATTGCGTGGTGATGTCTGTGGCATAACGCCGCCATTCATACTCTTCATAGCTCTTATAAACAATTTTTGGCAATTTTTTCCAGAGCAGAATTTGCAGACCCTATAGGTACACACAGGGCTAGGGTGGTACGCTTCACACTCTGTGACGTTGTGCACTCATGCTAACAATATTCACCCAAACGGCTTACCATCAACCCCGACATAATTGGACCCTGACAGGCAGTAGGAATCGCACAACTCTGTTCTCTCTTTGCAGTTGTAGGTGCTGCCAGTACATGTGCCCGTGGTCACTTGGCATGTCTTCCGAGATTGTAGATAGGATACGGCACTGGGCGGAGTGGCGTCCTTGCAGTCACTTCCAGTGCAGCATTTCCTGCAGTATGTGTGTCTGGACGCGCTATCCGTCTTGCACGCGGAGTTCTGGGTTCCGCAATCAATCTGGAAGGTGTCAGCGGAAGAATAGCACTTCTTGGTCCAGGTGGTTACACCAGCTCCTGCAGAGGTAAAGGAAAACAGCGGGAGGGACTCATTATTGAAGTTTTTGAGGAATAAACCCAGGTGACGTGGTAATACACACTGGCTATAGTCCTTAATCTCTTCCAGGGCACACCGCGCAAACAAACTGTTTCAATTCTCATTGTCGCATCTCTTCTTCTCTCTTTCTGCATACAATCGCTAAGCTATGGAGCTGCCTTCCACCAAGGCTGACATCCCTAGATTCCCTTTCTACATTCAGCAGCAATTTTGCTGACACGAGAAAAATAATTTATTATATAATTGAGCATGGTGGTATATCACTGGGCTTTTAATTGTTTACTTCGAATAAACTACTTCAGGAGTAGTCCTGTTTTATTGCTCAGTATGATTATAGTTCGAATTCAGATGGAGAGCCAAGGAATTTTAGAATTGAAGATATGGAAACCAGTAGGGCACAAGTCATGCGGTAGAGTCCACGAACTAAACCAGATGTTCAACATCCAGACGTGCTCCAGCAACAGGCTCACGAGGTGTAGGCTCCTTCGGATTATGCTCGCGAAATCATATTCTTCCATAATAGCTCGCATTATGCTCTCAAAGTCTGCATATTTTGCTTTGAGATCCGGGGATAAAATTCACTTTGCGGTGATGCTTTATGGAGCTTCTGAGTTTGTAAAATTGTGTTCTTCGTACTTTCAAGTGGCCGCAACTTACTATAGAAGCGCGAACACGATACATATGAACGATAAAAATGAAGATCAGGCTCGGATCAGCTGTAACCGTACGAAGGCACCAAAACGGAAAGGAGTCTATGAAGAAATACAGGATCGAAAACGGAAAACGGGACGCCGTGCGTGCCTGCGTGGTCGTGTAATTGTAAACGCAGCCTACGCTGGCTGCGTCACTAGCATTTGTCTGTTTTACCCTAGTTTCTTGTGTTCATCACATGACATATGGATACATTTTTGGATACATCATAGAGTAAAAGAGAAGCAGAATAATGGTCTTTTGAGAGCAAATAAATTGAAATAATATCAGATTGACTAAGATGAAAATAATGTTTGCCAGTATCCCGAGCAGAATTCGCCAACCCCTTCAGGTCCAATATTTAAACTCAAATGTTGAGCGATAATTATCTAGTTACGGTGGAGGACAGTTACTCTCAACTCTCAACCATATATTCCTTTTCTTAGCCGACAGATACACACAGGGCTTTAAAAGCTCTATACTCTGTGATGTTATGCACTCATGCTAACAATAATAACCCAAGCGGCATACCATTAACGATGTCATAATCGGACCCTGACAGGCAGTAGGAATCACACCACTCTGTGCTCTCTAGGCAGTTGTAGGTGGTGCCAGTACATGTGCCCGTGGTCACTTGGCATGTCTTCAGAGATTGTACATAGGATAAGGCACTTGGAGGAGTGTCGTCGTTGCAGTCAGTTCCATTGCAGCATCTCCTGCAGTATGCGTGTCCGAACCCATCCGTCTTGCACGTGGATTTCTGGGTTCCGCAATCGATCTGGGATGTGTCATTGGAGGTATAGCACTTCTTGGTCCAGGTGGTTACACCAGATCCTGCGGAGGTAAAGGAAAGCAGCGGGAGGGACTTATTATTGAGGTTTTTAAAGAATAAGCCCAGGTGACGTGGTCACACATACTGACTATAGCTTCCAGGGCACACAGACCAACAAACTGTTTCAATTCTCATGGTCGCATCTCTTCTTCTCTCTTTCTGCATACAATCACTAAGCTGTGGAGCTGTCTTCCACCAAGGCTGATATAATAATATTCCCTTTCTAAATTCAGAAGCAATTTCGCTTGCACGAGAAAAATTATATAATTGAGAGTGGTGGTATATCACTGGGCTTTTATTTGTTTGCTTCTAATAACCTACTTCAGAAGTAGTCCTGTTTTATTGCTCAGTATGATTATAGTTGTGGGGATTTCCCTATTCAAAATTTGAATAATAATAATAATTTGAAACTCGGGTATTGAGCCAATAATAAAAGTAGAAAGGAAAAGGACATATGGAAACGAGTTAAGAGTGGTGGAGAGTTACTCTTAACTCGTTTCCATATGTCCTTTTCCTTTCTACTTTTAATAATAATAATAATAATAATTTTAGAATTGCGATCAACAGAACGAGCTGAACCGACATTTCACAAAGGCTTTTATTGTTTTCAAAAAACGAGTGGATACGAAGGCAGTGAAAAACATGGAAGAAAGAAAAAATGTGATATGGAAAAAATGATGAACAAAAAATTGTACTTCGAACTAGTTTTCGCATAACACTCCTCAGGAAGCTACGTTGTACTAATGAAAAACAATCCAGAAAGATACTAATAAAGAGAAATGGAGTGAGAAGAAACAGCACCTATGAAAATGATAATCCTAGCTCATGCTTTCCCGTTTTTCCCGGACCACGCACATTCTATTAACATTGTAACTATCAACTGTCGCTCTGTAACAAACAAACTTCCGGAATTGTACGCAATATGTCAGGCCAACAAGCCCACCATAATATGTTTAACAGAAACCTGGCTAAGCCCGTCACTTTCATTCAGTGTTCCAGGCTACACATGCTTCCGTAAAGACAGATCTACACATAAGAACCTGAGATCAAACCTACGTGGATATGGTGGCGTGGCCATTCTCATACGTGATGGGACATTTCCACATTGCACCCGTCGTCATGACCTTGATTCTCCCCAAAGCGAGGCCTTATGGCTTGAGCTTGGTGCACCGGCAGGTCTCCGGGCCAATCCGCTACTCATTTGCTGTCATTACCGCCCCCCTTCACAATCCCTTCTTGATATCACCTCCTTTTGCGACATACTTACCGACACGCTGTGTTCCTTGGACCTCTCTTTATTTGA
This sequence comes from Sycon ciliatum, assembly GCF_964019385.1. Classification (NCBI taxonomy): domain Eukaryota; kingdom Metazoa; phylum Porifera; class Calcarea; order Leucosolenida; family Sycettidae; genus Sycon; species Sycon ciliatum. Next base: position 41,035,698 of record NC_088644.1, read on the forward strand.
TGTTTTTCTTACCGGTGACTACAATGCCCACAATTCTGACTGGTGGAGTGGTGACACCACTTCGCGTGCTTGTACGGAGCTATCACACGTGTTCTCTAGCTTTGGCCTCCAGCAGCTTGTCAATTTCCCCACCCGTGTCGCTCCGAATGGAAGACTGTCCTGTCTGGACTTGCTTGCTACGAACCGCCCCCTCTCTGTACGCTCTGTTGACGATGCTGCCCCGCTTGCTGCATCGGATCATTTGCAAGTCATTACAACGCTAGCCTACAACATTGCCACTGCTGACACCTCTTACAACTGCTCTCAGACTCCTACCCCTCCGCGACATGCCTTCCGCAAGGTTACACCCTCCACTTGGTCAATCATCAACTCTGCACTTTTTGCCTGTGACTGGCATCTTTTATTCACCTCCACTACTGTTGATGAAGCTGTGGAGAAGTTCACCACAGTTCTTGATGACGTGATCTCCTTCTATGTGCCACAATACGGAGCAAGACCCGCTACACCCAAACATGGCAGCCACCACCCTCGTCAGTCCAGCCGTAACCCCAAGATCCCTTGGCTCGACAAAGATCTCCAAGGTGCAATTAAACTCAAATACGACTACTATAGCTTAAGTAAGAAGTACTCCACCTATGCTAATATTTCTTTATACAAAAAACAGCGCAATCTGGTGAAGTCATTGATTGTCACGTTCTAAGTATCGAGCATATTTACGTTCGCTCACTACCACCCTATCTCACCCCTCTTCCAGGCCTAACCTGTATACCTTTGTTCGCACTCAAAGGACAACTAGTACACGTCAAGACATACCACCGTTATTAGCTTCCAATGGTTCGATGGTGACTGACCCCAAGTCTATAGCTAATACTCTCAATACGCAATTCACATCAGCTGGTATTCCAGACGACCATTCCTCTCCAATACCACCTCTGCAACGTTCTGCGACTGTGTCTTCTGATCTGCGCTCTATACATACCACCACATCATCTGTTCGCAGCTACCTAAAAAGACTAAAAAGCAACAAAAGCCCTGGTCCTGATGCCCTACCAAATGAAGTTCTCAAAGTTCTGGCTCCATCTCTGGCGTACCCACTGTGCCTTATATTCAACCTTTCCTACTCCTCCGGCGTATTTCCTGATCGTTGGAAGATCGCTAAGGTCACGCCCATCTACAAGTGTAAAGGCTCCCGATCACAAGCCTCAAACTATCGTCCAATATCTCTTCTCTGCTCCCTTTCAAAAGTATGTGAAAAGGTATTTTACGACCAGTTGTATTGCCACATTTCACCATGCCTTAGCCCTTCCCAATCTGGCTTTCGGCGCAACGACTCAACCTCTGACCAACTAGCTCGTCTAGTACAAGACATTGCCACCCTTCGTGATGCTCGACACCATATTGCTCTCTGTTTCTTTGACTTGGCAAAGGCCTTTGATACTGTCTGGCATCGTGGCCTCCTTGCCTAGCTACATATTGTCTTTGGTGTGTCTGGCCCTGCTCTGTCCTGGCTGGAGTCCTATCTGAGTAGCCGATCACAGTTTGTTTCTGCCCTCTCCATCAACTCTGATCCTCTACCAGTGTCTTCTGGAGTTCCCCAAGGCTCCATAATTGGACCTCTTTTGTTCGTAGCATACGTAAATGATTTACCCTCTATAGACCCAGGTGTCTCGTTATTTGCTGATGATACAACCCTACTGTCAGCATCCTCGTCCTCAGCGGCTCTTGTACCTCGAGTGTCGGCTCAGATATGCAGTGTCGTACGCTGGATGCAAACATGGCGACTTAGACCCAACCTGACTAAAACCGAAATAATGTTCCTTCCCCCAATCTCATCCATGTCACTTTTACACCATCCTGATTTCCCAGAACCCATAAAGGTTGTTTCCAACCATAAACACCTGGGAATAATGCTTGATGATCGTCTCTCTTGGTCTTTCCATATTGATGCTCTTTGCAGCCGTTCAAGCTCTGCCCTAGGTGTTATACGTCCCCATTGTTTCCATCTTCCTTTCAAATGTAAAATTTTGTTTTACAAACTGTACATCCTGCCTCTTTTCATGTACGCTGCTGTTAGCTGGTGTGGCTTGTCCTCGGTTCTCGCTGAGCATCTCGAAATCCACCATAGAAAACTTCTTCGTATCCTGTTTAGTCTACCCCCTCTCTACCCTTCTGCTTCCCTGTATGTCCTTGCAAATGCTTGCCCACTGTCGACCCACCGTCAAAAATTAATTTGCACTTTTGCTCACAAATTTAAACTAGCTCTACATCCTCCTCATCTTAACGTGTATAACTGGTTCCGAATCACAGATGGCTCCCAGACAAGATGCTCTGTTGCCCTCCCCTTGGCTAAAACGTCCTCCCTTGTACGCTCTCCACTCTTTGTTGCTTACTCTGCTTGGCTTGCGCTGCCCGCTACTACGCGCAATGCCAGTACCCTGGACGCATTTAAATCTGCTCACTAGATTCACCATCACCTGTCCCTCCCATGCTTCTCCGTCTTGACCATTACTTTTCTTCTTTTATTCACCATGGTTGGTTAACACCCACATCTCCCGTACTGGCTGATTTTCTTCTCATGCCATGAGGTGTTGTCTATAATAATAATAATAATAATAATAATAAGGTAATAACAGGAAAAACTGCGAAAGCACTTAGCGAACTTGTAAGGACTACTAGTATACTGTGACACAAGATATGACACCATGGCCAACCAGAGCCAAACAGACAGAACACGCTGCTACTAAAACAATTTTAAACGAATAATGCTGTCCTTCTGGACACACGGATTAGGCTTATGAATACGTTGACAAACAGCTTCTAACACACTCAACTGCAACTTATAACCATGACGAGCACGGCACAAAACAGAAAAAGAAGAATCAGAATAAACCTCGCAGCAATCAGGACGAGTGTGTCCAGAAGGACAGCGGGACTGCCCGACAGGTGACACTTGATTGCTGAGGTACCGTTTCCCTGACCCGACGACTTGGCCGTTGTCACCTCCGATATTGCCGCTTGCGAATCTCTCCCATTACGCCCTGCGTCCCTGCAACTCCAACTGCCTCGGTCGAGATCAGTGTGCTGCTCCACGTCCAGTCTGTCCTGCGTCCTGTTGGAACCCTGAATCAACTTAATATCACGAATCCACGATCGTCAATTTATACGAATTTAGGAGTCGGCGACGTCTTCTATCAGATTCCACAGGCGTCTGTTTTTTCTCAAAATGCCGCCGAAGTCACACGGATCGATGGCTTTGCCAAGTCATGGCCTGGAGAATGAGTCCGTGTCCATGTCGTCTTCGTCACACGGTGAAGATAAATTGCATCGCAGGGACGCAGCTCAAAGAAACTATTTGGTCACAAAACAAATCGGGACTCATGCCGCACTTCAACATTTACCACGGTGTCGACTTGTCCTCTGTGACTCCATATACGACATCACGTGTCGATCGTCCTGCCACTTGGAACGGTTTCAGCGGTGATGAGTCGAGCGATGACGACCAAGACTGAGACTCTACTCCCACTAATCGATCCTGTAGATATTGTTGATAATTATGTCGATTGAATGTGTTGAAGTGTTTCTCTTCCAAAAGAACACATTTGTTGAGCACAGCAACTCCTTGAAAACTCATGTCAAAAAGTCACGAAGTTTTTGTTTCCGCAGGAAGTAGCTCTGCACTGCGCGTACTGCACAGTCACATGCACAGTACGCTTCTGCACGCTGCACTGATTCGAATGACACCATACACGCATTTGTCAGGCATACCTGAGTATGCATATCGCCTATAGTAATATATCGCCTATAGTGATATTTTCACGAAAATCAAACACCAACGCTATATAGCCTATAGCCGATCCGTACTGTACGAGCAAGAAATAAGTTGTTTATTGTAAACCAGACGTACATGTACCTGCGCTGCGTGCATATCCCCTGGACAAACAAAATGGGTGCCTTATTATTATTTTTCTGTTTCTGTTTTAATGACAGTCCACTGCACGCCTGAAAAAAGTACTTAGTTTATTAGGCGGGTTACAGAACTATCGACTTATCGTTCGCTGGCTTACTTGTAGTTTGATAACGCTTCGCTCTTCATTGAGATATCTACCATTCTCTCTTTGTTCTCCTTATTTTCTCCCCAACCCTCCTTCCCTGTAACATAATAACATATTCGCTGCCTTGTCATTGAGCATTTGTGCTCGTTTGGATTTGCGAATTCAAATAAAGTATACATACATACATACATACATATGTTGTCATAGTTTTCTATGCTTTCGCACGGAATATTTCTTCGAGTTCACAGCGAGTTTTTCCAGACACCACATACGGTAAGACGGCAAACTCCTGGGCGATCGCCAGGATTGTCAAAGTTTTTTTTTAATGGATTGTAGGTGCTATTTATGCTAATGTATTTGACCATCTCATTGCACTGGTGGTTTCAGGATCAAAGTCGCAGTTCTTGTCGCCGTTTCTGTTGAGTAGTGATAGTTTACAGTAAACGTTGGGCTCTGTTTTGCTTTGTCTTTATGCTGAATGACGGAAATGTACCAGCACTGAAAAAAGTGCCCTCTCTTGAATAGTGCCCTCTCTTGAATAGTACCCTCTCTTGAATAGTGCCCCATCTGCGATGGACATTGAAAAAATAGTGCCCCGGGGGCACTAATCGCGTTCCTTTCCTTTCCCGACAGGTGCACAAAGGGGTTTAAAATCTTCATACTCTTTGATGTTATGCACTGATACTAATACTAGCGTAGTAACCCAAACAGCTTACCATTAACTATGTCATAATTAGACCCTGACAGACAGTAGGAATCACACGGCTCTGTGCTCTCTGCGCAGTTGTAGGTGCTGCCAGTATTTGTGCCCGTGGTCACTTTGCATCTCTTCAGAGGTTGTGCATAGGATGAGGCACTGGGTGGAGTGCCGTTGTTGCAGTCAGTGCCGGTGCAGCATCTCCAGCAGTAGGAGGAGGTCAAACCGAACGCGGTATCCGTCTTGCAGGTGTAGTTCTGGGTTCCGCAGTTGATGCGGGAAACGTCACTGGCGGTGTAGCATTTCTTGTGCCAGTTGGTAACACCAATACCTGCAGAGGGACAGAGGTAAAGAAATATGCCCAAGATATGTGATTTTTCTTTATCCTAAGACCTTCGACCGCTTTAGGAGCTGCAGCTGCGCTTTGATCCTTCTAGTACGGGTGGTGGCGTTCCTACGGATGCGGAAAGCCCGGCTTCCAGCCGAGTCTCACGCGAACCGTGAAATTAATAAGACCTTCAAGGGCGTTAGGTAATGATTCTAATGAATGACCTAGCGCCCTCGGATAGCTAAGAATCAGGCACTCAGGGTTTCTCTCACTATAGGATTGCCTGTTTCCTTCCTGAGCACTCTTTGTTAGCCGTTGGCGGATTTATGCTCAGTGTATTGCTTTTAACAATACACTAAGCATAGTCCGCCACTGGAAAGCATACATATAATTATGCTTTCCAGTATGCCCACATTACCAATAAATTTGCTACATTATGCTGGAACTATGCCAGTGATAATGCTACATCATGCTGGAATTATGCCAATGATAGTGCTATACTATGCTGTGGTACGATTATAATATAATGGTGTGGATGCAAATTGTCTGTGCATGTGAAAAAGGTTTACGTACGTCGTGTGAAACAACTTGTTTTGTAGTCAACTAGTCCATCACAATGTCATGCATGAGGAGTACTGTAGGAGTTTGGCTTTCGGCTTGTACAATTCGTTTTCGCAAAGCTTCCCTTTCTTTACTTATCTTTGATATTTATGACCCACCCAAGTTGGGTGGTGTGCTGCTTTGCTGCTTCGAATTGTAGTTAGACCGCTTTGTCAAATATCGTACTGGTCTCGTCATCGTCCAGTAACAATCGACATTCTTTGTTCCGTTGGGACTGTAGCTTTTGCTCGTGTTCGTTGCGCTTGCCTTCCCCTCTTTGGTCTTTCCATAACCTTGAACCTTCCAAGTTGGAAGGCTGTCGGTTAGCGCTACGGAGATGTGTTGAAGTTAGGTGTCAGGACGTCGAATGTCTCAGTACTCTGTCAGTTTTGTGCCTAGTTATTGCACTTTCTGACTGTATATAGTATCATGTTACAGTGATGGAGAGTTACTCTTAACTCGTATCCATATGTCCTTTTCTCTTTTACAATTATTATTCAACGCAATAAATAGAGTAAGCTGCGCACTCAGTACAAACACCATTAGCAAAACTTGTTTTCATGTAAATAATTAAACTTGTTCCTAAACGTTTTCGTCGCCATCTCATCAGAGGATTACTGGCAAATCAAAACTAGCTCTAAACTCAATATATATACGCACAATGCAAGTAGTAATTTAGACCCTAACTAGCGCGAGAAAATGAGAGCTGAAAAAACATTACATCAATCAACGATATCAGGTGACAACAGATGCGATAAATTCACTACTAGAAAGTAACCATGCACCACAAACGAGAACTACTGATCTAAATTCACAAACAATTTCAACGTAAACAAATTCTTTTTCTGCCTACACAAAATCGGCTTGGTAGTAAAAATGTAGATAGACTCCAATACACGCAGATACCTTTGACTACGCTCTGATGAGATGGCGACGAAAACGTTTAGGAACAAGTTTAATTATTTACATGAAAACAAGTTTTGCTAATGGTGTTTGTACTGAGTGCGCAGCTTACTCTATTTATTGCGTTGATTACATTTTTATCTCCACGTAAGCTTTTTAATTATTATTATTATTATTATTATTATTTGAAACTCGGGTATTGAGCCAATAATAAAAGTAGAAAGGAAAAGGACATATGGAAACGAGTTTTAAAGAGTAACTCTCCACCACTGTAACTAGATACTATATACAGTAAGAAAGTGCAACAACTAGGCACAAAACTGACAGAGTACTGAAACATTCGACGTCCTGACACCTAGCTTCAACACATTTCCGTAGCGCTAACCGACAGCCTTCCAACTTGGAAGGTTCAAGGTTATGGAAAGACCAAAGAGGGGAAGGCAAGCGCAACGAAAACGAGCACAAGCTACAGTCCCAACGGAACAAAGAATGTCGATTGTCACTGGACGATGACGAGACCAGTAGGCGATTTGACAAAGCGGTCTAACATACAATTCGAAGCAGCAAAGCAGCACACCACCCAACTTGGGTGGGTCAAAAATATCAAAGATAAGTTAAGAAGGGGGAAGCTTTGCGAGAACGAATTGTACAAGCCGAAATCTAAACTCCTACAGTACTCCTCATGCATGACATTGTGATGGACTAGTTGACTACAAAACAAGTTGTTTCACACGACGTACGTTTCGCCGTATGGTTCGTGACGGCTCATCAGGTGTGCAATTTGAAACTCGAGTATTGAGCCAATAATAAAAGTAGAAAGGAAAAGGACATAATATTATGGAAACGATGTCACAATCACAATGACATCACAATGACATCACAATGTCATACATGAGGAGGCTAGGCCTAGGCCATTACTATCAAGTATCATGATTATGGCATAGGCGTAGGCGCTACATGTAGCGAGTCGAGAGTGACTGACTGTGCCCTGACAGTCTGTGTAGAATCTACTGAGTACTCAGTACTCACAGCTCGGAGTGAGAATAACAAGGATGCAGTTTACAGGGTTATGGGCCGTTACACGCCCGATTGGTTGAGAGACTAACCTCCTCTCCCCTGACTCACTTGTGAGGCCTGCATTCGCCACTAAGGTTGTTGTTGTTGTTGTTGTGTTTATTTTAATTCGCAAACCAAACGGGCAGATCTGCCCAATGAAAAGGTGGCGAATGCAGATAGAAAGCAGTAATAAATGAAATTGGGGACTGATGTAATTAGGATAGAGGTGGAGAAAAACTAAGCCAGCTGATCATCAAACAGGACGTTTGGTACTCTAGGTACTAAGGCCAGTAAGTGTGTGCGGGATCATGCTGGCGCGGAACTGGCGGAGCGTGGAGATGGCACGTACATCGCTGGGTAATGTGTTCCACAGCTGGGCGCCCCGGAACGCGAGGCAACCCTTGCCGAACCTGGTGGAAACTGGCGGTTGGCGCAGACCCATGGTGGAGTGCAACCTAGTTGGGCCAGCTGACGAAGGAACTAGGAGGGCTTGCAGTTCAGAACTTGCGTGCTCATTCCGATACCTCCAGACCAGAACGATGAACTTCTGCCTGAATATCTCGGATACTCTGTAGGTGTCCAATTGCAGCAGGAGGGTACGCGCGGAGGTGTGATGCGAGAGTCCGAAAACCGCCCTTGCCGCCCGATTCTGCATGACTTGTAGCCGATCCAATTGGTTGGCAGTAAGAAGCGGGGAAAACGCATTGGATCCGTACATCAGGTCAGACATGATGATCGCTTTAAAGTAGAGAACTCGGCTCTGATGAGTCAAGCAGCGACGCAACCTCCATAGTGCTCCGATTCTCTGGGCCAGTCGAGCGGTGCAGCGATCAACATGGGGCGTCCATGACAGATCCGAGTCGAGGAGCACTCCAAGATACCTGGCCACAGTAACGACAGGAGTCGGCGTTTCATGACAGTTTACATTGATCGTATGCTGGGGCTGCTGAGGCTGTCTGTTGGGGTTAACAGGCATAGTGGTGGCCTGCGGATGCGAAGGCTAGTTTGTGTGTTTCTGAACATTCAAGCGATGCCGACGCGGATCCCGGGAATATTATATTATTTATATACTTCTCCAGACGTTTCGTTGTTCTGAACAACATCGTCATTGGATAAAGCACTACAGAACTACTTAGTGGCATAGTGGTGGCCTGCGGATGCGAAGGCTAGTTTGTGTGTTTCTGAACATTCAAGCGATGCCGACGCGGATCCCGCGAATATTATATTATTACCAGACGTTTCGTTGTTCTGAACAACATCGTCATTGGATAAAGTACTACAGAACTACTTTCTTTATCCACTGACGATGTTGTTCAGAACAACGAAACGTCTGGAGAAGTATCGTAAATATTTCTATCGTTATTAAATTTTATCAAATATACCACTCTTTGGTCTAGAAAGAATACTTTTTTGATAATGTTAGGTATCACAAGATGGTGATGAAGGACGAAGGACCACGGCACAGGACGGCCACAGCTCATTTCGGATAACTTGTAAACTTTTGGTCCTCTTTTTGAATTTCAATCCTTGGCTCTCCATCCGAGTCTGCACACCTGATGATCCGTCAGCATCTTTACGGCGAAACGTACGTCGTGTGACACTACTTGATATTGCCGTTTGTTAGTCCATCACAAGTTCCATTCCACATGTACATGTAGTATAGTACAAAGAGACAGTGCCGTCCGGTCTGTCTTGCTTCGTGATTGCGTAACTTCCCCTGTTTTGCTCATCTCTGATAACATGAGCCTCCCAAGTTGGGTGGTCGTTGTTTCTCACGACTGCCATCCAGAGAACACGAGAAGTCCATCGAACCTTCGATTCGGCAAGCCTGCAAGAAAGCACTACTCCCTGCTCAATACACAGTGTTTCGATAGCGTTTCGAGTTCTAGTTTTTAGTTTTCTGTGGATTTTCCAGCTTCTGCGTGCCTCTGCAGCAAGCCCACTGATGCAGAGTGCCATTTGTTGCCGGTGCAACGGCAACGGCACCTGCGTTCGGTGTGACTGCAAGAGGGAGGGTCGCGTGAAGACCAGGGTACGCAATGAAGCCCGCCGCCGTATTCAGGAGGCTGCTGCGTCTTTCATCACCGCAGCTCCTGAAAGCCTGCAGCGCACTATCCACCTGGCCCGCGAATCTGGAGCATCCAGCTGGCTAACCTGCCGTCCACTGAAGGCTCATGAGTTCTCCCTATCCAAGAGTAAGTTCAGGGATGGCCTAGCTCTGCGGTATGGATGGCAGCCCAGCCGCCTACCATCAGCGTGTGTGTGTGGTGAGCCATAGGGCTTGAAAGTGCTACGTCACTCCATAGCAATGGCATAGCAACAATTTGAAAAATTCGAAAACTGGATCCACCTGGATCCAGTTTTTGTATGGATCCAAGCACATTTCAAGCGGTCTCACTCACAGCAAGGTGATGTTGCAAGTGAAACTGACTGATTTGGCTAGTGGGGGCGGGGTGACAACTGGTGGCGAAGTAAAAGTTGCACCTGCATACGACATGAGTGGGTTGCTATGCACCCACATACTGAGGCAATAGCAAAGTCACACCTTAGTGGATCCAAAATAGAAATCTGATGTCAATTTACTACTCCCAGGCCGTTTTTGACGTCATCACTTTCAAGCCCTATTCGATGTGACCCACGCTCTTTCCTGCAGCACTGGCGGCTACCCGACAATCCGTCACAACGAGCTTCGTGACGTGACAGCGAATCTGCTCAAGAGAGTTGCCACGAATGTGGCAGTCGAGCCTCGACTCCAGCCGCTAACTGGAGAAAGGCTGCAGTACCGAACCGCTATCACTGACGACCAGGCCCGATTGGATGTGGCGGCTAGTGGTGTGTGGGGTGGAAGATTCGAGCGTGTGTTTCTCGATGTACGGGTTTTCAACCCTTTCGCGCAATCGAATCGGACCTCCTCACTCACCAGCACGTACCAGCGCCATGAGAAGGAAAAACGTCGACACTATGGCCAACGCGTCAGGGATATTGAGCATGCCACCTTCCTGCAATTGGTTTTCTCAGCTAGTGGTGGGATGGGGAAATCTGCCACCACCTTTTACAAGCGTGTCGCGTCTCTAGTCTCAGAGAAGACGAAGGAGCCGTAGAGCCAGGTCATGTCGTGGATCCGGTGCCGGCTGTCTTTTGCCCTGCTGAGATCCATGTTTGCGGGGCGCACGGCGGATTCGTCCCCTGCCAGCCATGGACACCTCTGTCGTGAGGGTGGTGGCTGAAGCGGCTATCCGGTCCTGAGGCAGTTGTGTTCGGTGTCCAAGGCCGGTTTTTGACATGACTGTACTAAGTACATCGTAGTTGTACATTTGGAAGTAGAATTGTTATTTTTTACATTAGACTGTATTCACAGCCATTGTATGACATTAGACTGTAGTACTAGACTGTTTTCACAGCCATTTTTGCTCTCTCGACTGTTTTCACAGCCATTTTTGCTCGTTTTTCTTCTGGTGTTGTTGAGGTTGCACTCGTAATAATTATTGTGTTTATTTTGCCCGTACAAGAGGCTTGGTTGCGTTGGAAAAAAATAGCTTAGCTTCCATATTGAAGACTGAAAGGGGTTCGCTTCGCCGATTTTAATTCCTCGGGTCTTTTAGAGCTCTAAGGAATGACTTACCTAGAACCTTGGCATACGTAGATCCGGACAAGCAGTAGGAGTTGCAAGTGACTGTGACCTCACCGCAACTGTACGAGTCACCACCAGTGCACGAGGTGGCAATAGTCTGTTTGCAGCTCTGGGACCGCACTGCCACTGCAAGGCATACGACCAGGAAAGCAACGAGGACCTTCATGATGAACGTGAAGAAGATGAGATGGATTAGACCAGCGACAAACCTAAGCTCTGTGTAGCAGCGAATATCGAAGCAAATGGAGCTCTTTGTAGTACAAGCCTGCGAGATATAGACAATCGTGATCCCCACCTATTCTGGACAAGCGATTCTGAACTGCTTTTGAACCTGTCAGATCTATGTGACATCTTTTCAATCAACTTCCCACCCGCAGCACACGAATAGTCCTTTTACTACATCATGCAACTGGAATTTGTCCGAATCTTGACGCAGGAAGGCAACAACAGGGATATATCTACATGTACATGTACTCAAATCTGTGGACAGCAACTGTTTCGCTCTGTTAGAGCTCCTCAGCACAGCTCAGAGGACCGAAGCGCAGCTCTTCACAATGAAATACGTTTCCGTGAAGCAAAGCATTTTTATAAAGAGCTGCAAACCCCGCCAAGAGTGCTCAAAATGCTCCAAGAGCAGTGAGCATTGCACAAGGCGAGCGGCAAGGGTTCGCGCTAATACATGTATCAGTACATGTCTGTATGACGGAATGTATTTTTACTGAATTCGAATGTACGCATGCACGAGAAATAAGCGCAATTACTTGAACATATAGAAGCGAATGTAAAAAACGAGTTAAATTAGTGGGCAAGGAGTGTATGCTGTATGCCATGTGCAGCAGTTCCACTAGCAAGCCTGGTAGCGAAGTAACATCGTGGAACAAAAACAACATAGAGCAATGGCCCAATGGCGACAATGACTGAGCTCCAGTGTATCTGTCCAGTATCTGTGGAGTGACCAAGCACTGTTTGTGTGTTGAGGGTGGATTCATGTGATAGTCCATCAAAACGTGCTAGGCGGGATCTATCAAAGCCGGGTTAGGATTGTCAAACTTCCGCTACCTTCTCTGTCTAGAGCCCCCAAGGAAGATCCGTCTACCACATGTTAGGCAGTCGTTATGGTTCCGCTAATCTGAGTGCTGCTGTGAGCCGTTACTGCCTTGGGGGTGCGTGACCAGCATGGCTCTAGACAGTTTTCGACCGGATTAGGATGGCCAAATACCTGTGTTCCTGGCCAAAAGGGCAGTCAGCATGCCATAAGC
>NC_088644.1:41048423-41060923 GCF_964019385.1 Sycon ciliatum
CGAAAAATCGTACTCCGGAACCTCCCTAATTAAATGTGAAGGTTTAGTAAGTTAGTTCATGTCGTCGAACCGCAGCCGTGGGGTCTAACCCCGGGCCGACCGGATACGACATTTGGCGCAGTGAACAGGATTCGACACCTTGTGTGCTGTCAACGAGAGAGACATTGATGATTATGACATTGTGATGCCCCGGTCGTTCGAATGGACGGGCAGTATGGATTTTCCGCTGCCCGATCCGAGAATGACCGGACTTCTACGAGATCTCAAGGATATCAAGAAGAAGGTATGGTTGTTCTTGGGCTGTTTCTCGTGGTCGTAAGTTTGACGACAATTCCACGTGGCGTCGTAAATCCATTGTTTTGGTTTGTGTCACTTGGTATGGACATTCGCATTCTGGAAACAGATGTGGAGCGCCGCCAAGTCAAGGGTTTGATCATGGCGTCAATGGAGAGTTTGACCTGTATGACGAAGCTGGCACAGTGGCAGCAGTTTTCCTGCTGTGCTTAGGGGTTTGTGTTTTTTTTTTGTGGTTTTGTGTTTGTGACCTTATGGTTCAGCAGGTGCTATGAAAAAGAGCTGCTGTTACCTCCTGCGCTGTCTCAGCAGCCGCTCATGCTCATGCAGCTATTGTACCTGAAGCCTGCTGTAGGGTTTCTACCACCCCATCGGTGGGAGTGGAATCGACGCCCCTACAGTGCGATCCTCGCTGGTCCCCTGACCTTGTATTGCCGGTAAGGCCACTCTTTCTTTTTTCGTTGTTTAACGTCCGCGCCCGCGTACCTTTTTGCCTCCGACCGGAAAAAAACCAAGAAAGTAGTAGTACCAATAATATGCGAAGTTGTAAATACATGATTGTGTAGTTTCACAGTGTGCCGATCATGACCTCCCGGGCATGCCTTTGACTTTGTCTTGTGTTCTTTTTCTTTTTTTTGTTGGCTTTTAAATATCGTACGGTGTGTGCCCTAGTAAAAATCCAGATGTAATGAATTCATGACATGCTAACTCCATGCTATGTACCTGTTTTGTTGGATTCATCAGGCATGTGCTCCAATGTACCATCAAAGAGTGTTGTTCTATGCCTGCAAGTGCTGTTAGACCCAGAAATATTGTATATATCACATGCTTTACTGGTCAAAATGTTTGATTGGGGTTTCCAGTTTTTGGAATGGGCTTTTGTTTTTTTTCCGCCCTCCCGCGTACCTTTTCGCTAAAAAAAGGACGTTAAACAATGAATTAACAAAGGGTGGCCTAAGGAAGAATTGGAAAAAATACACCAGTCTGTATTTGTTGCAAATTGACGCATTTTGCAGCACTTGCTACCTGGCTGATTGCAGACTGATTATTGCTGAGCCTTAGGCCTTGCGAGTTCTCAGAAGAAACCTATGAATTAGCCTCTGGGATGTAGCTGATGCTATTACCGCTCTTTAGCGACAAAATGGCTCTAGTCTAGTGCCCTTTTCTGCGGGTTCTCAGTCTGTCGGAGTACTTACTCTGGGAGTTGTCATTATTAACAACGAGCACAGCTTCAAGGCTGTGCTGCAAAAGACGGGAGGTCGTTTGCATCTGCTTTTGTAGATTTTCTCGGGAAGTGGAACCCTGGGGTTGAAGTCGGTATTTGCAAAACTTAGACTGCTACAAGAAAACAATAGCTTGATCTATGTGTTCTGTCTTCTTTGAACATGCGAGTGAGCATGCGGACATGTTGGTGCCTCGAGCGGTGAATGGATGTCCCATGGACGCTGTGATTGATACAGGATCTGCTGCTACATTGTTGTCAGAGGATTTTGCCGACCGCCTACCTAAGGAGCTGGAAAAGGAAACCTCTGACCAAGGCCCGAAGTTGATTGGCCCCAACGGGCACCCACTAGAAGCCGTGGCGTCAGCAATTGTTCAGTTGGAACTCGGAGATGCAACCTGTTGGCACCGGGTAAGAATTGTTTTAATAAAAAGGGTTGCCGCATGATTGTATTGTTGGCTGGGACGTATTATCCCACATTCCTTGCACAATTTCTTCGGGACAAGGGCGGATGTTCTTCTCTACCTCCCCCGCCTCAATCAGTACTGTGGGTTTGGATTATGGAGTGTTGAAACTGAAATCTAAAGTGACATAGTTGGTCTTTGACCGCTTCTTGAAGGCAGATCTGCGGTTGAAGCCCAGTAAGTGTTTCTTGTTCCGCACAAGTGTTGAGTTCCTGGGCCACATTGTTACCCGGGAGGGGGTTAGGACCGACCTGGGTAAGATCGAGAAAGTCAGAAACTGGCCTACCCCTGAAGCAGTTGGAGAAGTGCGTGGTTTCTTGGGATTCTGTGGGTATTATAGGCTTTTTGGCCAAGATTTTGCCACCATTGCCCGCCCCTTGTACAGCCTGACGAAAACAGGCCAAGTGTTTTTGTGGACTCCTGACTGTGAAACCGCTTTCCTAAATCTGAAGACAGTGCTGACGACCGCCCCAGTATTAGCTTACCCCAGCTTTGGGCAAGTTGCATCACCATTTCTGATAGACGTAGATGCTAGTGGACTAGGGTTAGGAGCAGTGCTGTCTCAGGTTCAGGAAGGTCTGGAACGGCCGATAGCGTATGCTAGTCGACTTCTGGCCGATACAGAAACACGGTATGCATCCACGAGAAAGTAATTGTTGGGTTTCGTGTGGGCGGTACGACATTTCCGTTGCTACCTGCTTGGTAGACAATTTGTGATTCGTACCGACCATCGTTCTGTAGAACACTTGGCTAATTTCAAAATCCACCGGCGATTGTGGCTCGCTGGCTGGAATTTTTGTCTGAATTTGAGTTCACCATATTGTACAGGGCAGGTCGATCACACGCTAACGCTGATGCACTGTCACGCCGCCCTGACGCTCCGACGACGCTGTTCGTAGGGGCCGTGAACAATGACGTTGGCAACATCCCCACACCCCTCATCCGCCATTTCAACTGGCCGTGGTCAAGATGGGAAACGGAACAGGAGAAGGACCCAGATCTCGCCCAAGTAGTGTCCTGGCTAGGTATGGACTCTCCGCCTTGCCCGCAGGACATGATGGGTAGCAGTCCTGAGTGTTTGCTTTCTGCTTGGCATAGATAAGACCAGGACAACTGCGTACCATCCACAGAGTGACGGTCTGGTTGAAAGAGTCAACCAGACGCTTGAACATGGCCTGGCGCACTATGTCTGCAGGAATCATCGAGATTGGGACATCAAGTTGCCAGCCTTCTTGATGGGATACCGCTCGACGCCGCAGACTAGTACCGGCTACAGTCCAAGCTATCTACTCTTTGGTCGGGAGTTATGCCTACCTCAAGACTTGGCATTTGGATTACCGCCAGGAGAAGCATCCGCAGTATCGTCACAGCCTGAATTTGTGAGTGCTCTCCGGCGGGGGGGGGGGGGGGGGGGGGGGGGAATATGTCGTATCCATACTATTGACACGTGCCTTTTAGGCCTCTACAGGACAAGTATGCCTTATTTAGGTGTCTAATTATTTATCTATCTCCCGTAAAACGGGTTCATAATCGTCTTTATTTTATGTCTTCACACAAGGCCTGGGGCCTTCCTTATTTGGTATACGCTGTTATTTCCCCACATGGCTCCCGCTCTTTATGCAACAGTTCGTACACATATTTACTACGGTTTGATACGCTATTGCATGCGGGACCAGCAATCTCGTGGCCATGGACTTCCATGGCCGCAACTAGATACTATTGTCATCACCTTCCTTTTCTCTCTCTCTCTTGCCTTCCGCCTTCAGGCGGAAGCTTCGGCTTTCGTCTGGCCTTGTACTCTCCATATCGTCTCTTGAACCAAGTTCTCTCTCTCTTGCCTTCCACCTTCAGGCGGAAGCTTCGGCTTCCATCTCTCTTGCCTTGTGCTCTTCATTATCGTCTCTTGAACTGAGTTACATGTACCTTCTTTGAAGATGTGAGTAAACCTTATGAGCTGGTGTGAGTGTATGTGTCGGTATATGCCTGGGTGTGTGTGTGAGAGTATGTCTAGGTATATGTGCGTGAGTGCGCAAGAGTAATTCTGTTGGTGGACTCTCTCCAAGTGGCCACCACTGCACGGCCTTGTAATGTGCTCCAGAGCTCCATACATTTTCAAATTTGGAAGTTGGATGCACGTCTATGCGCTCCTCGAAATTGGTCGTTTTAGCAGTTCCCGTGGCCGTAAATCCACCCCATGGCCCAGTAGTAGACTTGCAGTGTTTGATAGTAGTGCATGTAGAAGAGGTTAGTGGCGTGTGCGAAGGAGATGGCTCACCAGTCTTAGGAGACTTGATCGATCAGGTAATGAAATTGTTGTGCAAGCTGCCCGGAACTGAGCTGTCTCTTTCTGGAAGTCACTTGCACGTAGTCCACTCTACCTGAGCCTGGTTCGACGGGACGCGAAGGGACGGAACGTAAGGAGCGACGGGACCCGACGACGCGGAACGCAAGGAGCGACAGGACGCTCATGATGCCGATTGACCACGTCCTATGTGAATGCCAGAAACGGGAATGAAACCGTACTAGCGTTCAAATCGGGAGAGTTTGAAAAAACGTTTGAATTTTGAATATGCCATCTTCATTTGGTCCGTTGATTCATACTAGTGGTAGGTTCGTTTTTTTGACCAGACGAGACCACCCGACGCTTGCCAACACCAGCACGAGCAGTTCACCAGTAACTACTCTCTACAACAGAAAGTAGTTCCTGCTAACAAGATTCAGTGAAGATTTGGATGGACACGTCGCCTCGGCAGCTCGCTGTTCGCCACTAAGTCCACTGCGCCCCACCAGTCTTACCTTTCACATTCCGTCGCTGACTCAAGAGTTTGTCAAGTATGTGTCTTGTGCAGTTGGAAATATTCAGATGTGACGTTAGACATCCAATATGATTTTGTTGGCTGTCACTTGTCTTCTACTTCACACTTTTCTCTATCACCACCGAGTCCAGTATGGACGTGGAGTTTATACTGCATCCTAATTGTTTACCTCTTTTTCTCTTTGTTATTGAATTAGTACTTCTGTTAGTTGTGTATGGCAGCGTTCAAAACATCTCCATTCTACGCTATTCGGTTTGTTTTAGTTTGTCACATACCTCGATGATGTGTGTTAGATGAGTGTACACAACTTGCGCCATTATCCTAATCTTAAATAATAATAAAAGAATGTTCATCCAACGCAAGCGCCAAGAGTGAATTGCAACTAAATAGACCGGTTGTCAGTTGACAAACCCCCTTTTATTTCTCCTAATCTTCTGTATAAAAACAATGGCACTTTCTCATCCACCCCATTTCATTCAACATCTGCTCTCGGAGGAGAATCTGATGAGTTTTCACGATCTTATGGAACGAAACAAGCTTGTCAAAAGGAAAGTAATACTAGGCTTGCTGTTGTAGAGTGTTGCTAGTGAACTGTTCGTGCTGGTGTTCGCGAGCGTCGTGTGGTCTCGTCTGGTCGAAAAACGTCCCTACTGCTACTATATATTTTTGTACTGGAGAATCACACACCCAACTCGCAAGGGAGAACGGTTGCATCTGCAATGTGGCGGTACCGTCTGAATGAGGCAATGGAGCAAGTGGGCGCACGCAAGGCAGCCCACACCAAGCCCCGCGGACTGCCAGGTAGCTCTAAACGCCAAGGAGCTGGTGTAGGACGCTGATGACAGAATGCATTGAGCCATTGCCATTGCCATTGCTCCCGATAGGGGAGCACCTGGCTAGTTGGCTTGTTGTACATTGAACTTGCTGAAAACTGGACTGGATTGATTGGATTTTAGTTATAGTGGTGACTATAACAGACAATTGCCTAATAACAATAGACCCACTCGAGGGAAAGATGCAAAAAGATATGAATAATTAATAATAGACTATTGGATAGGTGATCATGTTCGCGATAGAACGAATGGTTGAGGCAACAGACGATGGGCGCCCAACTTTTGCATAAATTTTGCATACCTGAAAGTCATAAGTAGTACAGTCCATTCATCGGAAACTGGCCCGCTGGCTTTTGAAAGTCGGATTTGGGCCGAATTGAGGATCAAAAACCCACAGTAAATCTCCAAAATCTGGGTTTAGGATCTGCTTCTCCATACATTTTGCCATGGCATACCTGTCCTAATTTTGTAAAATCTGGCTGAATTTCTATTTCCCTGTTCTTGGACTTTTCTGGCCTCAAATGTGGCAAGGAGTAATTGCAAGGGTCACACAATGCAGGATGCACTGTTGTTTTCACGATATTTAGTAAAATAACAGAAGTCGTAGGAGTAGGAAGCAAGTTTTTAGCTCCTGCCTTTCCATCTATGGAATAGCCTTTCGGCCACTTTGTAAGTATAGGCTAATACAACTATAGGTGGACCTGGAACTAGTCCCAGCCCTAATATGGTGGAGAACTCAAATATGGACCTGGCCTTGCTGCTGGATGGGGAGATTCGTGACTTGGCCAAAAAGTCAGGACTTGCAGGTGTGGACTCGTTGGCCCGACCGGACCTTGTACTTCAACTTCGCGCCATGGACATCGGCAAATCAGGTATGCTAGCGCTAGTGAGCTCTATCAGTGCACTGTCCTCGACTATCACTGCATTAACTGTGGAAATGGTCTCCCTCAGGGAGGACAGGGATAGGGAAGTTAGAGAAATGAAAGCAACCATTGATGGTCTCGTGGCGAAGATGATACACCTTGAGGAAGGCGGGAGTCCAAACCTGATTGCACAATCTACAACCCCGAGTACAACGTACAGTAGTGTAGCTAGTTCAGGTAGTACAGGGGCTGGGGTGAGGGAAACCGTCACTCGGACTCGTACTCCCCCCAACGCACACTTTACCAACCGTACCCGCACTTCCCAAACATTTTTACCAGTCACAACTCTTTATTGCACTCAGAAAAATAATAAGGCACCCATTTTGATAGTCCAGGGGATGGCCCACGCCTGGTAAAAAGAATAAACAGAAAAAGAAAAAGAAAAAAAGAAAATAATAAGGCACCCATTTTGATAATCCAGGGGATGGCCCACGCCTGGTAAAAAGAATAAAATAGAAAAGAATCATGACAAGGAGACCTCTACATTATAGACAAAAATGTACACATGCACTTCCCAAACATCGACACATGTAGTCCATCAGCCAAGAACTCAGAAGTCGTCAAATTCAAGCACCCTGTTGCACTTAGAAATCGAATACTTGATTTTGGCCTCAATGGGGAGTTTAGGTACCCTGTACACCGAATCCGCAAATAAAAAGAGTAAACGACTTGCACGCTCTGCAGGGGGAAGCCGACAAAGTGACCATTTTTGGCATTTCATCGACAGCCATTGTTGTGACCTAAACCCAATCTCCAGTCAGTGCCATGCGCGTTTCAGGAATAAACTTTCAGATTTTTGTGAATTACGGGAAAAATCTTCCAAATCGAGAAGATTTGCAGTATAAACCATTGCAGTTTCCGTATTACACGTGTGCCTGGATTCAAATTACAATAAAATTGTTGTTCGCCTACTTGTAGAGTGTTGTTCCATTACACATCTCTTTCACTGTTCTATTTAAATGAGCATCCGAATACATACCTTCAGGAGGTTTACAATGAGCTAGTATTGAACATCATCCACCTTCGGGTTTCCGAAGTATGCACCCCGAGTCATGTCAAGCAGGTTTGAAGCGTAGTTTTTACTGTTTGGCAAAAGTGATCTACGCTTCCACCCTGAATGGAATCACCCCGGGAAGATCCTGATCCCTGGAAAAATAAGGAACGTGAAGTAAGGAATCTGCGGCGATGGATGTTGTACATCGAGTGAATGCCCTGCAGTTCTCTTCTCCATTACGACCAACTAGCAAACGCCATGGCTCTGGATGCTGACAGCAAGCAGTTGAAATAAAGGCAAGGCTGCTTTGAACATGTTGCAACCAGGTAGTAGTACAGTTACAGTTGTACTACTTCGAAGTACTATCTACCACACTCGAGATCACCCAAAGAATAAAGCGATTGAATTCAAAATCAAAAAAATTGTTGGGGATCGTCTGAAGCATATTCAAGCGAGGTACAGTCGGGCTTGATGACTGATCAAAGCCCTCGGGCTGGTCCCTTGGGCTTTGATCAGCCATCAATCCCTCTGTACCTCGCTTGATTATCTACTTGATACCAGTGTAGTTGCAAACAAGTAACTACAATAGTCATGTAGTTTTTTGAATTAGTTATTTGAAAATGGTGAGCATCTTCATCTTCTTCCCGGTGCGCATGTACACATATTTTTTGAATCTGTACGTGCTCCAAGCCAACTCACCTCTGCTCAAATCGACGGCGATTTATTTCGCGATTTTAGGTCGATCGCCACGGAAAACCACACCAAACGTGGACAAAACTCCACGTTTTTCACTGAAGACGCATTGGATGTCCTGATAAAACGGATGGAAAACCTCGTAATGGCTGATGAAGAAGAAGAAATTTGTCGAACTTCCAAGGCGCACTGCAAAAGGAGTGCAAGAGTTTCGCAAGGGAAAGTAGGCAGGTCGGATTCAGTGATGCTTTTGCTGTCGATTGATGTCAGTTCCAGGTGTTCGATTTGTAAGTGCAACAGGGGACTCACTTTGGCACCACTGGCTGATGGACTAATGTACACCAGACCTCATCACGCACTGAAACACCACCGGCTGCACCAACCAGATCAACATTGGCTACAACTAGTACAAGTGAATATACGGGAAGCAGTTCGGATGGCTGGGCCGAAGTTGTTATTTTTTATTTTTTATTTTTTACACATATTATTAAAAAGAGTTGGCACCTATGAATTCAGGGGATGGCCCACGCCTGGTAAAAAGAAAAAGAAAGAAAAAAGAATATCTGGCACCTATGAATTCAGGGGATGGCCCACGCCTGGTAAAAAGAAAGTTGTACGGCGTCGGGTCACGTCCCAGTACGTGAAGCCTGTGGCCCCAGCTAACCCCAACATCCTTAGGCTGTGTTTACATGAAGCGTTTCAACCCGGGTTGAGTTCGACCCGGGTCAGATTTCAACCCGCCATGTGCACAAAGTGAATGGCGCGTTTACATGACGCATTGCGCTTGACCCGGGTTGAAATTTCGCCCCGGGTTGATTTCAACCCTCCCCCCAAGGGGAGGGTTGAAATCAACCCGGGTCAAGAAAATCGTACAAACGTACTTCTGTGCGTATCTCGCGCCAGGTTTGAACAGCACTGCAGATGCAAATTTCGCGCGAACGGATTCACGTGACCAGGACTGTAGAAGTGGACTTTTGGCGGCATATCAGTATTTGACCCGGGTTAACTGTCTTCATGTAAACGCTCACCTCTTTTGTCTATCGTACAGACTTTCAACCCGGGCTGTGTTTACATGAGAAATTTCAACCCGGGTCGAGTTCAGCCCGGGTTGAAAGTCTGTACGATAGACAAAAGAGGTGAGCGTTTACATGAAGACAGTTAACCCGGGTCAAATACTGATATGCCGCCAAAAGTCCACTTCTACAGTCCTGGTCACGTGAATCCGTTCGCGCGAAATTTGCATCTGCAGTGCCGTTCAAACCTGGCGCGAGATACGCACAGAAGTACGTTTGTACGATTTTCTTGACCCGGGTTGATTTCAACCCTCCCCCCAAGGGGAGGGTTGAAATCAACCCTCCCATTTCAACCCTCCCCCCAAGGGGAGGGTTGAAATCAACCCGGGGCGAAATTTCAACCCGGGTCAAGCGCAATGCGTCATGTAAACGCGCCATTCATTTTAGGGCGCGCTCACACTGCGACCATGAGCACGCGTCCATGCGTCAGCAAAACGCAGAAACGTGGCAGTCGTGCTCACACTAGGACTCGTACACGCGTAGACGTGAAGTAAGTAATTTAGTTGTCACACAAACTTTACGATTTGCAGTTCGTATCCAAAAGAGTTCGTGCGTTTCCTAATAAAGTTGTGGCCCGTTTTGGATGTAGTTTTTCGCATGTTGCATATGCGTTGGAGGGAGTGCCTCGTGGCTCGTATTCTTGAAGTCGACGAAAATAATTCATACAATCAGGTAGGTTTGGACTCTTGAGCGACTGCTGCTGATAGCCAAGCGCTTTCGCTTTCCTGACCTCGTGGTCAGAGCAAGTGCCAGTGCAGTGGAAATTCCGGTAGTGGTTTCTTTCGTCTGTTGCCGAGATGAGAACTGTATTTTCCGATGATATGTAACTGAAATGTCCTGAGGTATGGCATTCCATCATCGCAGAAAAGTAGAGAAAGATGATTTCCCAAACCGAAAAGCCAGACCAAGCTGCCATCGTATTGAACGAGTGCACTGTAGAAATTGGTCACTGACGTGATCAACTGACAACGAAGTAACTACAAAAACAAAAACAAAATTGGCATCGTCCAAAAAGGGCAAAGAATGCATATATGGCGGTGCGTGCGTGCAAGACCACAACTGCAAAATTTTAAAAATGTGCAAATGTCGAGGATGACATCGACAACCGCCGAGTTTCATGAATCAACACACCGGAATTTGAGAAATTGAACATACTTCAGGCCAGGTTGTACGCAAATACGCTTCACGTCTACGATCATTTTGCCGCCAAGTCGTGGCACCCCCCTCCGGAGGTCGCGGTCACGACTTGAAACGTGACCGCGACGTTTTGGTCAAGTTCATGCCGTTGCCATGCAACTTGGCCGCATGGGCGCATGGACGCTGGTTTTGGTCGCAGTGTGAGCGCGCCCTTATGCACATGGCGGGTTGAAATCTGACCCGGGTCGAACTCAACCCGGGTTGAAACGCCTCATGTAAACACCGCCTGAGGCTGTGTTTACATGAGAAATTTCAACCCGGGTCGAGTTCAGCCCGGGTTGAAAGTCTGTACGACAAACAAAAGAGGTGAGCGTTTACATGAAGACAGTTGACCCGGGTCAAATACTGATATGCCGCCAAAAGTCCACTTCTACAGTCCTGTATGGTCACGTGAATCCGTTCGCGCGAAATTTGCATCTGCAGTGCCGTTCAAACCTGGCGCGAGATACGCACAGAAGTACGTTTGTACGATTTTCTTGACCCGGGTTGATTTCAACCCTCCCCTTGGGGGGAGGGTTGAAATCAACCCGGGGCGAAATTTCAACCCGGGTCAAGCGCAATGCGTCATGTAAACGCGCCATTCACTTTGTGCACATGGCGGGTTGAAATCTGACCCGGGTCGAACTCAACCCGGGTTGAAACGCTTCATGTAAACACAGCCTTACAGGCGTAGAAAAAGTCGCGAAATCTGTGTTCTACGTGGGCAATGTCCACATGGAGTGTAGAGCTAACGCAATTACTGACTGGTGCAAGGACCCTGAGGTTGAGGTGCTCAATTGCAGTACTAGGGAGGTTCTGCTCTACGTTTTGGGAACGCGACGCAAAGAATCACGCGAACTTTCTTCGCGTTCCCGTAACGTAAAGAAATGCTGTTCTGCTCTACGTTTCACCTAGAGAAGTCACGTGGAATGTGTACTGAGAATTTTTTCCCTTCCATATTTGGCAGTTTTCTGCATGCAGTTGATCGATACCCAGCAAATCCGTACGCATTTTCTCTGCGTGTGCCACAACGTAGAGAACCCCATCTCCGCGTAGAAATCTGGAGCCAAAACACGCAAAGCCGTAGACTCTAACCCAGACACCTGCTCTCTACGTGATTTCTCTACGTTTCACGTATAGCAGAACCTATATACAGTGTATTAGCGAATCCCGGACCTTTGGCACAGCATATGCACGACTGACTGTCCTAGCGACGGATGAAGGCAAAATACTCAGTGCAGGATTTTGGCCGGCAACAATTAGCCACACCGTCCGTAAGTGGCGCTTTGCCGACGGTACCAACGTGACTGAACGTGGTGGTGATAGTTCCTCGTCATAATCATGTTGTCTATGTCTTCCCTCAACTTGCATGCTACCCCATTCTACCCCAGATCAGAATCCGACCTAACGCTGATAACCATGAATTGTCGGTCTCTCGTCAATAAATTAGCTGAACTTTCGATTGTTCTGGAGAGCACTAAGCCAAGTATTGTTTGCCTCACGGAGACCTGGCTGTGCCCATCTGTTTCCGTGCATGTACCGGGCTATTCCTGTTTCAGAAGAGACAGACCAGCACACGAGAACAGAAATGCACACTCTTTCACTAGAGGATATGGTGGTGTCGCCGTGCTTGTCCGGACTGATGCTTTTCAACATATTCTCCACAGACCCGACCTGCAGCGTCAGGGCTGTGAATCTACCTGGGTGGAAGTTAAGTCTCAATGCACCCCTAACCCTATTCTTGTATGTTGCATGTATCGACCCCCTTCCCAAACGGCGGAACAATTGTCTTTCTTCTCGGATATGCTGGTCGATGCTATACAGTCCTCTTGCTATGACGAGTGTGACTTCTTCCTGACGGGGGATTTTAATGCCAAACATAATGATTGGTGCTCTTCTGACTCCACCTCTACAGCCGGTACCAACCTACAGACAGTTTTTTCAATGCTTGGGCTCCAACAACTAGTGAGTTTCCCAACATACACTTCATCAGCGGGTGCCAACTCATGTCT